>NC_092509.1:103420675-103723705 GCF_047511675.1 Marmota flaviventris | reverse complement strand
CTGACCTCGGCTCTGGGGATGTCGCAGCAGCCACATCAGCTGAGGTCTGCCTCCCAAATACAGAAAAAAACGCTGTCACCGGTAGTAACGCTACGAAGGAAAATAATATGGGGCACAGCAGAGACAGGGGAGGAAGAATGCAGTTCAGAGGAAGGGCAGAGAAGACTTCCATGGGGAGGCAGTGTGGCAGGGGCCTGGCTGGCGTTTGGATTTGATCATGAAGCCTGTTGACCTCCAAGAGGTTCTGTATTTATTTGGATATTAGAGTCCTTCCGATCGCCTAGAGGGAGCTCAAAGAAGAGGAAAACCCAGAGATGGTGTAGTGTATACACCTTGCCTTTCTTTTGTACATTGTGCCTGCGTCAGGGAATAGAACAGTTCCAGTCTGCTAAGGTCCAGATGGCACGTGTCTGTAAACTCTAATGTCATTCTCTTCAAGTGCGACTCAGACTTTCCTTTCAGGTAGACCCCACACGGTGCATGTGGTGGGATTCATCGGGCGGCACTCCTACATGCACAGAGCACAGTTTGCGAGTCTCACTCCCCAGGACACTCTCTTTTCTTCCCCTCCTCCCACCTCTGAACTGCTTGTTCTCCTCTACTGATCTCCCTTCCTTTATTAGTATTTCTGATGTGCATTATTATCATATGTAAGTAGGGTTCATTGTGATGTATTCATACATTTATGCAGCATACTTTGGTCGACTTCTTTCCCCATGTCCCTCCCCCACCCAACCCCTTCCTCTACTCTGTTGGTCTCCCTTCTATTTCCTTAATATAGATTATTACCTTGCAAAATTATGAGTCAAGTGAAAAAAAATTAATATTACCTTTTCTAATTGAAAGTTCCCTTTAAAAATTCAGTACAGAAAAATAATTGATAAGCAATAATTGAATTTAATATATGAGATGAATTTAATTTTTGAGATGGGTTCCCGCTGAAGTGTTTCCCTTTGACTTGCAGGTACTGCTATTAATTGACATTCAAGTCTCCTACATCAACACCAACCACGAAGACTTCATCGGCTTCGCAAAGTACGTGAGTGAAACACGTGATTGTCACGTGATCTTCCTGCTGATTTGTCCACATCACCCACTGTGAATTTCCACTGCAGCTCCCCACCTTTGAGAGTATAGTCTGTATCAAGATGACCACTGGGTCTATCTGCTTAGGAGGGCTGAGGTCCGAAACCATGGGCAGGGGTGTTTACTCTTCTCCCTATCAGGTACCGCAGTTGGCTCTGTTATGCAGAATCAGAATTCATGTGTATTTTAGTTGCTTATTATTTTTGGATGATAACCTGAAGTTTTCTTTGAATTCTCATAGATAAGCAGTAACCGATGCACATTTAAAATTTGGGAACACTTCCTCACATTAGTTTGAAATATCAACTAAAATTCACATGATGCAAACTATTAGGAGTTCCCTAAGTCAAAACATAGAGATCTTTTTAAAACAAAGCAAACAAATAAAAAACCCACCCACACAACTGTTCTTTTGGAACTTAGACATGATCTGAGTTGGATGAACATTCTCTTTTTTTTTTATATACAATGTATATAATTTACATATGTGTGTCTGCAAATTGCTGTCCTGTGGACAGTATGGTTAATTATCCAGGGCTGAATATTCATCATGCAAGACTCTGAATTCACTATTTTTCTTGCTTATTAATGGATTTAGTTTCTGTTTGATTTAAAGAACTTTGATTCTAACTCTAAAATGTGTTCAGACATCAAGTGTTTGCAACTTCAAGTATATAAAACAGTTCATTTTGGGGCTGGGGCTGTAGCTCAGTGATAGAGCACTTGCCTAAAGTGGGTGAGGCACTGGGTTCAATCCTCAGCACCAAATAATTAAATAAATAAAGTTATAAAAATATGTTTAAAAACACAATCCATTTTATATAAAATATAAAATAAAAGTCTCTGTCCTTTTACTTGAACTGCACGTTCAAGAACAGGGACAAATAAAAAGTAAATTAGTTTGACATTATGTTGTTTTATTTTATTACACCCTGACTTAGAAGACATAGACCATGTGACCTGGACTACACAGGGGCCTGAGAAATTTACAGGCATGTTTCAGGGAGAAAATTCCCAATTACCCAACAGGAAATTACCCCATTCTAATCCAGGCTGCAGTGAGGCTGGTCTAGCTAGCGTGTAAATATATTTTGCATCCAGCGGCTATGACTGGAGTGGTGGATGAGTTTCCCTGCCTGTGTAATGTGGGTGAACTTGCTAGCACATGGCAGCAAGTGCGTTTTCTGGTCCAGAGGGCCTTCCTGCCACCCTGCCCACCCATCTCTGAGTGGTCATTTCCTGCCCAGGCACTTCACACAGCCCTGCCCTTCCCTCCCTCAAAGCCCCTCCCCCCCCCCTTACACCCCACTGCAGTAAGCATCCGGGCCTCCAGGTCTGGAAGGTGCAGCTGAGAATTCCCCCCAGGTCTCCTCAAGGTCAGCTGACTCCAGGTAACCTGGGCCGTGCTCCACTCTAGTTTGTATTGGGGGAAAGTAAAGAAAAAAAAAAAGTTTTTGCTTTTCAGGAGCTAAGCTGAATGCATGTGAAATTTCCAACCGGCACATTCTCCATTTACTTTACTTGCTTCTTGGAGGAGTTTAAAAGACAAGTCCTCAAGTCGTTTGGAATAAGAGGAGTGTTGCCTTTAATGTTGATTTTTATAGACGACAAATGCCAGCTAGCTTCATACAAAAACGTAGCAACGTGAATGCAAACTTGGCCAGGTAACTTCAAAGTGGAAAGGATGTTGCAGCGCACCCTGGCGGTAGCCGGCTCCAAGGGGGGAATATAATGCCTTAGAAAATTCAGGTTTTGAACATATTAAGCAACCATTGCTAGAATTTGAATTTCACCCCTATATACTTCTTGAAACTCCCCACCAGATTATCTTTTCTTTTTCCTTTCTCTTTTTTCTTTATTTCAAAAGAGATGGGTCAGAGTGTTATTTTTTTCCCATTGATTTTTTGGTATTGTCTACCTCAGAGACTGTTGTATTTCAATGTTATGTTGATTTCTAGGTTACCAAAGGCATATAACTTTTAAAATTTAATACTTTCAAGCACAGTCTTTTGATGCAGCCTCTCTGCATTTCAGGGGATTTTTTTTTTCCAGCAATGAGATGACTGTGAACCTTTATAATATTGGTGAGAGAAAAAGCTGCTTTGTTAAAACCACTCTAGAAATCCGGCAACTTTGGGTAGTTTCTTGTCTCACCTAGACCCTCTTTACAGAGTAGATCTGGGAGTCAGCAGCCCTGGCTACATTTCCAGGGTTTGCCAAGGTGCCTTGGAGCCTTTCTGTATCTGAGTTCACTGACCTGTTAGATGGAATAATAAACAATCCCTGTGTTGTATACCTTTCAAGATTGTTAGAAAGTCAAATTAATGAGTTATGTAGTGGTTCTTTAGAAAACCGTGGTAAGCTCTGTGAGAGTGAGTCAGTCTCTTCACTCAGAGAGCCGTGCGTGTGCACACACACCAGCACGCACCGCACACACACCTGCACACAACACTCACCCCACATGAATCCCGTCATTGGATCTTCATTTTACATTGTAATGAATTCTATGATGACTTAGGTATGGTCACTATGAAATATTTTCTAGTTGCTAATACCATTGTCTCCAAAGACAAGTGTTTTATTTTTAATTAACATGTATCAGTTGTGTATTTTGATGGGGTTCATGGTGGCATTTCAGCCTTTGCATACAGCAGGTGCTGATGAAATACAGACCCACACCTCCTGGTGGTCCCTACCAACGGCAGTGTTGTGCCCTAAGACGCAGAGATGAATGTTCTTTCCATTTGTGCACTGACTTGGCGTACATTTCAGTGTGACGTGGGATAATTACAAAGATGAAGAAATGTTCATTTCAAAATCACTTTGAGGGGTTGTGGTATTTTCTGGGCTTTTAAAAATTAAGAAAATATGGTTGTAGCTATAAATTTTAAAGTTGGCAGAGATGCTGTTTCCATCAAGGAAGAGAAGTCAAGCCATATTTGAAGACAATTATGTAAGTATTTTTAAGTTCCAAAGATAGAAAATTAAAGTCTGGGGTTGAGAAAACTTAGCATTTGTTTCATGAGATTTTTAAGGAGTTGCCAAAGAAGAGGGGGGGCCACCTCTCAGATTTATTTATAGAATGGTGGCATACAGAGTATTTCACACATGTGATTTTTTTTTTTCAACTGAATGACTTTTTTTTTGTACTAAATTATTTAGGAAGGAAAACAAATTTCTAAACTTAGGTTAATAGAATATTTAGTTTCCTCAGTAGTGTTCAGAGTATCTCAAAATTCTTCTTGCTACTGTAGAATTAATTCTGCCATGTTGAATATGTGGAACTTCTTTTTCCATCTCCCTGTGGTTTGTTAAACATGAACCGTAAAATAGGTACCATGTGTACCGTGTCCAAGCAGGGTCTGGTGTAGGCTTGCTTTGGAATTTCCTGCTTTCTAAACTTGACCTTTCACCTGTAGTATGGATGTAAATAAGTTCATGATTTCAGGGGGAAAAAAATGAACTTTCTGTCATTCTTATGGGGGAAAACCCCTAAATTATATTTTCTTACACAATAGAATATTTGCTATTTAAGAAAATAAGAAGTGGTCCAATCATTCCTTCATTCACTTCCCAGAATTCTCAGTAGTTTGGCAGAGCTTACTAGCTAAGTGCCTTGGGAAGTGAAATCTCAAATTCCAATGCTCTTCTTCATTTGTGCATGACCCAGTTTGCCTCCTGAATTACCAAGTGTGTGCCATCCAGTGGTTTAGGAGCAAGAGGGGCCCTGGCTTTGGGCTCTTAACATAAATCTCTCCCCCGTGAGCGTCAGCAGCGGGCGGAGGTCTGGTGAGTAGGTCTCCACACCTGTTTTCTCACAGTGGAAATGATACAGGGTACACATTTCAACTCTTGTTATGTGAGCACCATGGAAATTCCGTGGGTGACAGTGTTCATTACCTCTCGTCCCTGATCCCCTGGAATGCCTCTGCTGCCCTTGCACCAAAGGGCATGTATTTGAACCTTGCCACCAAATTCCAGAGCAAGCTTGGTTTCCCTCTTTCCATTCTTCTTTGATGTTTCCCTGACACAAAATGATATTCGATCATAACGGCATTGCTGGTTCTTATTTGTACGTGAGGCTGTTCTCTCTTATGGAATCAGAACTTGGGCATCGGAGTATACGGGATCCTTCTTTTGAGCCGTCCACATTTAGGACTTACATGCACGGTTGCTTAGCAGGATCCTCACCAGGTAGCAGTGCAGGCGCCAGCAGCCTGAAAGGACACTGCAGTGTCACTCGTTCAAATCAGTCACAAATTCCAGAGTTCCAAGCACCATTCTAAAATATAGACGCCCCTCTTCGCATCTGTTGTTTCAACTGCATCTTCAAAAGGAGTCTTCAGAGATGAGGGATCCTTTTCATAGGCCTCCAGCTCTGTGAGAGTCTCTCTCTCCTATCATGTTTGGCCGGAGACTTCACTAATTTCTTCCCTCTGTTTCCGTTTGACTGGATGGGGGCCGACCTGCCTGTGATGGGTTGTGTTCTTGGGATCCCCAAGCGTTCATCATCTTTCTTGGGGTGATAAAAGAGAATCTTCCAAAAGATTTCTGTACCCTAATCAACTTTACCCAATGGGACACATAATGGAAATGATTCAGAACCCGTGGCACAAACTGCATTTGGCTAGTGGTTGAGTGAAATGTGGCTGGTGAAATGGAGGAAATGAAGCTACAGTTTAGGTTAATGAAAGTCCTGCCTTGGCCGCTGACCCTGACTGCCAGCTGCTGTGTTGGACAGCCCAGCTCTGCAGAATGGGAGGGCAGGTGGCCGCGCTTTCCTCAGGGGCCCAACTTCTCTGATGGCTTGGTGGTCACCTACAACGGTGGCTCCTAGAAGAGAAAAAGGAGATAAGTCTCGTGGCTTCTGCGCAGCGGGCCCCGGCACTCAGGGAGTGCAGTCAGCTTTCACCATGCAGAGCAGAGGCTGGCCCCTTCCTCCCTCTGCCCACCCCTGAGGCTGCACGTTGCTGTTTTGCTAGTATTTTCTCCATTGTGGCTTCTCCTGAAGTTTCTTCTGTTTCCAAGTCTCCTGACCAAGGGAAGCAAACTGGCAGAAAGAGGCAAACACTGCGTCTCTCGGGGACTCTGTCTGTGACCCACCCGAGCCCCTCTGAGTTGGCTGAAAGTTTCTGCTCCTTTCTTCTCTCCACCTCTCCCCCTTGTGGCCTTGTACAGTCCAGCGTCTCCCACGCCACTTTACCGAGATGCTTTTGTCCAGAGAAAAGAGTCAACCAACGGACAACCGAGCCCTTCGTTGGCATCGCTAGCCACACTTGTTGAAGAGACGTGGGACCTTGTGTCTGCAGCCTCCACTCTTCCTGGGCCTCCACTCTTCCTGGGCCTCTGCTCCTCCTTAGTCTCCTCTTTGTGCTGTGGCCTCTGCTTTAAGCCTTCTTCAGGAGCCATACACCTCTGCCCACACTAAAGTGCGGTGTTGATTGGCATCCTTCCCTGGCCCTCTTACCTCACTCACGGCCTCTGCCGGACCAGCCTCACCACTCCAGCGCTTGCGTCGCCCACTTCCTTGGATGACTCTGGGGCCGGCTCTCCATCCCAGACCTAGCTCCTGGACTCTGCACCACCTTCAGCTGCCCACGGGCCTCTCCACTTGTGCACTTGGAGAAGCCTCGACCAGCATTCCCAAACCAAACTGGCCACCTGCCTTGGTAACTTCCACCCCCCGACCCCCGTTTCTACTCCACAGCTGGTGACTCCCGTCGCTCAGAGCAAGAGCCTGGATGTCACTCTGTGCCCTTTTCTCCTTCATCGTCACCGGGTCTGTTTGATTCTCCCTCCATAACCTTTCTTGAGTTTGTCTGTTTTTTTATGTTGTCATGGCCACTCCCAGAGTCGGTCCTCTGTGGCTCCGGTTGCCATAGTCTTTCTCTCGTCACATCCTTTCTCCTTCCCTCCAGGATTCCTCATGACTTTTAGGATAACTGCATGAACAGGGTTTCCCAGACCCCGAGTGCTGCTGCCTCCTCTTCCACCTGTTCTTCTCTACTCCACTATCCATTTCCTACCTCAGCCAGTTTGGGCCGCTTTGGGATCCTTAAATGTACCATACTCTTGCCCCAGCACCCGCCTGCGATGTCCCTCTTCACATCCTTGACCTTTCCCATTGCTCATGAGCATGGGTAGTCTGGCTATAAGCAGCCCTGGCCAGATTCTCTGCTAATTGGCCCCAGTACACCGTTATTGTGCTGATGGCTTTTGACATCATAGACAGCCCTGTCTACTGTTACATGGTTCTGCCTTGATAGTTTTGCTCTCTAGAAATTCACTGCATGCCTCATCTTTCTACCTCCTGGCTGTGCTAATATCATCTTTTTTTTTTCTCAATGCAGTTGCTTGTTGTCTTCTATTAAAATTTATCTTGCAATTTTTCTGCAAAAATATCAGGTCACATCAAACTGAAATGGTATTTCTTGTCTTTGAACATTCAGAGCAATCACTTCTGTACTATGTATAGGACTTGTTGATAAATGACCACACACCTCCTTGGCACACTTTATTATCTGTGCCTTTTCTTGTGGGTGCACATAGAAAAGGATAGAAAAGAATATGCAGAAACAATTGAGCAGAGTTAGCGCTCTGGCTTTCTCTTGGAGTGTCTATTAGTGTACTCTTATTTTTACAAAAATTTTGAACCTCCTGTTATATACTTTTAGAATCACAATGTCCCCAGCATAAACCTACTTTGGGTTTTATGTTCTACTGTTTATCACAGTCTCTTCCATGGTGACTTATGCATTGTAGGAACTTACATACTTACACACACACACACACACACACACGCACGCACACGCACACATGAAAGAGATAACTGTGATCCTACGTTTGAAACAAAGTACCTTTTTTCTTTCTATTACATCTTCATTTTTGTTTCAATAGGTTTAACTTTTATGTGTACTTGTGTTTGGTGTCTGTCTTTACCTGTACGAGATGCATTGTGGACCTCTGATCACAAGGGCTACATCTTGTTCATGTTTCCATCTTCTTCTAAGTTGTTGAACCAAAATTTTGGGCTTACTTCAAATTAAAACATTATTGCTTGGTATTTTCTATAATGTTGCTGAGATTAACTAGTTAATTACCTTCATCCAAGAATATGTCCAAGGCCTTAAATTGAAAATTTTCTCATGAACACATTCTTAAATAAGTATTTCAAAATACTTTTAGTTCAGTCCTCATAGCATACAGAAGAATCATGATAAAGGATATTTTCCAAGTAGACAGTTCATTATTAAGGGATTTATAAAATAATTCTAAAGTACCTAAATACATCATTAACAACAGTATATTTGAATATAAGTGCCAGTTGTTGCAAAGATGATTGTTTCAGTGGAAAATAATGGTAGTTTAATGTCTGTTTTAATATTTGAGATTGGCCCACGAAATAAATCAGTTTCTCTTTCTGCACGGTCTTACAAGTGGTGGATCAAGGAGTCTTGGATCTGAAAGGGACCTAAGGGCTGGGAGCAGCTTAGGGGCAGGTTGCCCCACCCGCGAGGCCCTGGGTTTTATCCTCAGTTTTGAAGAAACATCCAACAACTAGTCCAGCCCCCTCCCCTTCTTTCTGTGTTTCTGTCTCTCTCACCCCTCCCCCATTTGTAGCTAAGAAACTGGGGTCCCTGACTCTGCCTCTGCACACAGAGTCATCAGCATGCTCTGGGCCTGTGCTCAGCTTCTTTTCCCTTATGTGGGACCCCTATAATTTGTCCAAAATAAAGATGCTGAGTCCATTAAACCTTTTGAATTTACCATCACAAATCAGAGATTTATTCAAAATATGTCCCCTTAAAGGAAACCCTAAAACACAAACGGTGCTAGGAAGAGGCCAGGTGGCCCTGGAGAAGCCGGTCACGTGATTAAGTCATTTTCCCAGTTATCCCTAGGAGAGAGCCAGGGCCAGGAGAGGGGCCGCTGAGCCTCTCACTGTGCCTGGGCAGCCAGGGCAGTGTGGGCAGAAGCTTCCCACCTACCCACCCTCACCTACAAAACCCCAAAGCTGTAGAATTAGATGATTAGAGGAGTGGCGGAAGAGAGATGGATTTATAGTGTCACAGGGAATTAAAAACCTGGAAATCTAACACGTATCAAGGAAGGAAGAAGGTGGCATTAGTAAGTTAGAATCTGAAAAACCAAATACACACTAAATATCTCTAGCAACCACATAGAGGGAGGTTTCACGGCCACCCGCCCACCCCTACCTGAGCGCAGCTGGAGTTGGAGTGAAGGCAGGCGGCAGCGCATCAGGGGAGAGAAGAGACGCGCTCTCCAACAGCTGAGTGTGGTGTGGGCTGCTGTCCTCCGACATCCCGCCACTGCAGACGTGTGCCGACGTGTGCTGGAATCCGCCTCTTCTCATTTTAGATGCTTCCCCACCCCTTGTTCTCCAAAACGGCTACTGTAAACCACGAAGCCAGAGGGTTCGCCGAGGACGGCTAGCGAGTCGATCATCGCTGTCTTCCCGGAGTAGCCCAGTGTGTTGGGTTTTCTTACATCCTTAGGTGGATCCGTGGATGCACCAAAGAAAGCCTTCATTCTTTGGAGGGATGAAATGACGAACTTAACTGTGAGCTCTGGGGTAAACCGACCGAGTCCCGTGTCCCGTCTGGCCCGAGTGTGAGGTGGGGCTTGCCGTGGCCACAGCCTCCCTGGCTTTCCTTTCACTAGGTATTTGTAGCCTGGGGACATAGCAATGGATAAAACGGAGCTCGCAGTCCGATGGAGGCAGGGGGACAGATAAGCCCCCAAAGAAACTGTAGAGCCAGCTTGGAGGTGACCACGTGTCATGGAGAAAAACGGCAGAGGGAGGAGATGAGTCAAAGAGTCGGGGCCAGGGGTTAGGCTTCCTGTCTGTAAAACAAGGATAGCAGTAGTGCCTACCTGCAGGGTCGTTGTAAGACTTAAAATCACTGGTATCTGTAAAGCACTTAGGACATGGTATGTACTCAGTAAGCATTAACGTAACTTCATTACAACTCCTCTTCGTACCTGTGGATGTCGCGCATCAACTCGCATTGTCATTAACCCGATGATGAAGGTTTTTTCAGCTGGAGTTATTAGAGTTTGGATCTATGATGGCTAATTGCTATTAGCAGTCCTATCGATTTGGTTTTGCTTCCAGAATGAAACCGACCTGGATATTTTACACCAGCCCCGCCTCAGTTGCCGCGCTTATTTCCGCAGCCTGTGTTTACTGTAGTGTCGTTACTTGTTCAGAAAAAACACGAGTTTCTTCAGCGCTACTTTCCTTTGCTTTTCTCAGTGCTCAGCAGAGGAGCAGTCAGGTCCACAAGAAAACCACAATTGGGAATCAGGTAGGAATCATGCAAGAGAATCAGTGCATGCATACCCCAAGGAGTTTGAACTAAATCGCTTGATTGACGATTTTTTTAAATGCAAATTAATCATGTGCAAGTTTTGCTTGAAATGCAGCTTTTTTTTTTTTTTTTTTTTACTTCTGCTTCTAAAATTTCTGGAGTGAATTGCATTTCCCTTTGGCTATTGTATGCAGTTAACCGTATTGATTTATTTTAAATAACTTTTCTGCTACTTGCTCTGCGTTTCAATTTTGACTCCTCCTGTCCTCCTCTTGCTTGCTTACGTTACCCCTGAACTTAACCTTGAGTTTGTGGGTCGGTTCAAGGTTGGCACATGGTGGATAATTGCATGAGCTTTCTGGTGCTGCCGACTAGTTCACACGTTTGCACAGCTTGGTAACAGTGAAGGGACAGCTCATAACGAAGGCAGTTGTTGGGTTTAATCTCTGCCACCCTAAATTCCTGTTGGTAAATGAAGACGGGAATTCCTAAGGAGATCTGATCTTCTGAGTTTTTGTGTTTGGGGGCCGACCAGCTGTCTCTGACTAATGGCGCTCTGCAGAGATTGTATTAACTCCCACAGTTTGCTGTTTCTTTTATGTTTTATGTGATAATGAATATTTGCATTGTTATTTCTTTTCAAGTCAAAACAATGATGAGTTTTTTAGTTGTGTTTTTTTTAAATTCAGAGGTACAATTATTGAACAAATTGAAACCTCTGCTCTAGATTGTCTTTTTTTTTTCATTGTTTTGAACAGAGAAGAGGTAATAACAGACTTTATTTTAAAAACTTTTTTTCTGAACTAAAGCATATAATTCTTTGCTATTTCAGGGAACCAATCTTCCGCCTTCAAGGCAAATTGTACGAGCTAAGTTCTGTAAGCTTTACTGTTGCTTTTTCATTTAGCTTTCCAAGGGCACAGTTTGTCTTTAACTGATTAACTAAACTAGCGCTTGCTACTAATTTTTTTTTTTAAAACTCAGGTTGTCTTGTTCATAACACCCTACCACTGAGATAAAATCCTCTTCAGAGGGTTCATCCCTTCACTGCTAATGACTTGCTGTGATTGAAAGGTATGAACTAGTAGACTCTAAAATGCCGTAATAATAAACCCTTAACACCGTGGGTGCTTTGATATTTCTCTAATTTTAATGGGCCTTAAAATGATTAAAATCATTAATGATCTTCACCTCTGTCCTTCCGTGCTTTTGTTGTTTGAGGCGCAAGCCTTGCTCCATCCCTCTGTGATCATATTTTCAATAAATATAGATGATGCTTCTAAAAGGTGGGTGAAAATTGAACATCTGATTTTTGCTGTATTGCTGATAAACCTTTCTGATCCCAATTATTTGTTTTGTTTTTTTAAAATAACAAAATGAAAGCTACATTGATATTTTATATGGCTCTAGAGTTGAATCTTTAAAAACAGTCCTCTATCTTTTTTTTTTTTTTTCCTGGAATTACAAAGATGCTTTCAAATGATCAGCATAGGGATTTAGAATAAAATCACCTCCTATTTCTACCATGGATGAAGCCGACTTACCTGCCCACCGTGCACAGTTAAGAACAAGATTGGAACATGGGTCAACTATCTGCCCCTTGATGTTTTAGAAGACACCAGCTTTGGACATAGACATTCCTGGGTTCAACTTCCGTTCTGTTCCTTAGGAGCCATGTGGCTTTGGAAAAATTGAGCCTGAGTTTGTTCACTTGTGTGATAGGAAGAGTAGAAAATACCTCTGCAGGGTGATTGTGAGAATCAGAAATAATACATGCAATGAAGTTGTAGCCTTTACCAGCTCTGCCCTATAAAGACTGGAAAATTTGTTCCCCGGAGGTAGGTACTGCTTCTTGAAGCTTCCAGGAGAAAAAATATTAAATATAAGAAAAAATGAGAAAAATGGAATTCTGAGAAAAATGAGAGGGTATGGCAAATTATTCTACTGCCCACAGTTCCTGGATTGTGGCTGGGTATGCTATAGAGGGTTTGCCTGTAAAGGTCTCCTTGTGGTCAGAAGCATCTCTAGCTCATGAATGATACACATGTAGGAAGAGCAGCAGTGTAACAGCCCAGGTGCACTTTAAATCAGATCTGCAAGGGACCTCAGAGCAGCAGCTTTCTGTCATGGAACTTCCAAATGCTAAACTCACATGAACTGTGCGTCTGTGATTCTGCTTTTGCTGAGTATTTCACACATTATGGAAGCTTTCTAACCCAAGATGGAAGAATTGGGAGAGTGTTAGCACAGAAAATAGATCCCTTTTCCGAAACCCTCGGGGCCAGAGAGGGCTTGAAGATCAGAATTATTTGCACTTTAGAAAAGCAATGCATTTTCTATGTCATACGCTATCCAACATCCCTGTGGGGTCAAAGACAGTGCCCTGAAGTCAAACGTGTTCTATTTCTAAAGTGAAACAAATGCATAGTCACACCAAGTAGACCAAATGAAGTATAAATCCTCTAAACAGGTCAGGTTTTGCAGCTAAATTTGTTTAAAAACCTGTCAATTTGCAACTAAAAGATTATGAATCTGAATATCTTGTTTTCCAGAATCAAAGCCAATAATTTATACACAATAGAATATGTTTTAGGGGGTATTTTAGAGTTTTTCTCTTTAGTAGAAATGACCCATAATGACTTGCAATTGTTTTCTTTATGAATCTGAATATCTAATGCTGACTTGGGGTGGGATGAAGATGGTGGTGACTGTCAGGAGGCTCAAAGCCTGGGAAGCTTGGAGGCCAGCCTTCGGACCAGTGCTGGCTGTAACAGTCAGTCAAGCTCAAAGGCCCTGGGGTAGCTTAGCAAGTGACCCATCTATTCTCCTGTCCTCTTAAGGTCCTGCTTGGGAGAGAGTTCTATAGCATCTTTTCTGAGATGTTTTGGAAGGATTTAAGGAAAGTGAAAACTCCTCTTCAGAGTCCAAATCCTATTCCTTGTTGTCTACCTAGAAATTTTAAGAATTCCACAAGTTGATGTCAGCAAGTGCACACACACACACACACACACAAATGAGCACACCATTCAGCTAAAGTTGATGAATTTGAACTTCATTCATCCCTCTCCTCATCAAACGTGCATTGGAAACCTGAGTGAGCTGAAATCGAGAGCAGTCAGTGAACCAGTCAGGGGCTTGCCTGGGCTCACAGCTGGTGTGGGTGCTGGGAAGCACACGGAGACTTGTCCACCTCTTTGACACCTCGGCTCTGCTCTGTCAGGGCAAGAGGCCGGCCAGCGGACCTGGGTTGCCCCTTTCCCAGTCTTACTACGCTATCGCGTTTTATCACTTGGAACAGTCTGACTTATGTTTTTGTCTTCCTCCATGAGGATTTGGTTCCGTTAAAGCTACTTTGTGTTGCGGGAGGCAGTGGAGTATCATTGTAAGCTTTTAAGCTCGATCCTGTCAACATTTTAGAAGAGTCATTCTGCCTGTGAAATGGGGAGAGGCTTTGAAGGGCAGAGAAGGAGACTGGTTAGGAGGCTGCCATGGTAGGAGAGTGGGGTGGGCTGGCTTCAGACACAGGGTGCGCCAAGAGGCTGATGAGCTTGAGATATAAGTGGGGAGAACCCGAAGGCTCTGTGTTGAACTGGATGTTGGGGAGAGGGCTGGAGACTGTGTGCAGGGCCGTCCAGATCTCTCTCTCAGGCACAGGGAAGATGGCCGTGCTTTTCAAGGAGAAAGGAACACGGGGAAGAGGTGACATTTGGATCCAGAATCGGGAAGAGTAGCTTTGTGGAGGTGAGTCACTGTGGGAGGTGAGAGGGAAAATGCCCAGTGGGAGGTGAGACAAAACAGTCTAGGGTTCAGAAGAGGCAGAACTGTTTCTTCCGAGGTGTTGGAGAGCCAGTGAGGGATCCAGGAGAGAAGGGATAGCTGCTAGTTTCCCATGGGGAGCTCTGCCTGCCAACCACGTGGAGTGGAGTGAAGGAGAGAAAATACGACAGGGAAATTGGTGAGGATTTTTTTTTTTTTCAAAGTAATTCAGGTGAGAGAATTTCAAATGTTAGAATCCAGAAGTTTGTAGAAGGGACAGATTAAAAATATGTGTAGGGGATCTTGTTGGGTTGTAAATAGTTGTTGGAGACTTCAGTCATCCTCCCAGGCTTGTGCCTCCAGGGTCCCCCGACAGGGGAGAACCGAGGAGAGCAGCAGTGTTGGGGGAGAAGGGAAAGAAGGTGCGGATTTGTTTGTACCGATTGGAAGCATCACTTGGGTTGGAGGTTCTAGATCCATATAGATTGAAGAGTGAGTTTCACAGTTGTCTAGGTAGGCATGTGCACAAAGCCTTGGGATGGATGAGATCTCCTCCAAAGAACACAGGGGGACGTACAGGACTTGGAGGACAAGGGAGGAAGAACTGGAGCAGTTTGAGGAACTGAAAAGGAGACCAAGAAGGGACAGATGAGGCAGAACGCCTTGGAGAGGAGTCGAGTAAGAAACCAACCCGGGGGACGTTTCAGGGAGGGCCTGGTCCGTCGTAGCAGATGTTTCTGAGGCTCAAGAAACGTGGGTGAAGTGTCCAGTGGTTGGGCTGGGGAAGGTCCTGGGCAGTGCTGGGGACCATCGAGGTCCACTGATGGCTACGGTCCTCCTGGCCTGGAGGACTGCTCTTCTAGTCTACAACTGGAAGGCGGCGTCAAGCCCAGGACTCAGCTGTTTCAGAGAGAATTTGTGGGAAAGGACCCTGTAGTCTAATGCGAGCGGGCCTGATCCACGTATGGTCAACCAGATGACCACCCGAGCCCCAGTACTTGAGCATAATGAAGTTCAACGCATCTGCTGGAGCAGCCTGAAGAGGGGCACTGGGGGGCATCCTGCTTCAGAGAGAAGCCCAGTGGCCATCACTTCCGTCTGCATTCCCTTGACCAGAGCTCCGTCATAGGGACTTCCCAACTGCCAGGCCAACAGGACAGAGATGAGAGGTGACGTTGACTGAAAGTTGGAGTAGGTGGGCCAGGGCCCTGGGGTGTTGGTGAAATCCCAGGAAACGTGTGCCAGGATTCAGAGAAGGGAGCCTGGGGCTGGTGAGGCGGACGTTGTCTTGGAAGGTTGAAGAGGCAGGAGAAGGCCACCTGGAGGCCATCGGTGAGGCAGGAATGACACAGGCCTTGGGCAGCAGGCGCAGGTGTCTCGTGGGTGGCTAGAGGGAAACGGGGCCACGCGCTGGCGAGGAGAGTCCCTGGGTGTTTACGTGACGAGGTGTTCTTAGCTGCAGTCGTGTAAGTGAGTAGGAGCTGGCGGGAGCCCCTGCCGGGCGCCTGGGTGGCAGCCTAGGTCTGTACCTTGCCGGCGGTGCCCTGGCTGCCCGGAGCGGGAAACCTGACTTTCCCAACCTGCAGACCCCGGGCTACCGGGGTCTCAACCTTCAGAGTCCGGGCTGCAAGCAGAAAAGGTCCCTCCTGTCGGAGCAGCTTCTCTCCTCCTTCCTGCCTGAAAAATCATGTTAGAGGAGACAGACGCTCCCTCAGGTCTCAAAAAACCATCAGCGCCCCCAGCGTCCTGCAGATTCCTACCATGTCCCCTGGCTCGGTTTTTTGAAAGGGAACGAGGGATTGGAAGCCCGCCCACCTCCCACCCTGAGGCCCTGGCGCCTCCTCTTACCTCAGCCAGGTGCACCCCACTCTTACCTGACTTCCCGGTGACAGTATCCTTCAGACATCAGTTTCAGAAAACTCAAATGACCTTGGGGACAGAAAGGGAACTGGCTGGACGATGTCATTGCATGCTTGAGGGATGGAGTGACCACTGGGAATCCACGACTCCAGCTGCCCCACTGCGCTGGTCCCTCCCTCGCACACTTTTGTCTCTGCTTCTTTGCTGTCAGGCTGTCCTCGGGGCACAGAGCAGAGCAGGACAGCAGCCGTCAGTCCCCAGGGGCTGGCCTTCCCTGTTGGAAGCCAGTGGAAATAAAAGAGCCTTTCTGCCCTAGACTTTCAGGAGAGTTCCCAGGTCCTACCCATTGGCCTGGCTTGGGTCACATGCTCCTTCTGTCCTACCCCGCCTGGCTGGGGGATGAGGCACACCCATGGGCTTGGGCCAGATCTCCTTGGGCAGGGCTGGCCTCTCACCAGCTCACGTGGCCCACAAGTGGGGGTGGGCTGCCTGTCCACCTGCTAGTCAGAGTTGTGGCTGAGAGTCGGGATAGATGCTAGAAGAGAGAACCACCAAATTCGGATAATAGGATTCTTTTCCATGTTGCTTTCTTAAAAGAATGTAAAACATTGTGGTTAATTTGTTTCACAGCCTCCATTACGGCAAGTCACATCATTTAAACTCACTTGCTGTTGCTTTAATTACCTTCTTAAAATTTTTTTTATGCTCTCAGGTCCTGAAAAGAATGAACTTAGGTTTATTGGTATCATTCTGCTAACAGAACAAGCTGATAATAGCTGGTTGAATTTTTCTCTTTTATCCCTTAATTCTATGACGGCATCTCCAGAGGGGCCAATCAATAGCTTATAAAACACAGTGATCATTATTTCATAAAAATAGAGAATGGAGTCCAGAAAAGCCACACTTAGTGAAGGTATATCCTGTCGATTTGGTCTGCATCTTAGAAATCTGGGGTTTTATTTGGAATAGCACTCCATGTCTGCCACTTCTGGGTTTTTTTTCCCAGAAATTATACAGATGTATGTGCTATTTTTGTAGCCAAGTTGCATCTTAATTGATAGGTTAGAGTTCATGAATCAGCAAGAAGGAAAATCCTGCGTATTCAAGATTCCTTGAAAAATCTCTCTGCTAGACAGAGCCCAGCCCCACTCCTCAGCTGTGGGCTTTCGCGGAGCAGTAGAGGGGTGGTCTCCTCGGACCTGGGGAAAGAGCCACTGGTTTGGCCCAGGGTCCTGTGTCTGCCGCGTCCCTTCCTGCCTCTGTTGTCCTCTTTGACGGTATCTTTTTTCCAGAAGTGTGTTTCTTTGTTTCTACAGTGTTTGATCCCAGCAAGTGAAATGCTGGTGATTCAAAAACTCCCCGGAATTTTTATAACATTTTTAACTGCTAACATCTCTAACTAGAAAAACTGTTATTTTATTGATCTCTGTGATTTGAGACCCGAATGTGTCCCTAAATCGGTAGGCCAGTGACATTCTGATAGCTGTTTGTGACTGTGGTCGGTGACTGTGGACATTGACACTTACCTGTCCACCTGTCCATGATAGGTGCCTTCTCCCTCTGGGCAGGCTCCTCCAGCCTTACCCGCTCCCAACTGCTCTGTCCAGGGGGAGTGCTGCTGGCCACCCAGGTTCCCCGCAGCCTCTTGGTGGTGGGATCGCTCGCATTCCCACCCATCACCGATCACCTGTCCTCCGTTGTCTACAGAGACTTGTTATGAGGTTTGATACCCTAGAAAAAGCAGAAGTTATACTGTTCCCTTCAGGGCAAGGTGTCGCTCCTTTCAGCACAGATTATCAGTGCAACCTATAATTTTGATCCTGTAATTTTCATTTAAGTTACACAATAAATATATGAATACACTTTCTTTTTTAAAATATTTTTAGTTGTAGATGGACATGATACCTTTATTTTATTTATTTATTTTATGTGGTGCTGAGGATCAAACTCAGTGCCTCGAGTGTGCTAGGTGAGTACTCTTCCGCTGAGCCCCAGCCCCTATGAACACATTTTCATCGTAGAACAATAACGCAGACAGACAAAGCCTTGACCCCCACCCAGTCCCACTCACCCCTTGGGTACCACCACTGTTATCAATTTGTAATGTATATGCACACACACACACAGACACAGACACATATACATACAGACATGCAAATATGCAACCTTTTGGGATTAAAAAAAACTACAAATGGGCACCTGAAGTGGTTTTATGCAGAGTGGGAAGCTCCACAGAGGCAAGGATTTCATGTCTTTTGTTTATTGATTTATCCCTAACACAATGTTCAGTGGGAGCTCAGTAAATATACCTGAGGACAACTCTGTCCACCTAATGCTGCATCTTAGAGATCCTTCCCTGTAAAACACACAGAAGATGAACAAGCCTCTTCCGTGGCTGCAGTGTGACAGTGTCCCGCAGAGTGATGTGCCTCGTGCATTCACATCCCTCTGCAGATCGATGTCCGTATTGTCTCCTTCCTTTCCACATGGTTGAGCCAGTCAGTGCACAGGCCCCAGAGCTGCGTGTGTAAGTACCTTAGTTCCCAGCGTGGAGAGTTGAATCTTACGTAACTTGGATAATCTGATGCAGAGAATATCCATTGCTGTTGTTATTTTCATTTAACTTACTGCAAGTTATGGAGCAGCCTCGCACGAATTTACAGAAGAGTATATTCCCTCTCCTGTGGACAGTCCAATGTGCCCATTTTGGGGGAACTATTGTTATCTTATGCATTTTTAGGATTTTTTAGTATCCTAAATTTTGTGGGTATTATATATAAAATGAACATTTTTCTGCTTATCTGTTTTATCATAAGACAAAAGCTTCTAATTTTGATTTAGACAATTAAAAAATGATGGCATTTATGCTTTTTTCCAATCATTTTTATGGATTTTAAAAATTACCGATATGAAAATAAGGTTGTTTTGCTGCCTTTCACATACTTTTACCCTTTTCAATTGTGGTCACTTATAATTTTCTAGTAAGAAGAAGCCTTCTAAAAGTTGACGACTTTTCTGAATGAACCATTCATCCCTTTATCTGTATTCTTCTGAAATTTTTCCTTTTGTTGATCCGTAGCAGAATTTTGATGTAATGATGTTACTGATCTTTTGTCATATTTACTAACAAGTCTTTTCCTCACTTTCTTGTGTATAATTTTATTTACAAGGCTTTTGAGGTGAATTTTAAAATGTTCTGTAGTGGTAATTGTCAGGTAGTAATGACACCCATTTTGGGGCACGATGTGGCATGGCAGTACAGGTGTACAGTGTGTGATGATCAGACCCCGGCAAGGTGGGCATATTTATCACCTCGGACCTAGATTGTTGCTTTGTCTTAGGAACACTCAAAACACTCCCCATTAGCTGTGTTGAAATAATTACTTGTTGTCAACCGTAGTTACCCTCCTCTGCTGCAGAACATTGTTCCTCCTGCCCAGCTGTGACCCTGCCCCACTGACCATCGTCCCTCCCTCCTTCCCTCACACCCTTTGTGGACTCTGGCTACTACTGTTTTGTCCTCTCCTTTGAGACGGACTTTAGTATTGCTCCTTTTCTCGAACTTCTTCCACTACATTTGCATTTTTAAAAATATTTTTTTTAGTTGTAGATGTACCCAATATCTTCATTTATTTTTATGTGGTGCTGAGGATGGAACCCAGCGCCTCCCACTTGCAAGGCAAGTGCTGTACCGCTGAGCTCCAGCCCCAGCCCGCTACATTTACATTTTAAAAGGCAGTGTCTGTCTCCAGAGCAGTTAAATACCCACCCTTAGGTTTGGGGCATGTCTATGAAGCCATCATTACCTCCCTCTCCAGGGTCCACCTAGGAGTGAGGCAGGATTTGGGAAGTGGAGCATGAAGGTTAGGAGCTGGATTCTGCACCCTGCCTGCCAGCCTGCCGCATCCGGCTCTGCCACTTGCCAGCCACGGGCAAGCTGCTTGGCACCTCTGTTCTACTATTTCTTTATTTGCAGAAGGGATGTGGTGATAGTATCTGTGTGACAGGGTTGTTGTGAGGATTGCACACCTTGGGTTATGAAGGTACAGAGTGCTGTGCTGCGCACACAGAGCAGCGCTGTTTCCATTGGCCATTCTTCTCCCCCTCACCTCTTCCTCCTCCTCCTCCTCCTTCCTTCTCCTCCTCCTCCTCCTCCTTCCCCTTCTCCTTCTCCTCCTCCTCCTCCTCCCTTCTCCTCCTCCTCCTCCTCCCTTCTCCTCCTCCTCCTCCTCCTCCTCCTCCTCCTCCTCCTCCTTCCCCTTCTCCTCCTCCTTCTCCTCCTCCTCCTCCTCCTCCTCCTCCTCCTCCTCCTCCTCTTCATTCCCCTCCATCATCCTCCTCCTCCAAAGGAGCAAATGTCTAAATGCAGACATACACATGCTTTGCAATACTTTCCCATCGTACAGTAAGTAATTCCAGTTGTGAGAGGGTAATGATCGCTGCCACTCGCTTTCCTTAAAGTCTTGCACTGTGGCTTGCTGCTGCTCCAGGTTCCACACCAACCCTGTGAATCACTCCGTTGTTTCTCCTGCTTTGTTAGTGATGTAACTGCAGCTTGGTGGAGCTAAGCAGTTCACCCTTGGTGGCATGGTGTGGAGGTGGCAGGGTCTGGCCCAGTCTCTGTCTGGCTGAGCTCCGACCTGAGCGTCTGTGCTGAGGTGGTCTGCCCTCTCGCTCTCCTGCTGGTTTCTGTACGGTGACACACTGTTAATTATTGTGCTGTCTAATACATTTGAATGTCTGCTAGGCTGTTTTCTTTCATAACCCTTCTTTTTAAAAAATGCCTTTTGCATTTATATAGATCATTCCTTCTTTTATTGCAGATTACAATCTTGTCACTTTCCAGTGAGTTTTTTTTTTAATTTCAGTTGATGAGATATTTGTAAAGCCTATACATCAACCTGGGAAGATGTCTCATTTTTTCATATTCTGCTTTCTCATCGAATCAGATAAAATTGTTCATTTCATTTATTATGATTTCCTAGATGGTCATCTTGACTTACGTAAAATTCACATTTCTTGTTTAAATATAAAATAAAAATACCCTTATAATTATAAATTGAATGTCTTTTTCAAATATGTTTTCTAATTACTTATTGCTATGTGAAAACTACTGGTTTTAGGGATTTGTTTTCTATTATTAGAATTTACTGGATTCTTTAGTAGTTTTCTGTTTAATTATAATTTTTTTCTTAACTCTTGGTATAGTTGTATCTTCTATTTCTACTTTCACATATTGCTCCTTTTGGAACGATCTAAAAGAGAAATGGATTTCTATAGCTGCTTTTTATTTTAATGAAAATGTCTAGCCTACTCCATTAGGTTTGATGTTAGAATGTGAGTTAAAATGTATTTAATAAGATATTCTTTACATGAGACCCCCAACTAATTGCTTGAACACTGAATCTCACTGACGTGTTCACGGTCTTACGGAGCAGACTGGGTAATTGCTTGTTATGTTTCTTAACCATCCTTGCTTTTCTTGCATAAGCCCTCCTTGGCTATTGGCGGTAAATGTTTTGTCATTGAATTAGTTTTCTAATTATTCAACTTCAGATTCATTTACTTTGCCTTTGAAATGAAGTTATTCTTTGTAAATAAAAGAATAAATGTGGGATGCTATTAAAATTCTGACTAGAAGAGAAATGTCACCAAAACTGGGGAGAAAAGCATACTGTGCACTTCATGCCCGATTATCTTCCTGGGCCAGCTGAGATGGGCAGGTTGGTTGGTTGAGGGAAGTGGGTATTGTGTGGGGGCCCTGGGAAGACTGGGAAGACACCTGGGGTGGTGTCCAGGGGAGTGCGAAGGAAGCAGGAGGGCTTTCAGGTGTGGGCCACTAGGGCACAGGCAGAGTCCCCCACAGGGGGGCCAGTTTCTTTAATTATTATCCTCAGAGGACCCCAGGCCTTTTCAATTTAGCAGTGTGTGGGATTGACAAAGGTGCCATGCAGTCTCTTTCAGGGACAATGTCCATACTCTGTCAGAAGGTCCTTCCAGAAGGATGACACTAGTTCATTATCATAGTGAAAATAAATGGCATTTGGAGCTGAGAAATTCTCATATCTATCTCCTGTAGAGCCCTTTTATTGATTTTGTTTATTGCTACCCACATTGAAGTCAAATGCACTGATGGTCAGTATGTCCCAGATCCACCATGACCAAGGCAAATTGCAGTTTCTGTCCCTGGAGCACGAATTTCTTCGCAGCCGGTAAAGTAACATTATAGAAATTTCTCCTGAGTCGGAATGTTTAACTCAGAACCCTCAAAACAGAGACATCTTTATATATCCTTAATGCTTTAATGAGAGTCCTGCAAATATTAAGACTAAATACAGCCACCATCAGAACTTAAATTATTTTTAATGCTCAGAGAAGAAAGCTCACGCTGAGCATCAGGCCAGGCGCGAGATCTGGAGGTGAGTGCTGTGGGCTTAGCTTCGCTGGGGTCCAGTGCTCTGCGCTGTCTCAGGGTCAAGGTCCCTAAATGTCAGTGCACTAATGCTGGCATTAGTGTAAGTTGTCTGTGCACTTAGTCATAAATTTTAGAATGTTATTTCTACTCAGATAATCCCATTTGAGAGCAATGTAATTTTTTATCCTCAGATAGGTATGCATATTCTAATGTTAAGGCTTTTGATGCCCCAGAGAGTAGCTCTACATGTCAGCTGAAAATCCTGTGTGCTGTAAGCTTTGTGTAGGCCCTCTTCTCTTCTTGCCCCAGATACACGACAAGCCCCTCATAGTTTCTAGGAAATCATTTTTACTTTCTCTTGGGAGTAGTTTGCAAGATTTTTTTTTGGATTAATTTGCAAGATTTTTTAATTTAATTGGAGTAGTCTCCATAGAGTAAAAGAGATAATGCTCTACTCAGATTTATCTGAAACATTCTGGTAAGATCAAAGTGGCTTATTCACCTAAAAGTATGTATTGCCCAATTATGTAAGTACAGAAGACAAAAACCTAAAGATAATCTTCAGAACAAAATGTGAACAGGCAGAGCTGTAGCTGGACTAAGGAAAGATCCCTAAAGTTACTATGAAACTTATCCCTAAAGTTACTACAAAATTTCTTTGACTCAGCAACCAGACCCTTCCCCACCGCAGGGAATTCCATTAGGCTGAATGCTACAGGATGAATGTTTCCCATCCAGGAAATGAGTGTCCTGGTTTCATGATCGAGTCTAAGTTCCTTAAAGCTTTGTGCCGTGCTCCTTCTTACCAAATAATTGGCTGAGGTTGGTGCCCTGGTTCCCAGTGAGGTTATTTACACACAGCCTGTGATGGATGGCCCCGTAGGCAGGGTATTAGATGTACTGCCTGAATGGATGGAGGGACACTTTGAAAACAGTGCACATAAATATGAGCTTGAAAAATGCAAATATTAAGACTAAATACAGCCACCATCAGCACTTAAATTATTTTTAATGCTCATGATTTTTCTTGTTTGCAATATAATTCTTTAACCATGGGATTCTACCATCTCCAACCACTTTTATAAATTTTCGTCTGAGTCTCTAATGACATATCTTTTATGAAAAAGCCCAGTCGTAAGTAAGACATTAGTTTAATAGCAAGTCATTTTCTCGCCTCCTTCCCTAGTTTACTAAAAATGATCTTCTTCATTAAGGTAAGGAATTTTTAGCGTTCGTCGGTGTCTCACTTTTTCCTCCCCCCTTCAAAAACCTTTTCCTTTTCTGGCGCTCTGGTCTTCTGTTGACCCACTGGAAAGTGGAGGAGGGGAAGGGGACAGAAGGATTTGTTTTTGAGAACCCAACTGTCTATAAATGACTTCCTCTTGTTTAGTACAACCCCTGGCAGGGTCTTGTTTTCGAGGGCCTGGTGGCAGGCCCATGTCCTGGAGGAAGACCCGTGTCATCCTTCAGCCGTCCTGTGCACAGAGCTGTCTGAACATTATCTCCCATCACGTCTGCATTTCTTGGGCTTCTCCTCTTCCTGGCGCTCATAATTCATGTCACTGATTTCCGGTGCATGTGGAGTCAGGTTTGGAAATATGAGACATTTTTAAAATTACAGATGCAAAGCCTAGCTGTTGGAGCCAACATCTGCAACTAGTTTAGGAGATTAACAAAATAGCTGCTCTGGATGATGGATATTTACCAGGGCCTCTCCATTTCCCAGAGAAATCAGAATGCCTGTTACTTATATGGTCTTCAGTCTTCAGTGGGAATCAAGACTTCATCTGTTACATACTTGGTTAAGATTCCTCACAGAGTCTCTTGAGTTACAGCCAATTTTCAATTAGCAATGATTAAGGAGGTCAGGAAGGATATGGGTGATTAAAATCCTCAAGTAATTGAAAGACTGACTTTAACCAGAAGTTCCAACACTCTCCCCTAAAAGTTTTTTGCTAAAATTACAAATGAGGGGGACATTGGATGCAGTTTGCTTTCTTTAGATACAAACAGAAATCTCAATGTGGTACTCCTCGGCTTACAATCATCCAGGAACATTTCTTTAATTTGGGGGTAAAGTCCAAATTCTTAACATCCCCCACCCATTCATTCCCGGTGGCTTCCTGTTCCTTCCTGTGTCCCTGGCGCTCCTGAGTTCTGCACTGCAGCGGCGGCTGGCTGCTTCAGGGTTGCAAGCCTTTTCCCTGCTGTGTGTGTGTGTGTGTGTGTCTGTCTGTCTGTCTCTCTCTCAAGTTATTTTTTTGCAGTACTGGGGATGGATCCCAGGGCTTCACACATGCGAGACATGTGCTCTGCCACTGAGCTACACCTCTACACCCTTTATATTTTTATTTTATTTCGAGACAGAGTCTTGCTAAGTTGCTGAGGCTGGCTTGGAACTCAGGATCTTCCTGCCTCCGCCTCCCGAGTTGCTGGGGTTGCAGGTGTGGACCACTGTGCCCACCCCTGCGAGATTTTTGGGTGCTCTTTCCTGAAGCGTTCATTTCTGTTTTCCCCCTGAATAGCATCTCAGTCACCTCAGCTGAAATAGCACATCCTCAGGAGTCCTTTCCCGACGTCTGCACTATTCTCAGCCCTCCCCCGAGTTCCCATAGAATCTTGTACCTTCTTCACTCCAGTGTTATGTAGCTCCTCGCTTTGAGTCTGTGTCCCTTGCACTTTCTGTGTGCTCTGTTAGATCAGGAACAGCAGAGGCCACATCCACCACTGTATTCTCTAATGCTCGTAGAATCTGCTCATAACAGATATCCGACAAGAAACTGTGCAGTGAATAGATGAGGTAAGGATTCCAAAATCTGGAGCTAAGTGGCCAGAGGTGTAACCTGTCTGTAAGATAACGACGTGATGCCAGCATCCTCAGGGAGCGTCGACAGTGTGTCGAAACTGCTTGTTAGTTTTGAGCGTTAGGTTTTGTCATCCAGAGGAAACAATTGATTCTTCAGATTGATGGTTACCCACAGTCGTCATTTTGGTCATAGTGACTGAGTTTCCCACCTATATAGGTCACAACAACAGTGTGGCTCTAAAATGTGGTTCTGAGTCTAGTAGATGCCAGTGTTCCAAAGAGAATGGTTTAAGCTTGGTTATCAGTTAGAATGCATCATATTTGAACTCCAGCTGGTGCTATGTCATTTTAGATGGGAGGGTTGGTCTCCATGGGGACATGGTGACAGTGCTGGTCAGCCTGCTACACCTTCACCCGTAGCCCTTGGTGTTGCTCCTGGTTTAGGTATCAACAAGTCCGTGGTCACCCTGAGAACTAGGGAAGATATAAGAATTCCCAAGGAGCATGAAGCACAGTACATCTCTGCTTGACAATGATATCTCTGATTTGTTTATATTTGCCAGATGCCGGGCATTTTACTGAGTATATCATGTACATCCATTGCACTGTCTGCTTGGAACATCTATTTGAAGACAGGATTATTAGCCCCAATTCTCAGATTAAAAAACAAAAACAAAAAAAAGCTTGTCTAGGTAACCTCATTTCCCCAAGTTCACTGAGCTAAGAAATAGCAGAGCTGCTTGTCAGACACAGAAGGTCCTGCTTCCAACCAGGGGAGTGGGGGCCACAACACACGGCTGCTAGTAAGTTAGAACAAGATGACCTAGGAACAAAGAGCAGTGGACTCAGTAAGTACCGGGGAAGGGAAGGAGCCATGCAGGCCCCGGAGCACCTTTATAATTCCTGAAAATGCCATCCCTGACGACTGCCCCGGAAAGTGCTAGCCATGTTTGTATCACTCTCTGGTGTGTTTGACCTTAGTCATGATCATAATAACAGCCACAATAGTGTTTCATATCACACAGGGTCCTAGGTGCTTTGCCCTTCAAAACTGCCTTGCAAAGTGTATACCATTTCCCCATTTTGATGGATGGCTTTAAAAATCATTAATACGTAGCAAGAGTTTCTTTCACACACTTTACATTTGTTATTTCTCTAATCCTCACAATGTCCTTATGGTCTGGGAGCAACAGTTCTGTGTTGTCATTTTAGACGGGAGGGTTGGTAAGCCTGCTACACCTTCACCAGTAACCCTTGGTGTTGCTGTGCTCCTGGTTTAGAACCATCGTACCAACAAGTCTGTGGTCACAACAAGTCTGAGGCACAGAGAGGTCCAGTCAGCTGCGCCAGGTGACACATCTAGCATGTGAACCCACAAAGGCCAGCCCTGGAGCCGGGGCGCCCAGCTGTTTGCTCCCCACAAACAGGCCCAGAGGCTTTGCCGTTCTGCAAGTCTCGTGTGGAACTAGGAGTCAGCTGGGAAGTCCTGGTCCTTGCACTTATTGGATTTCAAATCTGAGTGGCTCCTCACAGTAACTCTGGCCCTGAAATTCTGCAAGGCTTCCTGTGTCCTAACCAGTGTAAGAAAATGTGACAGATGCTGAAGATCTGTTTTTATCCAGCAAGAAAGCAGATTGATAGCAACGTCTGCCTTTTTGTCCCTGAAGAGAAAGATTAAGAGCCTCGACCTGGAGCCCAAGAGGAATTTGGGTCCCCACTTGGTAGTTGAGAGAGTTATGTCATAAAACGCAGTGTGTCTGTGTCTCATGCAAAGATGGAATAGGAAGAAGGCTTGTGTGTATCCCTTAGGGTCATTGGGAAGACTAGTGAGACGACTCCCCTAAAGTGCAGTGTTCACAGTGAAGATTAATGAAGGATCAGCAGTCATTTTTATTATTATTAATAAAGTTGTTCTTTTGAAATCCTAAAATTTTATCACAAAACCTTTTTACTCAACCAGTGGCTCTGATGGCTCCTCTGATTTAATAACACTCGCTGGGTGAAGTGGTGCTCTGGGTATGAATTTACAGAACGTGAATTCTGTGAGCAAGACACCCAGTTTCTCTCAGGGACGTGGTCCTTCTTCCTCCATATGTTGGGCCATTTGAGCCTGTACAAATGGCGCCCAGTTAGCGCTCTTCCTGTTTCCCTCCAGCAGGAGGCACTGCTGTTGCCACTCAGGCCTAAGGGATCTGGTGTCCTCTGGCATCTCTGACCCCACGTCCTCACTGTGGCTCAGGCAACAGACTTCCTTAGGATTTTGGTACCTGTTCCCTCCTACTGGAATCGTTCCCCACCTCCCTGCCTTCCCCCTCCCCACTATTATCCACATAGTCTCCTCAGGTCTCTACTGAAATAGGACTTTATCAGAGGGAATTTCTGATTGAATGAAAAAATCTCCCTCCCCCCACACACCGTGGCACTCACAATCCCTCTTAGATTTAATTGTGTTGAGTGTCTGTTTCTGACTTCCACACCCACCCCAACCCACCCCAACACATGGATGTAAGTTCTAGCATCTGGAAACACGTAATAGGTACTCAATTAACACAGTGAGCAGTATCCACCTGTCTGTCCAGTGGACAGTGAGTGGATGGCTCTGTTGTCTGTAGCTGAGTCTAGACTCAGCTAGTCTTTGGCTCTGAAAAGTTAGCACTTGTTGTGTGAATAAATTTTTAATACTGTTAATTAAAGATCAGTTGTTTGAGGTTGGACTGTTTTTGTTAGATGTTATGAAACATTTACCTTAGCTTTATTTATTTATTTATTTGTTTGGTACCATGGGTGCTTAACCACTGAGTCACATCCCCAGACCTTTTTATATTTCACTTAGAGACAGGGTCTCACTGAATTGCTTAGGGCCTCGCTAAGTTGCTGAGGCTGGCTTTGAAGTCTCTATCCTTCTGCTTCAGCATCCTGAGCTTCTAGGATTATAGGTCCAGCCCACCTTAGCATTTTTTTTAAAAAAAATGTTTTTTAGTTGTTAATGGATCTTTATTTTATTTATTTGTATGTGGTGCTGAGAATTGAACCCAGTGTCTCTCACATGCTACGCAAGCGCTCTACCCCTGAGCCACAACCCCAGCCCCTCACTTAGCATTTTTAAGATAAGAATGCCTTGTCCTTGAGAAGATGAGCCATTGCAGGAACCCCAGGGCCCTTCTGGTTGGACAAACCATCTTGGTGGACGCCTGCCTGCACAGTGTTTCTGGGAACGCACTTTGGGAAGCCCTGCCATAACCCTCTGTCCTCCACTTCCAAGTCTGGAATGGTGACGTTTTCCTCGATCCCTCCATGACTTTTATATTTAGTTTTTGTGCCTTGAAGTCCCACGAGTATCATCTTGGTCTTTTTTGGAGTCCCATGAGTATCATCTTTGGTATTTCTGGGGAAGCCACAGTGTCTTTGGAGTGGAGGAGGGGGAAGAGGTGGTTCATAGGAATATGGCTTTGAATTCTGTCCGCTCATAATCATTAGCAGGAAAATCCTTACAAATGCTGAAGAGAGTTCTGAGGAGCAAAGCAGGGAGGCACGAAGCATTCTCTGCCCTGCAGGCCAGACAGGACAGTTGGAGGTGGACAGACAGGTGGTCAGAGTAAGAGCCTGGCCCTGAAGAATGGTGGTGAGGCCCTTGAGACCCAGGGCTGGGGGCTGGGGTAGCCAGGCTGACTGGTTTTGCACAAGCAGGAATCCCTGCTCACTGACAGCTGTTCATTTAGGGTGGCTGATGTCCCCCCAGCCTGCACTGCCAAAATCCACAGACCCATCAGTCACCCCAAATGAGAAGAAGGAATCTGCCTGATTCCCTTACGTCAGAAGAGATTCCAAACTGGATTTCCACATTGGATCTATGAATGCATTTTTTCTTAGGAAACACTTATTTAGCAGCTGGGGTACTTTGAGCATTTCCTTAGTAACACAATTGACACTCTGCTTCAGAGGCCTTGTAGGATAAATAGATTTTTCCAGACTCTCAAAACTTAGAAATGTGTTGGTAAGTCTTTTTGGACATTGGTAAATTGATTTATGGGTATAGCCTGAATGATTGGCAGCACATCTTGTCGCTTGCCTTTTGGGACCTAAATTTCCAGGAACTTCTTTAAAACAGATCCTGTTTTATATGTTTTCTTCACTGACAGTTGGTGATGTTCTTTTGGAATTTTTTTTTTTTAATCTAGAAGAGATTTGGGGAAAGAATTGATTCATTGTAGGAAATCAGAGCAGCAGAGAGACTTCAGCTCTGTTCCCCTTGTCGTCAGGACGCAGAAGTGACCCTGGAGGGCTGCTGAGCCAGCTTGTGGGGGCTGAACACAGGGAGGCTCTGATACTTGAGGTGTCTCAGCAGCTGTATCTGGCCGTCCACTGGCTTCTGTGCCCTCAGCATGCGGCCCACCTGCCACCTTCCCGCCAGCCCTGTCTCCCGACCCGATCGCTGCCGCCCCCCAGCCAGGCCACACGCTTCTCCTCAGGCTCAGTGCTGGATCCTCCTCTTGTGACACTCAGACCCTCATTTTAAGTCACCTCCCATCAGCAGTTCACAGATTCGAGTGTCTGATCTAGGCTGCTGCACAGCCACTGTCCATTCCACAGGAGCCCATTAGCGCATCCAGAATGGACTCAGGACTCGTCCCCGCCCCCAGCGTGGCACTGCGTGTGTCTCAGTGCCCAAGCCGCACAGTCGGTTCCGGGACCTCAGACACTGGGCGTCACCCTGACGCCTCGTCCTCTCTCGTCCTCCACCTCTGGCTTGTCACCCTCACAGTAACTTCTCTTCCTCCGAGTCCCTCAGGCCCCTCCACTGTCCACATGTGTGATTCCACCACTGTCATCACAGCTGTCACCATGGGAAGCTTGGGACTCCGCCGCGGCCAGCTGTCTGGTCTCCCTGGATCCTTTGTCCTCTTTCTGGTCTCTTCACCAAACCGGGGCCAGCAGGGGCTTTTCCTGGTGCAGATCTTACGTTGCTGCCCAGCTTGGACCACTTCGGAGGTGGCCCGTTCCTCCCAGGGCGAAGACCAGATTTCTTGGCCATAAGTCACCTGGCCAGGCAAGGTTCACCTCCCCCTCCGGCTGGTCCTGCACGAGGCTCATCTTTGCCGTGCCTGTCCAGCCACACTGTGTGCCAACCCCCACCCCAGAGCTCTCCCGACGCCCTTCGGGTGTTGAAGACGTGAGGTGCCCCGAGCTGGTCAGAGCACTCGGCACACTGGGCCATTCTGTGGCAGCACCTGGTGGCTTGATGTGACTTCACATGTCTCTGTGTGAGCCTTTGTTTAGTGTGTCTTCCCCTGTTGATCTGTAAGCTCCTTGGAGGTGGAGGCTTGGTTTGGTTTTGGTTTGGGTTTTTTCTTGTGTTGCCAGAGTGCAGATAAATATATACGTGTGTTTGTGTTTGAATATATGGTGTTGACTAATTTTCTATTAAATTAATATTTAGTAAAGTGCTTGTGTGTGTGTGTGTGTGTGTGTGTGTCTGTCTGTCTCAGAGAAGCTATCTGGATTCTTTTTCAGGAAAATATCCCCATTTTATTCAGGCCTTGCTAACTCTGAGGTGTATTTTCCTTTGTGTATGTGTATTATTGTCCTTGAATGTGAGAAATAGATGACGGGCTTAGTTCTCATTCTGTTTTGTATCATTTGCAATCTCTTCCACATGGAGGGCCCTTTAACTTCAAAGGAGGCTCTGCACATGGAAAAGATACAGAGGGAAAAGTGGGGGAGAAAGAAAAAGGCCGGCCCTGATTTTCATCATGGTTAATGGCCTGGATCTTGTTGAGGTTTAGGTGAGTAGACACTGAGAATAAACAGCTCCCTCAGTGAACTCATCAGAAATAGCCGTGCATCTGGCAGAAATAAAGCGTCGACCGGCAGTTGAGCAAATTCTGGGATTCAATAAGAAAGGGAAGAAATTATTTGGCAATAATCTTGAGAAATGGGATAGTACAAAAGCCTCATGAGCCACAGAGGCACGAATCCTGCCCTCACTACACGAGCCAGGGCCAGTGTTCTGGAATCGACTCAGCAGGAAGGGCGTCAGGGCCGTGCATGGGGTGGGATGAATGGAAGATGGGCAGTGCCCTGGAAATGGTCTTCGGAGATCCCTGGAAATGGTCTTCGGAGTCCAGAAACCTGGGTGGGGATGGCTTGGGTTCCATGGTGAGGTCGCCTCAGGAAGCAGCAAGTTGGAGCTCTGTCTGGCTCACAAAAAGCTTCAAGGTTAGCATTAAACTTGGACCAGTGTTATTAGAAGTTCAATTTTTATGGAGAAGCCAGAAAGTTATCTCTTGGCAGCAGATTTGATATGAACATTCAATACGGCTTGCTTATTTTCAGTCAGCTTTATCGCACACAGTTGGCCTGTCTTCACCTTATTTAAAGTGGTCAGCTTCTTTCGTCATGGTGAGGGTGGACGCCTGTCCAGAGGTGGTCCTTTAGTTCTTCACCGTCAGGTGGGCAGTCATCTGCCTCGGTTTTCTAACGCTCTGGGTTCCCTGCACTTGGAAGGAGATCTCAAGAAACTGCCTGTTTTAAACAAGCCATTATATGATGCCAACTTGAGTTTTTAATGACATTATTATCACACGAAAGTAGAGGAAAGGACAGGGAAATGGAAAACAATAAATACGACTTTGTATTTTGCCACCAGTTTTCTTTCAGTCATGTAAACATTTTCATTCATAGTGCCGTTCTTTTTTCTGTTCTTACATTAACAAATATAATGGAAACAATATCAGGCATAAAAATAACAGATACCGATCTAAGTCCTTTCCATATTTCAACTCGAGATTCTCGTAACAGCTCTGTCACAGGTATTATTATTATTATTATTATTATTATCCTAAGTTACAAATGAAGAAACCCTCCACGTCACCGAGGGGCCACTCCCAGTTTGCCTGCAGCGTCAGCACACCTGGCAGAAATGCCCTGCCCGCGCTATGAGGAACTTAACGTCATGGGATTATATCCTGACCCCTCAGCCAGGCTTCCTTTCGACCAATAAGTCGCTTCCAGTTGCTTGCCATCAGAAAGCACACTGTCCGGCATCTTTGTGTGCTACGGGCAGAGGCTGGAGCTACAAGGGCAACCCACCGGAGAGATTTCATGTCACTCAAATGCTCAGAGGCCGAATCCCCTCAGGGTGCTTGGCACAGTGGAGTGAAGTGGCACCCAGCGTGTTGCTCCCAAGAGGGGGCCCGCTGCTGCTCACTCAGGGGCTGCCCCATAAGGAAAACCGCTCCTCCCTCGCAGGATCACCATGTGGATTAAAAGACAGCATGTGGCGCTCTTAGCACCATACCTGGCACAGAGTAAATGCGGCTACTGCTGTCATCCCTGAATTCCTAGAAAAGGAATCGAATCACACCCTTAACCTTGCCTCCTGAGGTACTTTTGAGACCATTTTTCTGGGAAGCCAAAGCCGTGAAGTTATGTCCAAACACGCAAATGTCACATAGCCAGACCATTCGTAGCAGTGACAGATTTTATTGTATCTTGAAACAAATAGTATTGCGTCAAATACCGGATTATTTAGCTTCTTAATTTTACTGTCCCTTAAACCTTTCTATGTGATTTCACCTCATTTCCTCATTTTCACTCCGTCTTTACCCCAGTCATAAACTTAGCTGTCACATGTGAGTATTTATTGTTTTCGTTGTATCAAGTCATTGATAAGACACACCTGGACATGGCGGCCCTCACCTGGAATCACCAGGTATCTGGCACAGTGCGTGCTCCACTGCAGGCATTTAGGAGATACCGGTCGACTTATCGAGTGCTGTAGGTGAGAAAGACTTTCAGATACTTTCCAGAAGTGAAGGCATCCCTGGCAGCCACAGGCATGCGCCCCAGTCTTCATGGGTGGGATGAGTCAGGGGAGACGATGGCCTTGGGTTGCACTTCTGTGTCCAGGTCTGCAGTCTGTACAGGCAGGTTTTTTTCCTGCTGGGGTGGGATGCGGGAGGAAAAACGAGAGTGCCCCTGAGTCACCCAACCCTGGGCTGTTGTCTCAACCTTCTACTTTTGATTCCCCAGGATATAATTACTAATCTGGTGGCTAGCCCCTTTAGGGGACGGTCAGTAGTCGGGACCAGTCTTGCTCCTTTCTTCTTGAAGTCACTCCCCCAAAGCTAACTATGGCTTCTCTGGGCATCTGCTAGTGGACAAAAGGCTCTGACAGAGGTCAAGAGAGCACCCTGAGGCCTCAGTACTGAAGGTTGAGTGTCTTACTTATTTCTTGTTTCAAACTGTGCTCAGCCAGGTTGTTTCCATAGCCCATCAAAGATCATGCCATGCTCAAATGACATCATTTATTTAAAAATCATATAAAAATCGTATTATAAAATGTCAACAAAATAGACATGTCCTCACTGTGAATATAAACCCCCCCCCCCCCCGGCTATGAAGTTCCCAGGAATTAAAATCCAAAGATTATAATCACAAAGGAGCGTGCAGAGTCTAAGCCCTTGTAGAACATCAAAGGAGAGTGGCCCCTCGGTTCCTGTTCTCCTGACAGCCTCAGCCCAGGTGGTTCTCTTGTCCACGTGGCCCTGGGATGCCGTCAGCAGCTGCCCCTGAGCTGGCCTGCACAGGTACATGTTCCTTCTGGGCTTCTGAAGTGGAAATAGTCTCTTGTGTTCCTTGCTCTACTAGCCAGATTCCCGCCACTATATCGGAATACCTAAGGCAGTTAACTTATAAAACAAACAAACAAAAAAGTCTATTTGTCTCATGGTCCTGATGGCTCCAGCCCAGGATTGATCAGCCCCGTAGTTTTGGGCTCTGGTGGGTGTAGCTCATCGTGGTGAGAGTACATGGAGTGCAAGTCATCTGCTCCATGAGGCAGGAAGCAACAGAGAAGAGGAAGAGGCGGGGGTCCCACGTTCTCCCTCAAGGGCACTCCCACCCAACGACCTCCCACTAGGCCCCACCTCCTAAAGGCCCACTACTTTCCGGGGGTGCCACCCCAGGAACCAAGCTTTTAACACATGCACCTTTGGAGGACACTTTTCCAACCCATAACACTTGTTTCACAAATAGAACTAACGGTGGGACAGGAAAGATGGTCCCGGCCCTAGCTCCACAGAAGCAATAAAACAATCCGCTGGTCTTTAGAGCAGTTATCCCAGGCCCTGTGTATGCTCCTAGACCCTAGGACCTCAGCTAGCTTATGGCAGGAAAGTAGAAGCTCTAGTTTCACCTCTGAGGCCCAGTAGCCTCAACCTGAGAGGACTCCCTGCAATCACACTCTGGCCTCAAAGCATCCTGCCTGGAAAACCTCTGCAGGGTCTTGGGCTTGCTGTGCTCACTGGGTGCTCAGAACAGAACTCGCTGAGAGGCTGTAAGTGCCTATCGCCCTCAAGCTGATAGACTGATTTTGGTAATTTTAAAATTCAGGGACAGGCAGCTTGTGTGCCGAGGATGCCTTGCGTGCAGTGGGAAGTCTCCCCTGGGTGCCGGGCCTGGCCTGCCTTTGACGGACCTCAGCTCCCCAGCAGCGGCCCAGGTAGGCCCTGGGGCGTGTGAACGGTCTTGGTAGAAGCAGCTGTTCATCTGTTGCGAAAACCCATGAGTGAGTTTTTATAATCTCCCAAGGCCAAACTACGGAGTGGCCTCTGGTTTTCAACCTCTTCTCAGGCTGCAACAATTAAAAGCCAGCTGCATGGCTGAAAAAAATGTGCATGGTCTACCGTAAGCAAGGCCAAGGTCAAAACCCCTTGCTTACAAACAAAGTTCAAGGCCTCGACCACATTGGATTTTTTCCAAATGTACGTTTTTTTCTTCAATAACTTTATCCCTTATCTGTGTGTTAATTGTACAAGGCAGTGCTCTGGCCAGATGCTGGAGTCTGTTTGCCCTTAACATACGGGTTTCACAGACCCTGGCAAGCCTACTTTCTCACAGTGCAGAGAAAAATAACTGGAACATGTGCTGGTTCATTTCCCCCATGTGCAAGGCTCTAGGTCTGGTCTTCAGCACTGAAAAAGAAAACAAAAATGTATACAAAGGATTTACATAAAGAATCAGAGTGGGTTCATGATTACCCTCAGGACCTGATGGACCTTTGCCAATAGATCTTGTGATGTCTCGCTTGGAGAGGAAAAGACCAGGGTCACGGCTCCATGTTGAGGGTGCACTTGTCCACGGAAATGTGTGCGGCACTGATCACAGCCAGTGGGCCAGATGCTGTCACGGAAAGTTTAAGGAGCTCTGATCCTTTTTCAATAGGAGAAAGCCCATTCCACAGTTTTCCCCGATAACAATTGGCTCAGAGTAGGAATTGGGCAAAGCGATTCCTAACGTACTTTTTCACCAAGGAATTGAGACAGAGAGAAACCATGAAATCGAGGTAAAACGGTGGAATGAGAGGGAAAGACAGACCATGAGCAAGAATGGTCAGAACCCGGAGGAGACTAATAAAAAGAAAACAAAGGAAAGTAAGGGGATAGAGGAGGAAAAGGCTGAATAAAATCAGAAAATAATGCAAATCCTGGCTACAGGATCCCGTCACAGAGAAGGATAAAATATGTCAAGTTTGGATTCACATTTAAAACCACCAAAATCAGTCTGTCAACTTGAGGGCGATAGGCACTTACAGCCTCCCAGTGCGTTCTGTTTAGAGTACCTTGCTGCTCTTATTTCTGACTGCTTTTCAGTCTCTCAAGAGCTCTTTAGCATGCACCTCTGCTGTTTTGCTGAGAGTCTTAACTGCCCCTGACGCATAGACTGGGGACGCTCACGCCTGCATCTCCAGTCCTAACTTCCCTGATACCTCAGATCCAGCGTGGCCTGGGTGAGTTCTTCACCCACACTCCTGCTTTCTAACATGGGGTCCTCTTCCTCTGTTTCTTCTGAGCTTTAGAGTGGTTGGTTCTAGAAAAGAGTAGACTCAGTAGTCTCAGAATCATTCTGAAACACCGCACTCTCCAATAAAAATGAAATGTGGTCCACATAGGTAATCTAAATTTTTCTGGTAGCCACATTAAAAAACGAACCAGATATTTAAAATATTTTGTATTCAATTTCAATATTCAGTGTGCATTTTGCTGTCACACATCTCACTTGACACTGGTCATAGGGCTCCATGACCAAGCGTGGCTCGTGGACAGAGGCCTCCCGGCTTGTTCTAGGTCTTCTCCTTCACGCCCCCCACCGTCCTGTTCCAAGTCCCGTGGACTGTGTCTGCCATAGACTCATTGCTTTTTAACCTCTCGCACAGTGGCTCTCGCTCACGTGCTCTGTATGGGTGAAGCACCTGTGTTCAGGTACCTGAAGTCTAGTGTGGCACTTCCCAGGTGTGAGGTCCGCGGCTTTCAGGTCTCCCTTTCAGGGTCTGCCCGCCTTCTTCATCCCTCCTCCTCCTCTGCACTAGGTGGCTCCTTCATGTTTTGTCCTTGCTTGTCCCTCTCTAGGGAAAACAGATAGGCAAACTCCTGCCCTGACGAACCCTCCTGCCCTTCCGGGGCACCACCTTCTCGAGGCAGGCCTGTGGCCACTTCCCAAGGGGTGGGATGCCCTCCTTGCCCTTGGCTCCTCCTGTACAACTGCATTGAGTACTTCCCGCCTCCCCACCCCCAGCCGTACAGTGTGCTGAGAGCATGCACGGCGACATCGTCACACTCTCCTCACCACGACAGGTGGCAGGCGCTGAGGGAATGTTTATTGGGCTGAACCCCGGGCTCCTCTGGATGGAGACCACGTGTGCTAGAAGCAGGCGAAATGGTGGTGGAGCACGTGGAAGACGCCTGGCGAATAGTCAGTCCCCTCCAGTGGCACTGTGACTGTCACATGGCATGGAGCCCTGGCAGCGTGGTGACGAACTGGTGTGAAATAACTGAACTCTCTCCTCCTGCTGGAAATGTAGAAATGGTCAGTCGCCCGAAGGGAACGGACACACACATGCGGTCGGTGGTCTTCACACTCTGGCAGGAGTCGGAGTCCCCTGGGGAGTAAGCTCAGCTGTAAATTCCTGGGTTTCGTGCGTATGAATCCTGGTCCATTCAGAGGGGTCGTGATCCAGGGAAAGTACCCCTGTGACTAGAGAGAGAGGTCACCTGAGATATTTCCCTGAGATGTACCGCTTCGTTCTTCCCACAGTAGAGAGTGAGAAGGGGCGATTCTCATCAACAGAGGAAGCTTCCTTAGTCTGGACCTGAGAAGGATGTCCTTTGGGGTCTTTTAAAGCAATGGAGCTCTAGAGAGGAGGACAGGCATCCAGGAGATGCTGGCACAGCCGGTTGTGGGTGGCAGCCTGGGAACGTGCCGGATGTGGAAGATCAGCGGGAGAGCCTTGGCCAACTCCAAGATTTCCCCCAGGATTGGCCTTCGTTCCCCACTAGGAAACCTAAGAGCACTATAACAATGAAGTCTGATTATAAGAGCATTTCATCTTCTTTAGGAACTGACTGTCATTCAGTAAGTCATTTTTGATGTTTCAGGATCTCTAGGACATTGAAGGATTTGGGCAGAGGACAGCTACTCACATTTAGAACAACAACATACAGTTCCATGCAGAATTGCATTTCTGGTTCTCTGACAGTAAAATCACCTAGCAGAGGTCCGGCATACTATGCCATGTGGAAAACAATTTCATTCTCAACTACTGTGAGGGGAAAAAATGCATTTCCTTTAAATGCCACTTGTGCTTTTTGTCAAATGGGTAGTCCAGGTTGCTAATGTTTTAAAGTTGGAAATCTATTTAAAAATTATTGTGAAGATGCCCCATGTTTTGTGCCTGGTGAATAACTAGAAGTCAATGAATAAGCCAAGGCCTTTTTAAAAAAACTCACTTTTCATTGTAGTTTATAATTTCGGCTTTCTCCTTCACTCAGGCAACTCCCGGCTGTTAACAAGGAGCTAATTGGTTGGCGTGTGTTCCTGCTTCTCACCACTTGCTGCCAGCCTCTGCTGTGAATCCTAATGAGCTGCAAACCAGGCGGCCAAATGGAGCAGTAGGCTGCAGGGGAGAGGAGCGGTGGGCACGGGAGCCGGTCACTCAGCCAGGCGGCCACGCAGTTTAGACTGCAGCAGCCGTGAGCAGGCCTGGCACCAGTGTGCTGGGCGGCCTCAATTCCATTCCTGTGTGTCTCAGTCACTCTGTTCCCGCCATCCATATGAGTCTGAGATTTTTATCCATTAGTGGAAGAGACTTCCCCCTGGTCATCTGCGCATTTGGAAGGTGAACTCTCTTGAAGGGTTAAATAGAAGTTAAGCTTTGGGAGAGCGGTGCTGTCTTACTGTCCTTTCTATCTCGTTTCTAACTTCACTGAGTCCGACCTCCGTTGGCTGGTGTCTTACTGAGCGCCTGTGCTGGTGTGTGTCCTCTTGCAGGTGATCCGGAAGGGCTGGCTCACCATCAGCAACATCGGCATCATGAAAGGAGGCTCCAAGGGTTATTGGTTCGTGCTCACTGCCGAGAGCTTGTCGTGGTACAAGGATGACGAGGTAAGCCAGGGATGACTAGAGGGACAGAGTCTTCCTACTAAAGCATTTCCAATTTTAAACTAATCGCGACTGCGATATATGCAGTTTCCAGCCACAGTGGTTCTCTGTCAGTGAGACTTAGCTTGGAACGTTTATGTAAAGAGACACGGTTTTCCCTGCATAGAGTTTTGATTCCGCAGTGTTTTCCTCAGATTTCTTTTCCTGTTTATTTCTTTGGTGCTGTGATATCTTGCTCACGTGAAGAGACGTGGTCAGGCGTCGGGATTGGAAACTTCCTTCTTTATGATACTTTCAAGGTACTGGTACATACGTGAACGCAGTTTTCATTATAATGCGTTGGAAAGACCTAAGCCAGGAAACACCTTAAGACTGAAGCCAACACCAACGCAGAGTTGGTAAAGTGTTTTGGAACTGGTGCTTTGACATCTGTCTCAAATGAAGAAATTTTGAAAACGTTCACTTCACTGGTCTCTAAGTGAGTTCCCGATCACTGTTTATACACATTTTGTTCTCTGGGAATTCAATATCTCTGTAAAAGGCTAAATTATGGTACTTATGTTCTGGCTTATGTTAAGATGTTAATAATGCTGATCCTGTGACTTACTATTAAAGGAGGAAAATGTTGTGTTAATCTTACAGAACCATTAAAGTGCTCTAAAGTGACACAGGTAAATTTTGGGGGGGGAGGGCATGAATTGAACAGTTTTGGAAATTTTGAAAGCTCTGGTCTGACCCAAGAAGTTTGGGTTTTATATCGTAGCATGCAACCATTGAAGAATACTGTCTGATAGCAAAGCCACGTAAAGGTGAGGTTATCTCAGTTTCATTTGGCTATAAAGGGCCTGTTTCTGAATTAAAGGCCCTTCCCATCTTAGCTTGGGATCTTTTGAAAATATTTGAAGGTACCTTTGTCAGTTCTTAGAGGAGAAGTCTCATGTTTTATGGTTCTTTCCATTTCCCAAAGGCTCTGTGTGCAATAGTGAATTGAGAAAATATTGTACGATTAGTCAATTGCCACTAAGTTTCTCCAGTCGAGGAACTCAAGTTCTACAGAAATGTGAAAAGAAAATTGGTATTCAGAAGCTTAGGTTTGAATTTTTATGTCACTGATCTCAGAAGGTGACTGGGCCGGGTGGCGGTTGAGGACAGGCAGTGGTTTCTCCCCCTTCCTGGACACTCCACGCCCCTAGGACTCTACTTTTGCAGATCACAACTTGAGGAGCTCTGAGACATTCTCCTAGGTGTAAAAAAATTGGTGATCAATTATCTTCTGTGCTCTTCAGTTGCTCTAGGGTATATTCTTTTAGATACATTTCCCCCCAACAATTCAGGTGGCCATCTGTGTACATTCACAGTATCAGTCTTGAGGTCCTTCTCCATTACACAGGGGCAAGAAAAAGACTCTAGTAAGGTTGTTTCTCCAGGACTGAGCTCCTCCATGGCAGGACATGTAGTGCTGCTGAGGATCCCTCACTTGGTGGCGAGCCTAGGCCCTCAACCCTCACTGTGGGCGAGAAGCCAGGGCTTCCTGGGATTGGCCGTGTTGCCCCGGCCCTGAGGACTCGGGGTATGACCTCCAGATGTCTCAGGTCCCGGGCATTACCACCAGGGCCTGCGAGGACTTGGGTGGCAGGACGGTAGGGAGTACAGCTGTAGGGTTCTCTCATCTGGCCACTTGGGTCCTGGGATGAGCCCATGGGCAGGTGCCTGGTGCTCCCTGTGGGGAAGGAGGAAGCCTGGCAGCTTGGTGAGCTCACGGCACCAGTCCTCTCCTCTGAAGACGCAGGACAACTGTCTACAAAATCGCTGCCCCGGAGTCTCCCTCACAGATTTCAGCAAATAAAAGGTAAATGTGCGCAGCTGTACTATTACCCGGGGGGCCAGCAGGCGTCTATTGAAAGTCTGTGTGCGTGGGGCTGGGGTTATGGCTCAGCGGTAGAGCGCTCGCCTGGCATGGGCAGGGCCCTGGGTTCCATCCTCAGCACCACATATAAATAAATAAAGTTATCGTGTACAACTACAACTACAAAAAATAAATATTTTTTTTTTTTTTTTAAAAAAGGAAGTCTGAGTGTGGAGGGAGGTTGGGCCACAGGAGGGGAGGGAAAGGGTGGCCTTTGGCATGGCACGATCTAGATGAAGACCCTCTAGGGAAGGGGAGCGTTCTCCATTTAGATCATGTCAGGGAGGAGGAAATGACCGGCGAGATTGGGTTCTACGGGGATCTACCCACCAAGAAGACTGAAAATATTGTGTCAGACGTTAAGCGCCCTCAAGAAACTAAAATAGGGCCATGAGGGAGAAAGTGAGGGGAGGGGCCTTCAGGTGGGTGACTGCAAGGGATAATACCTGTGAGAGCGCAGTGAGGAGCTGTGCAGATTCTGCTGAGGAACATTCCAGAAGCAGGAGCAGAGAGGGTGAAAACCCTGGAGCTGGGAACTGACAGGGACCGGGAGCTGTGGGTGAGAGGAGCAGGAAATAAAGGCAGAGACACAGGGTGGAGGCCTTTAAGACCCGCTCAACTGTTTGGAATTTATTTGGAGGATAATCAAAGGTCTTTGGGTGTTCCAGCAGGGTGTGACACGATCGGATTCACTAGGAGACTGCTGGGGCTCTGGGTCGTGCCTGGTGGGCAGGGTGGGGTATGTGTGTGGAGAGCAGAGGGGTGGCTGGCTAGGAAACCTCAGTGGCAGTGCGGGCGGAGAGGGTGGTGAGTAGCGCTGGGCAGCACCTAGGGGTGGGGCGCTGACCGTCAGGCCAGCAAAGCTACAGCTGCTCTTGGCTCCTCGGCTGCAGTTACTCATTCAGAATCTGCTCAAGGAACAAGACGGGGATTCTCAAAACAAACGCCTGACTCCAGAATGACTGTGGCCTTCAAAGCGTGGGCATCACTCAGTCCCAGCTGGCCCTTCCTTGGTGGCACCTCTGTCCTTCTCTACCCTGCTCTGTTTGCTTCTCCTGCTACTGCAGACGGTTCAAGGCCACCACCACGGCAAAGGAGAGGTCAGCGCTGTTCATCCTTTACTTGGGAGCCCAGGTTCCCCGGGTGGTTAGGATCTGCCAGGAGCCCAGGTTGGGGGGACGGTCTGGGGAGAGAAGGTCCACAGGAGATCTCAGGGGCAGGCGCAGAGGAGGGACCCTTGGCTGGCCTTGAATTCTCATGACACTTATTCGTGGGCAGCAAGGTCTAAAACGATGCTTAGGTTCCACGAAGGTCTTGCTGCTGCGGTTCATGATGTGTGGATTGCCTGGGTTCAGTGGACCACCCCGAAAACCGCGATTTAAAATATTCCTGTGGAAATAAGCTGGAGTCTTAACTAAAGTGTTGGAGCCGGTTGGTTGGTGGTGAGTCAAGGGCTTGTACTTGGACCCGGGACGCCCAGGGCACTCACACACTTAGGAAATCCTGGTACATTTCTTAGTCAAGTAAGGTGACATGGGAAATGTCATTAAGTTGCAGATTTGTTCACTTATTCAGTGATAAATTTATAATCAACTTTTCATAGTGTGTTTTAATATTTTTATATGTGCCAACCTTCTGCTTTCTTATGTAATTAGACTGGTATCTTTACATTGAAATCTAAATGGCTGCTCAATAAATAGCATATCACACAAATGTATATGGTTTTATTTAACTTATGACAGGTTTGTAATAAATGACTTAAGAAATACATTTGTGATTAAGAAACAATAGCTCATATAGTTTTCCAGGATGACATCAGCTGAACACAAGGCCCTGTAGACCACACGCCCAGTGCCGTGGAGAGGGGAGGTAGGTGCTGGTGGATGCGGGTTTACTGTGAGGAGCTGCCAGTGCTGGGTCAGTTCCCTTCACCTCAGTCTTTTTACTGTCCCTGACATTGCTCAGCAGAGCATCTCAAAGGGACTGTGTAGGACTCGGAGAAATCGTGTGTTAATGAGTGCTCTTGGCATCTGTTTTAGTTTGCTTTTATGTTGCTGTGACCAAAAGACCTGACCAAAAAAACATTGTAGAGGAGGAAAATTTGTTTTTTGGCTCAGGGTTTCAAAGGCTCAGTTCATGGCCCATTGACTGCGTGGCTCTGGGCCCGAGGTGAGACAGACCACCACGGCAGGAGGACACGGCCAATAGGAAGCAGAGGGAGCTCTGCTAACCAGGGCAAATGTAAATCCCAAAGGCAGCCCCCCCCCCCCCCCGCAGTTAATCAGTAATTGGTGGACTAATCCATCGATCAGATTAAGGCTCTCTTAACCTAATCATTTCACCTCTGTACATTCTTGCACATGAGCTTCTGGGGGCACCTCATACCTACACGGTCGCAGCATCACACTGGTATGTTTATTCCTGCCGTTGAAAGTAGCACCTCACTCCTCTCCCATGTAATGTCATTCTTGCACTCAAATGTCTGCCAGTTTCCATGTTGTGTCATGTCATGTTGTGAGATACGATGCATGAGATCTGGATTTTCTTACTAGAGAGCCGTGAGGTTCACATAACAGGAGGGAGCTCAATTCCCACGTTTCCATCAGGACCTTCCCCACTGCCTCCCCTCCTGCCTTCGTCTCCGGTGTCTTCACCGTTTGTTCCTAAGCTGGCAGCTGGTGTAATAATTTTAAGTTACAGTTGGTACAACTGTAGTAGTAAGACTGCAGCATTTTTCTGATCTCTTCCCATTGGAACTGGATCTATCTGCCCTACTCTTGAATTTTGGATGGAAGCGTCAACCCCCACCTCCACCCTCCGAATCTGTGGACTGGACGTTTTGAATCAGTACTTTACAACACGATAACTTACTTTTGATAGATGACCTTCATAGAAAGGTTGCTGCCCACGTCCCAGGTGATGGTAAGTCTTCATGTGTGGTCTTCCCAATGCGGTGAACTTAGAGTAGCCATCATTCAGCTATCTACTTGACTGTTTTTTGTCATCTTAACATTACTGCAAGATTGGAGCTTTCCATAACACAAAGAAGTACACCATCTTTCACAGGGTTAGACAATTAGTTAGCAATAACTGAGAGGATACGTCAAAGCCTTGTTGTACTCCTATCTAGTTCATGTGGCAAAAACCCAGACCTGGGAAATTCCTGCACAAATGGCCCCGAGCCCGTTTCCAGGGGTTGCATGGCCTCTTTCTGGTTCATCTTCCCCAGCTCACTGTGCCAGTGTGTGTACCCCGAGGGCCTGCAGGGTGGGGTGAGGACAGAGCTTGGACATGCAGCCTTGTGTCCATAGGTCTCCTTTCTGATCTGAGGCAGGTGGTACTTACTTAGCTCTTTGATGTCTATCAAATAACAACCTAAGATCACTGGTGCTACTTTACCAAGGAGTTGGGGATGAAGTACAGCAATGCAGATGACCTCAACTAGAACAGATGTCCCTCTGCATGGCAGTTTTTAGCCAGGGGGGACCCCAGTCAGGGTGTTACTGGCAGCTTTAGCCTTGTTTCTGTTTCTCTCTTCACCGCCTATCTCTCCCTCAGTGCTGTCAACCTGGAATGTCCCACACTCGAGGTGCTCCTCTGTGAATACAGGTAAAATCAGCTCCCCTGTCGACATCTAGTCCAGCACTCACTGCAGGCTCCCAGCAGATCAGAATGTCCAACCAAGCCAAACGGCCTTCCAGGGGGCAGGAAGCCGAGGTCAGAGCTGTGGTGGCAATAGCATTTCCCCTGCCCTTCCACCTGTTACAGCTGATGAAGGCCAGCTTCCAGTCTGAGGATCCTGATGACGATGGCTGTCACCGTGACGGTTCACAAGTATGGAGTATTTATAGTTGAACAGGCACTGACCTAAGTAGCCCTTCATTGACACTCTCCATTCTAGAAATTCAAAGAGAATGAGCAACTCAGCCAGCTGCTGTGTGCCAGTGCTGTGCTCCTAATTGCCTGAATGTTTTCCAGTAGTTATTTTCTGCGTAGCAGCACTATCCTGACCCCAAGATAAAATGAGTAGTAAGGATTTCATGTACCTGCCCTTCTGAGCAATGTTTTCCACTAGAGAAAGCACAGAAGTCAGTAAAAACCTACCAGAGGCTGATTACAGGCTCTGGATAAAATAAAGCCAGAGAGTGTCTGGGGTGGGGGTCACGGGATGAGTGGTCAGAGAATGTTTGTGCTCATGTCTCGTGACAGGAGTGAGCCTGGTGACCTGGCTTCAACCCAGAGGGACTGCAGCAGAGAGACAGGGCCTGGATGTGAAGGGCTTTAATTCTAAGAGTGACGAGGAGCTGTTCCACTTTCCAACTGCAAGAGTCTCATGATCAGACTTGAAGTTTTCACAGACTCCCCGGGTTGTCTCTTGGGGGACTGACTGAAGAGGGCAAAACTGATGCGAGCTGTTTTACCAGGCCTACTGGTAAAAAGCCATGGTGGCTTGGGAGGGGCCAGTCCAGTGACATTGACGGAAGTGGGCGGAGCCAAGGGGTTCTTCAGGACCCCCCTCCCATGCACAGTCAGCAAGCCTCAGGGGCTCAGGAGCACTTGTTCTGTGCCCCTGGCCCACCAGTGGCTGCAGTGCCGGGAGGAGGTGCTGCGTGAATATGGACTAGCAGAGGTAAGGTGGAGCAAGTGGGTGGACAGGCGCAGCATTCATCAGCCTGCGGGTTAGCAGGTGCCTGACCGAATTATCAAACTGCTGGGTAGAATCACCATTAGAGTAGGTCGTCTTGGACTTGTGTTAATTTTCATCACAGAAGGTTCATGGATTTTCTCCTTCTTCTCTGACTCAGAAACATGACTTCTGGATTGAAGATCCTTTAAATGAAAAAAAAAAATCAATTTTTCAGTGTTATTTTCCCACATAAATATATGTTGCACAGTTCTTGGGGAGAATTTAGAAAAAGGCAAGGCATGGGAATAAAATAGAGCCTGTCATTTCAAAAGAATCTTTGGTCTAGATGATTTACATTAATATTTTAACATAAAAATTTGAACAAAGTGATGGCCTTTCTTTAAAACTAAGTCTGAAATATAAATTTTAGGGGAATAATCTGCTTTGATTCGAGGAAAAAAGAACTTTATTTATTTATTTAATTTTTTTTTTACCAAGGATTGAACCTAGGGGGTGCTTGACCAATGAGCCATGTCTCCAGCCCTTTTTATATTTTATTTTGACGGGATCTTGCCAAGTTGCTTAGGGCCTGGCTAAGTTGCTGTGGCTGGCTTTGAATTTGCAAACCTTCTGCCTCAGTCTCCTGAGCCAATAGGATTACAGGCATGCACCACCACACCTGGCTCTAAAGTTTTAACATCAATGAGAAATGAATAAAAAATATATATATATATATGTGTGTGTGTGTGTGTGTGTGTGTGTGTAAATTGTGCCAGTTAAAATGTCTGAAGAGAAGGGACTATTAATTTTTTCATAGTAAAGGCACTTAGTCAATATTCTGTTTCTCAAGCCCAATGTAAAGTTTAACATCATCCTGGACCACTCCTCAGAAAGTGGAAAGGACCAAATTCCCATGGAAATGTACTAAACCGTACATTTTTTGAAGAAAATCCAAAATCTCCATCAAAATTAGACATTCTTTGGACTCATAAGAAATTACAGGCCTCATTTTTGTGGGTTGAAATGTTTGGATGGCTTGATAAGGAGATTATATAATTCCCCTTATAGGGATATTTATTTAGTATTGTTTTTATTGTGTGGCTGTAACTGATGACAAATGTTGCTTCAGTGACAGGAAACATAGTGGCAGCCATATGCCTGGAAGGTCCGGATTTTGAGGACAAGACATGTTGATGTGGTTCTGCCCTCTGCGTCTGAGGCTCTCAAGGTGGTGCCTGCTTTCCACTAGGCCTGTGCCCTCTGTGAGGCAGGAGGTCAGCATCCAGCCGTGAACACTGCTCCCATCCTTGAGATGTTTTACCTAGCCCAAACTTGGATAGTTAAAAAAAAAAATCCAAATAAATACTGAACTTAATTCATTTATATTACTTAAAATTCTTCATCTTCATGGTTGTGTCTTTTTTCACAAACGATCTTATCTTATGCTTTTTAATGCCGGATTATTTCATGCAAACATTTCTACATTCTGGCATTATCCAAAGATTTGCAATTTTGAAAAAAAAAAGTATCATTTAATAAACTATAATGGCCAATGCTATTTCAGCTTTATTAAATATGCATTCGGGGGGCTAGGGGTGTATCTCAGTGGTAGAGTGCTTGCCTAGCATATGTGAGGCCCTGGGTTCGATCCTCAGCACCACATAAAGATAAATAAAGGTTTTGTGTCTATCTACAACTAAAAATATTTTTTTAGATCCAAACCCACTCCTCTATATGCATTGTTTGTTTTGTTCAAAAGTTTAGACTGGAAGGACCCTATTACCTTTTATATTATCCTTTCCCAGAAGAGTTAAAAAAATTAAATGTGCCTTAATTTAAAATGCATACGAAACATTATTTTAAGATTTTTTTGAGATGTAAGTTTAAAAATAAGTTTTTCAAAAAGTTATTAACTTCATGTTTTACCAAAGGAAATGCTTAATGAGTGCTTCACTTTGGAATCAATCTCTTCCCCACCCCTCCTGGGATTATGGTGGTCTGCAGCAGGCTCCTAAGGTTCTGCCTGGGTTATTGTGTCACCCGAGGGTGTTCCAGCTCTGTCCTGGGCTGCCTCTCGGGGCACCATGGAAAGACTGTGCGTGTGAACTTCTGTAGACAGTGTTTGCTGTAGGTTGAGTAAAGCATTTAAAATCAGGTGAAATTGTGTAAATAATTCTTGGGGCACTTTTACATTGTCTTTCTGTTTATATATTACATTTTGTGAAGGATTGTTTCATACTTTTGTCGGCCAGTCATGGGCATTTTATTTAAGGTAAAACCCTGCCTTGCCAATGAGTCTTGGAGAAGCACAAGTGGATTTTAGCAGATGGTGTATTTCTGTAACTGCAGATTGTTTAAATGCAAGACATTAGCTTTAATCCTATTTTTACATCACAGTCTTGCCCATCACTCAGGGTTTAAATTTTTTTTCCCTAAAAAAAAACCATATTGTCAGGTTTGATTTAAATATCACACGTTCAGAAATTTTGGAACCTTATGAGGCCTTTATCCTTCATACTAAATCTTTTCACTTTAAAAATAAAACATTTGAATGGAAAATAGTTTTTAAAACATACACTTAAAATGTTTGATCATTACATTTTAAAAAATAGACAATTTGGGGTAGCCTCATGACCTATTTAAGCTTAAAAGATTAAAATTAATTTTAAATACCGAAAGCTAAAACATTTTGATGAACCAAATCCAAGCTGTCAAATTTCTGATTTTACCCATCTTCCCACCGTTTGCCCTGAAGTGTTAGAGAAATATTCCCATACAAAAACCTGCCCTGCTGTTTTACTCCAGTGAACAGTGCATAAATGGAAGTTGGATATCTCCTCAAAAGATATGAGGGAGCAACGATGCACATTCGTCCCTTGTGCTTATGAAAATATTGAATTTCCCAAAGATCTCAAGGGAGTGAGTGTTTACAGTGAATAGAAAGCTTGTGTTCCAAGTGAATGCGCTGCCCATAAATTCTACTCCGGGAATGTAGTGTGAGCCGCTTCTTAGCTAAACATGACACAGTAGTAAATCTATGTGCATTGCGATATTTTTGCAAATATTGAAGTTTCAATTTTGACATTCCATCTATCAAGAGGAGAAGCAATTATTTTAATGAATTTGAAAATTATATTGGAAAATTTTTTTATCACCGTCCTTTCCCAGACCAGAGTGGCAGTCTCTTAATTCAGAATACTGGATCCTCTGGAATATTATCTTTTTTCTCCTTACTCTTCATGCCCCGGCCTCTCCCCCACCCCCGAAGAAAAAGTCATGATATAGAAAATGAAAACGATTCTTTGTTTATGGGTTTAGCAGTATTGGAATAATTTATTCTTTGTCAAACATCAGACTGAAGTTATGTTGTTCTGATATATGGATTTCTTATGCTGATTATGGGATGCTGCAAAGATACGTACAATAAGTGTCAAGGGTGGTGATTTACTGACAACAGTTAGGAAAACAGAACTATAGAAATCACAGGAACATTTTCAGAAATGGGTTTTATTATATTTCATAGCACGACTTGCTTTACTTTTGGTGTGTTTTAATATATGAATCAAAATAAAATAATAATAATATAATACATACGAGTTAAGTATTAAGCCAACAGATTAAAACCCCAGGCCCGAGCCCCTCATTTTGGTTGCAGCTCTTGGTGTAGATGCTATGGTGTGAGGGCTGCTTGGTCTCAATGGCTGGTGGTCACTCAGGCTGGGTTGTCATGTGACTGCCTGTCTGTGCCTGCTGTACAGGTGAGCGGATGTTCTGCACAGCAAGTGTAGACAGGCAGACACGTGACAACTCTGTCCAGCCAGGCCCTTGGTTCCTTCAGGTGTCCTTTGCTCATGGACAGACACAATCAGCCTGTTTTCCAGATTGGGTGATTTGGGAGGGTAAGGGGAGAGGGAGAAAAACACACAATAGAATTAAACATTAAAACATTATGGAACTAAAAACAAGTTAGACTTTTGACTTTATTCAGAAAGTACACTTATATACATTTGTTCCAAATGTGCTAACATAAATAATTGGTGTAACAGAAAACTCACATTAAAATTTTAAGGGGGAGGAAGAAAAGATTAAACACAAGGTTTATTCTTAAATCCAATTCCTATTATAACTGGCCCAAATGCAGTCAGAGTTCAGAGTAATTGAACCAGATGTTTTTCCTCTTCACGAAAACTTTGCATATTTTAATGCTGAAGTTAAAGATAAAGACCATGTTTATACATGTTTCTTGTAGTAGATAAGTACCATAACCTTGCCTGTGAAAAAGAAAATTGTCATCTACATGGTAACAGCAGCCATTCTCAAAATAATTTATGAGCCTATTGTATTTGGCAGCCCAACCAATGCACTTTGGTATCTGATGCTTTGATAATGGGCTTTTTCAAGGGAATATATATATATATATATATATATATATATATATATATATATATATAATTTTTTTTTTTTACCAATACCATAGTAAACAACAGGAATTTATTTAAATTTCTCATTTTCCTTTTAAATGCAAACTTTCTAAGTATGTCTGTGAAAGCTAAACAAAAGGCAGTTGTGGGATTAAGTTATGCACCTCCTAATTAACTCCAGGGTCATGCCAGGAATCAAAGGTGCAAACTGGAGAGCTTCACCCACAGTGCAGCTCACACTGTGCAGTATAGTTACGAATAGCACCTTAAACACAGGAAAGGAAAATTCATTTCACTTCCAAAAATTAAAACCAGACCCTTTGAAAATTTTCTTTGTAATTTGTATAAGAAAGAATTAATGGTGTTAAATATGTAGCTATAAAATATAATTCTGGCTCTTTTAATACAAATTATCAATTCACATAAGTAACAACTTCCATCCCCTTTGAAAATCAAAATATCCAGGCAGTAAAAATTCTAATAAGAGAGATTTAAAAACAACAGCAACAACAACAACAAAAGCTACATTATTGTCCAAGGAGTATATAGTTAGGATATTTTTCAAAGAATTTTAAAGAAAACAAATAGTTTGTTATTTACCTTTAATTTTAAAATTCTGAGAAAATAGCAAACAAATTTTATGGGGAGCAAAATGCTTTTCAGAGACTGAAAAAAAAAAACGACACTTTTAACAATTCTACATTTTTACGTAGTGACTAAAGTTTTAACAAAGAACTGATGAGTGCAATTTCCTATGCATTTGCTTGATTTTAAGAAATCAGTGTTTGATTCTGTTTCTGGCCATCACTGCTGATCAGAAGAATTTTTTTTTTTGTCTTGACAGAATCAAAAACATCAATAAACCTGGCTGCTATTTAAATATATAAGGTTAGAGTATGCAAAAAATAAGTACCTTAAGGTATCATTGTGTTGTTGTTACTTTCTTTCAGTGCAACAGAAAGTAATTATAGAGTGATTCACTCACAAAGGATATCCTGGTATAAATTAAAAATTACTCTAATTCTGTATAGCTTTCCCTCTCTCCCATAAATAATTTGATCCAGTTTACTCTGCTCAATTAAAGGAATGATGCATGCAACCTGAAAAAACAAAAAGAAATATTTGTGAGTTTATACGTTATCCTTCAATGAGAAATAGTTTTATTAAACCAAGATATCTAAATTATTTTAGTTCGAAATATCATAACTTTTTTTTTTCAGGTGGAAAACATCGTGCTAAAAAAAATGAGAAAAATGACTTCTCATAAGGCTTTTAGGCAATTTATGTTTCCAATAGATTTTAAAACAGTCCTAGCGCAGGTGTGGCATATGCATATTTCATAATTATGTTGAACCTACCCCAAAACTTGTTAAAAATATGAAAACTAAGGGGAAAAAAAGTAAGATGTTTTTTCCTGTTTCTCAAACTATAAGCGTATATATTAGATTATTATTACTTAAAATCCTAGCCAAAATATAAAAGAGTTATTACATTATTGGCAGGCCGTGTAATTATTTGTATGACCATTTCACTTTATTTCCTTTTTGTCTCTCATCTCTTAAGAAAAAGATGCAAGAAAAGAATCATCTTCTAAGTCTTATGCAATAAAGATAAGCCAAAGTAACTCCAGTAAACTGGTCATCACGAGAAGTCAGAAAATTGAAAATGAAAATTGAACTATGTTTCTTAATTTATTTCATCATTCCCTATTTATTAAAACTGATAAAAATTCTAAATAAGAGACCTTTGAAAAAGAGTTAAATATTTATATCTACGTAACTTGCAGGACACTAAAGTACGAAAGTCTCGGTCTCAACTCGGGAATTTCCTGTCTCGGGTTAAAGTCTGACCTTCCAGTTATTTTAAGCTGGGATTTCTGAGTGATGGTCTTTTAGTTATTATTTGGACATTATTATGATGGGTGGGCTGTTTTCCCCTTAGAGTAAAATGAGGTTTTTTTTTTAAAAAAAAAAAAAAAAAAAAAAACACGCAGATCCCTTATGGAGTCATTGAAAATGTTGGCTTCTCTTTAGTGGGCAGGGACGTTTTTGGACGAATGACTTTTTTTTATTTTACCAAGTTGTACTTTCTTTTCATTTCCTATAACAGCTTAAGATTTCAACAAAAGGCTGGGTGGGAGGGGGGTAACTTCTTTCATTAGGATTTTTATGCCTAACCTCTTTCCCACAGAGTGAAGTGCCTGGGTGGTCTGCAGGCGAGAGGTGGGGGCAGATAGTATATTTTGGTCTTTTAAAAACATAAACATGTTGTCTGGGGTGAAAGCTCCACGCCAGGCAGGAAGGATATTAAGCCTATTGACTAATTGCAGGAAAGCCATCAGTGTGAAACGTGGTCCCACTCTAAACAAACTTGCTTTGATTTTGAGATCTATGGCTTAAGGAAAACAGGTTTAACAATTTTAGTAGACTATTTTACGTGATGGTGATCCTCTTCCAAATTAATTGCAGAGTGGTGGTGTTGAAGCTCAGGCTGGATTTCCTTTCTCTTAGATGGCTGAAAAAATCATTTCAACCCAGCACCTAGACTAATTTATCAATCACCCACACTCCAAAATGGAAAATAGCTATGAAATTTCTATGAACCACAGTTTGGACAGACCCTCCAAGCATTTTCCCCTCTGTGAGCCTGTACCGTGTTCAGTTTTAACACTTACCAAGACAGCCCAGGGCAGATGGCGTTGAAGATTCTCACTGTTGGTTTGTTTCCTCTGGAATAGATTCCATGATCCCTAAAATATTTGTATATCTCCTTATAAAGTAATATCACAATAAAGTTAAGCATCACTCTAATTACCCCGGAATAGGAGCAGCTGCGCCGGGTGGTGTGTGTATGAAGGTGCTGGCACAGAGCCCGCGAGCAGACTGCCATCTTGTGTGTAAAGCGACCTTGGACTTTTAAATTTAACTTGTGCAATTTGAAATTAAGTTCAATTTCTTTTCATTTGTTCAAAGTTTGCCATTAAGACTCTGCTGAGCCCGTGCATGGACGCCTCTGTTGCCCTTTACAAAGCAGTCCTTACGTTTTACCCCTGGAACTTAGGCCAAGGACACCATTATGTCCTCCCATCTCCAGGCTAAAAGTCATCCCCAGGGAGAAAATAGGTGATATACTATTGGGAGTTAGTTTCTTTGATACAATAAAAGCCATTTCATATGAAGAACGACATTTAAATTAAATATACATTAAATGAAGGCAAATGATGAAATTCAATCACTTACACAGCAAAAAAAAAAAGTTACAAAATTTGAGAATTCTTAAACATTGCCATTTGCAGCTTGTTGTTTTTCCCTCTTTAATGATTCTTATCAGCTAGTAAAAATAACATTTCTTAAAACGTACGATCCCATAAATCATTTTAGTTTCTCTATGTAAAAAAAAAAAAACCTGTAGATTTTAAAAATAATTGCTATGGAAATCTTCAAGTCACAATGGAAAATGAAAGGATGAGTTCACTGTATCAACTAAGTGAAAAGTAGCTCAGTTTTTCCTTGCTATTAGTGTTTTAATGAAAAATTATGAACAGATTGAAACATTCTAGAGGTTCCTTACACCAGTTTAGGGATGGTCAGAAGATAATTTTTTAACTAAATTGTTTTGACAAAGAGACACTTGGGGAACCTTTTGTAATGAAGTGTTTCAGAAAAGAGGAAACTTGTGTCAATTTTAGAATCGTCGCAAAGTGTGTGAACTTAAAGAAGGATTTGTTCAGGAGCCACTGTAACTTTAAGGAAGAGATTACAGCCAGCCTAGAGACCCACAGAAGAGGAGACATTTCCATTGTACACACTGGTTTGCGGGGAGAAATAAGTGGGGGTTGAGGGAGTTAGGGGTGAGGCAGTTAGGTTTTTCCAGAACTTTCTCTAAGGGACCCACCGCTGAAGCCAGCACAGAGTGCACTGCAACTGGGGCTTGACCATAATTTTCTCTATTAGGGTTTCATTCAGCTTGAGGGCTGTCTTCCTGCCCACCCTCCGTCACCTCCAGGACATCTGGAAACTGACCAAGGAAAACTTGTGCCTTCGTTTACAAATTCCTTTTTTATCAGCGGGTTTCTAGACAAAGTGCCTTATCGTTCTAAATGCTGGAAGAAGGAGAGCCTTGTACAATATAGGCAAGAGGGCTCAGCTGACTAGCAGCTATCAACCACTCTTGGATTTGAAAAAATGTAATACAGAGGCATAAACTGGGCTATCTCAAGACAGAGGTTCTAGGCCTGGGGCCACTCGAGGCTGACTCAGTGGGTTGTGGGCTGGCCCGCATCTCGGCAGAGTCCCACCCGCAGTGTGTGCTGGGCAAGGACTTGGCAGGCTCTTCCTTTGTTGTTAGGTATTATTTTTCCTGAGATTTTTATTATATAATGATTCAAAAGAGCTCTCTTCGTATGGAATTTTGAAAATAGCAAGTATTCTCTAGGGCAAAAAAAATGCGCTCACCCCTGGGGTCTTAGAAGTCATGCCTACAGCCCTCACAAGAGTATTTAAGTCTCTGAATTTTTAATTCCAACAGTTCAAAACTAGTCTCAGTCATTTGTAAGTGTCTGGAGATTTTTCATATTTCATTTTGAAGTGGGAAACCCTTTAAATTTAAGAAAACACTTGAATTATCAAACTTTAAAAACCAGAGACATACAGTCAGTTGCTATATACCACACAGCATTGTTCTTTTAAACACATGGCCCTCGGCCGCACATAGACCCGTTTCTCTCGCGTGTCCACGCGAATCCAGGCATCCCTACCTAGGTCCCCGTGGTCACAGACCAGGTGAGCCGTCACCAAGGCCTTACCCGCTGGTCTTCCCTGGAGCGGTCCTTTCTCGGCAGAGCCCCCGAGGGATTCTTGGTCCCTAGTGTGCAAAACCTGTGAAGAAAAACACTGGATATGAGTTTCAACAAAGGAGCAAACCCATGTCTTCGCCTTGGAAACAGCCAATTTGGTCCCCAGCCGTCGGTGGCGTTGCTGTCCCTTGCCCAGTCTAACCAATGTGCAGACTACTGTACAACGGCATTGTCCTGAACAGGTAGTCTGAACACTGGGGCGACGGAGCAGGATCTCCAGAAGCTTCCATCTGTGTACTCAGACTCCTCTCCCAGTCCTCGGGAAGAGCCTCCCTTCCTGCTCCAGGGGCTGCCTTCGGCTCCCCCTGCGTCCTGCCGCGCTGACTGAGACACACTCGAGGGCTGTGTTTCCCAGTCTTGACGTGGCACATTTGCTGCAGACTAGGGAACTGGCAATGAATTTAGGACCAGGAAAAGGGGGAGGGCTGGGCTGGAGAGTCCATATATGGGATGATGTCACCCTGGGGAGGTTCGGGTATGCGCTGTGCCGCTGGAGAGACCGCTGGAATCGCCTGCTCTCAGACATGGGTCTGTGCATAAAATGGTACCAGATGTTCTCGTGTAACGTTAAGCAGTCATTTCATCTTCAGGCCAGATTTTTTTCCTCCACTGGGCAGGAAGTGGGCCCCAGTATGGAAAAGCTGTAAAAAAAAAAAAGAGTCAAGATGTACAGTTCTGCTGTGGCCAACTGAAAGTGAGTTAAGAGCAGAAGTACAAATTTACTGTCCAGTCCAGGCTAGAGAAGTAATTTGAAGATAGAGAGTAGATAAAATAGTAAACAGAGAGTCAGGCATTGGAAGGCAGAGCTCGTTTGGAAACCTTTTTGAGCTTCCCTGTGGCACTTTATTTTCTGGCATTTCACTCGTCAAAAAGGGCAGATAAGTTTTTTCCCCCCCTCGCTCTCCCTCCTCCTCCTCGTCTGTTAGATCTGTCAGCGGCTTGCAGCCTGCTCTAGACTTGAGCAGTAATTATAGCAACTTCCTGAAAGTGAAGCCCCCATGAAAAGTCTGGAGAAATGTTCTTTGTCATGGCCTCTCCGTGAGTAATGAGTTCCACATGTGGCCTTCCTCCTCCCTCAGCCATGCTGGCTGGCTCTGAGTGCTGGGCTATAGCTTTACCTAGGGAGACGTAAAAAGTCTTGATTGCAAGCTTCCACAATGCATGCACTCTGGTCTCCTCACCAGCTGCGTCGGGTGGACCCTCGCTGTCAGGGATAACACTGTTTTTCACTGATAATTCCTGACTCTGTCTCAATGCTGTTGTTTGCGTGGTATTCTGTGCTCAGTCTTATCTCCCAGTTAAGTGAATCTGTTGAAATTTGCCAAGGACCGCTTGACCAAAGGTTACAGGATATTAGGCCCTGAGCATCTATTTTTCTCCCCCTGTGTTTGGTTTTTTTTTTTTTTTAATTACGTATACTGTTGAGGATTCCGAATATACAGTTCTCTGACTTTCCCGCCCTAGAACTCTGAAGAATGTTGGAGTTGACTCAAGAGTTGGATTAATTGGTCTTCCAGAGATCACAATGTGAGAAAATTTCTATGTAGTTTCCAAATTTAATCTAACTGACCAAACTGAGAATCATAGCATTGTGTCTAAAGAATCACAACCAAAGGAATGAATTTCTCCTGGCCTTCTATAATACTTCTTAGAGGTCGAAAAATAGCCATCTTTTATAGATTTAGGTTGAATGTTTCAAAATGCTTAAGTGAGAATTGCCCCAAGAGTTGCCCTTCACAGGATGGCTTCTCTTTACAACCACGCCACCGAGGATTGAAAAGTGATTGCACGCCCTGGTTACCTCTTGAAGGAGGTCAAAGAGGGCACGATGAGTCATCTAGAAGCTTAGGATGGGACTAAGAGGTCAGCTCTAGGTGTTTCATTCATAGAGAACTGAGTCATCCCTGGAAGTCGAGAAGAACCGCTGCCTGTTCCCAGTGCTTGAGCAAGGCTGGTGTGACTCAACGGCCTGTCGCTGTCGCATATTCCTGGAAGTGGTGCTCAGTGACTAACTTAACAGTCCTAAGGCATGTGGATACAGCTTCATCCTCCTTAAAGGGCCTCGTGTTCACTCACACTGATGCACCACAGAGCCGTGAGCCAGCCTGCCAGTGGTCCGCCAGGAACCCAGAATCCCAGGTGTAGCCCCGTTTCTGCTGCAAAGACTGAAAGCCAGTCTTTGGCCACGTCTGTTCATGTCAATGGCCTTGGAAATTTGTATTAAGGCAGATGAAAGGTGCATCTGATCAGACCATAATTTCATCTTCGTTCATACACTGATACCCTCTCAGATGGTTCTACCTACACCAAATACAGATTTTTATGAAGTTTTAATCAAGTGACTTAAATTTACACCTATCTTTGAGAAACCTGGAGCACCTTAAGTGATTTTCTCTAGGAACAACTGTAGGGGCCGGCCGGCCGTGGTTCCCTTTGCATTTACCGCCGTCTCCTCGGATTTTCAAGTGACCCAAGGGTTTTAGCGTTCTTTCCTTCAGAGAGCTCAGGAAGTACTTGTTCTCGTCCACTCACATGCTGGTCACCACATCAAGGACTAGGCAGATGGAGTCAGGGGACCCGAGTCCCACCCTCACTTGCCTTTCGTGTTAGAAATGTGAGTTCATGACCAAGTTCAGGCTACAGAGCTTGTGGTGCCATTATGGAAAGCCCTTCGAATTGGAATTGGCCTGAGGAACCTGTGTCCATGAGGTTATCAGTTGATGACCCTGAACTGTGTTGGGCCCTAGAAAGCTAAGTTAGACATGACAAAGACTAGACTGGAGGAACTACTGTTGCTCAGTTTGCAGATTTCAAAAGCTATTGACCAGCGTGATCGTTGGAACCAACGGGTCATTTGGGTGGCTACAAAATTGGCTCTGTTTTAAATGGAAAGGAAACCCTTTCAGTCATTTGACTTTCCCAAACTTGGCGAATTATTGTGACTTTAGAAATCCCAAATTGAAACTAGGACTTAGACTTGTTTCTGTGGACCATCCAGGAGCAGGTACTGGGGCTTACCATTCTGTTTTGATCTCCAGACGTGCATACTTCTGCACACCTTTACAGAGCTTCAGAATGGTTTGTTATAGAACTGATGCATAGGCACCAGAAAAGTTCCAGCAATGGAGACGTATGTGAATAAAAGCTGATCATGACCCTTCTGACCTTCTCGCCTTTTCTGCCTTCCCAAATGAATGGTGAAATATCTTTCACTAGACGCTCAATGGTCATTTTATAGCTTCTTACAGCTTATAGAATCCTTTCACATACAAGTCCTAGTTTCTATAATAACTATAGAGTGTTTATAGTATTATAAGGATTATAATCGTTTTGTTGAAATTAAGGCTCCAAGAGGTTAAGTAGATTATTTTACAATTACAGTAAATGCCCAAAACTCAAAAATTTCCCCCCACTTTATTAAAAGCCTATTGTCAGTTTACCAAGACAATCTTTCCCCTCCTGAATTCTTACAGCACTTATATTTCCTGTTATCAAAGTGTCGGTTATCTGCTGCTCTAGCATAGCTTTGTACTGGAATATCACCTGTGCTATTTCACATATTTGGGTTCCCTGCCACCAGAGAGAACGTGAGCTAGCTGAAGGTAGGTTCGATTTGCCCACTCTTTGCTGTTCAGCCAACTGTTGAAAGGCGAGTCTGAGCTGCTCTGTGTGCATGCACTTTCTCATCAAACCTTTATCCTGAAAATCACTCAAGAATTACAGCTAAATGGAAAACATAGTGCAACTTTAACATTTATACATGTGTACTCTGGCTCTGTGCCGGATTGCACTATTCAGTTTGAAATAAATGTGAGCATCAGGGCCAACCGTGTTTCCCTGCTTATTTTTGGCCTTCTAATCTTCTGGAAGCATCCTGTGCAGTAATCGGTCATACAATCTTGTGTTAAAAGCAGGATCTAACCAAGTGGTGGTGTTTCCTTTCTTGCTGTTTTCTCCTTCCCAGTTTGTAGCTGAGATTAAAATCTAGTTGACCTCAGTTCGTTGCAAATTAGGGAAGAGAGCCCCACTCTGTCTGGCTTTGTGTTGTGCGAATTAGCACTGTTTTTTGTCATTGGAGGCTGTGGGGTGCTCTGTGCGGTGCCCCGATCCCCAGCATTGCCTATTTTGTCAGGGCCCAGAGGGCTGTGAGATCCGACACAGGAAAGCTTTCCTTTTTCTTCCTCTGTTGTCTGCCTGCTGATCAGGGAGGTGAAATGCCTTTCCAGGTAGAGAAGCACATTTGTCGGTTAGATAGAGCAGGAATATTCCAGAGAAGTTAAGATTCGCTTTCAATAGCTGAAAGAAGTCAAATTAGCCATAAATCATAAACTTAACACAAGTGATTTTACAATATTTGAAAAGCTTGCAAAAGGAGAAGATGGTGAGGAGCACACCTTTCTGAATGCCTGCTTTGTTTCTCCCTGTTTCCAGAATTTCCATTGCTGAGTGTGTTTATTTAGAAATCAGCCCCTAACCAAAAGCAGTATATATTTTATGAACATTCTTTCCTCAAATCAATTGAGAAAGATGATGTTACAGCTTCGAGTTTTACTAACCACTGGCACGCACAGCAGCCGTCTCTCTATTTCAGTAACCTAATACGTCCGGCACACAGACCTTGAAGGCTCTGGCCCTGTGGAGAACCATCACCTGAAGGTAAACCCGTGCTTCACGACTCCCGGGGATCTGGAGCACCGTGCTGGAGTCTTGAGGAGAAGGCAGATAGAAGGCTGGGAGACCGCTGCCGGCCTTTTCCCGCAGATTTTAAGTGAGAGCATACTAGGAATGCGGTCTGTGCCCGGGCAGCCCTCGTAGAAGGCCATGCGCTGTGAACTTCCCTTGAATCTGCCTCACACACAGACTTTAAAATGCACCCTGGCTCACTTGGACAAGAGAAACATGGTGTTCTGGGGTCACTGACAATTTTAGGATATTGACTCCTGATGTGTTTTGGTATCACCGGTATTTTCTTTTCTTAGTGCTACTCATTATGGTATCCCAAAGGAAAAAAAAAGAATCTATGAGTACGTCGCCTAAAGGTCCAGAAACCCCTTTTTTGCAGCACTGGAGAAGTGCCTTCTCTGAGGCTGAGCTGCAAGTCAAGCACATTGGCTCCAAGAGCTGTGTGCAAGGGGAAGCTTTCGGCTTTACTCAGAGTAGCTGCAGGTCTGCATGGGCCATTTGAGACGATCCAAGTCTTCCAGCATGATAGGCACACTTGTAGAAGGCATGGCATGATGTCTTTATTTTAGGATTTATGATCCTCTTGCATATGCAGAAGGGGAGAACAAGCTACATGAATTTCTAAAAGGGTTTGAACCAACATGAATCTGTTTATTTGTACACATCGTAGCCACTTTCACTGGCTTCTCAATGTTGCTCAGTACCTAGAGAATTGATTCAAGCCTCCAGGGACATGTGAGACCATATTGAAATACTTTTACTCATGCCATCACGAAAACTTGTTTTGCTTGTATATACCAAAACGCACTTGGTACACAAGTTGGTTCTTGCTGAAAGATTATTTACATGTTGCAAATGAGTATTAATCACATCTCTCTATAAGCATTTATGTTATTTGAGTATTAATCCACCAAATGGCTTCAGTGTGTCATAAGGAACCAGATTCGATGGCTCCATTGCCACTCAGGAGTCCGGCACAAAAGCAGTAGGAAAAAGAAAAATTCGAGGTTCCACCTTTAGAGGTTTGTTCTGGTTCTTACTTGTGTGCATTTACTGTGTGCCAGGCCCCCCGAGTGCTCACATAGTGACGAAGTTTAGCCCAGGGTCCCTGAAAGGTAGACATTTCCATGGTCACAGAAGCAGCAGCAGCTCACGAGGCCGCGCAGTGGGAGGTCCCAAGGCTGGACCTCGTGGGATCACATTCCTGCTTGGCAGCCGATCATGCTCCCCTGGCACATTACCTCTTCTGGGCTCTGGCTTCCTCGTCTGTACGTCTGTACGGTAGGTTTTCAGAGGATTGATTAAGTGAGCTGGGGGCCCGCACCCACCCTCCACCACTGCCCTGGAGCCCTGTGGCTCTGCAGCTCGAGCAGCCACAAAAGCCAGTGGCGTTGCTGAGGAAGAAAGTGGTGTTTTCCTGGGTGCTGATGGCCTCCCGGTGCCAGTGAATCATAGGTGTGTGCAAGAGGCTGATCCTGAGAGGCAGCAGGGACGCCCTAAAAAACCCTCTGGGAAAGTTGACTTCTCAAGATGACCCTTGGGAGAATCTTCTAAAAAAGCCAGTAACCTGCTTTCATTCTATGTTCACCATAAAATGATCACAAACACTTAAGACACATAGAGATAAGGCCTCTGTAAGCCTAGGTAAGTGTGTTCACACATATAAAGTCAGCCAGATCATTCTCCAGGAGAATCAGCAACATCAAAATCAATTCCCTTTGCTTTTTAAAGTAACATTTTTTTAAAGTTTAGAACTTTTGCTGTGCTTTGTAATCTTTTTTTGTAATTTTCGTGTGCACATTACAGTTGTTTTGTTTTGTTTTGTTTTTTAAAGCCTGTCAGAGTTTTCCAGGGTGGGTGAAGGTCAACAGGTGACCTTCTCGGGTAAGAAGCCCCCTTGTAACTTTGCAAATGTGACATTTTAAGGGGAATCCATTTCCATGAAGGTGAAACTGTTGCCAATGGCGTGTCCAACCCCCCCCCCCACACACTTTGTCTACCGCGCACCACTGGCTCAGCTTTCTTCGAAGAGTGTCCCCTTTCCTCCCAGTCTCTGCTCCGGAGCAAAATGTCTTTCTCTTCTTGTGTAATTGACTTCATTTCCTTTTTACCTTCGGTTTTTAAAGACAGACCAGTCCTGGATTTCATTGGCCGGAATTGATTATAATTGTTTTTGAAGTAATGGCCGTTCTGTTGATGTTGTTTTTCATTTGCTTGTTTACACTCCCTTGAAGGGTCTGTACCCCATGGTCACTGTGTAGGCTAGCTCAGGCCTACTGACCCTGGACTAGGTGATACAGTCCAACTTGCCCGTGCTGATGTTTTTCAGGGCCTCTTTAAGCAATTCCTGAGAAGCTTTCTGATTGCTCTTTGTTTATTCTCAAGTTTTCTGAAGGGAAATAAGAGCGAGGATAAAGTTTAACAAAGAGTAGGAAAGCTACTGGGAGTTGATTTTACAGTAAACCCTGCCCCGTTTTGAAAATCAACCTTAAGTTCAGTTCCATGTTGGTCTTCACATCACGAAGTCGTTGGTACTGGCCACTCCTCAATGGAACACTGGTGAGGTGGGATCCAGTGTGAGTTAGCGCCCAGCCTAGGTGACTGTTGTCTACGGTGACAGTATTGGGATTGCATTTGTAGATTAACTGAGATGAATACCACTTCTGCTGCATTCCTAGGCCATATCGGTTTCAGCCCATCTGTACTGTGTGTGTATACGCAGGGCTTACGAGTGTATCAAGTTCTCCACTCAGCGCCACCATTCCCACGGTGCATGTTTCCTTCACATTCAATATAGGCAAGTGTCAGTGACTTTTTGTGCAGAAATCGTCTAGAAAGGATACATTACAAGCCGTTTTAAGAATGTAGGATAATGTTCATAACACACTTCCTTTGCTTACCAGCGTATAGCATGACCGTGACCTAGAAGTTCTGAATTCACATCCACAGTGAACACAGAAAAGCCAAGTGTGTCGGTTGTTAGAAGGTATTTGGTGATTTAGGATTTGTACAGACTTAAGAACTTACATTTAATTTTAAATTTCCATCTGCCTTGGGCAAATCCTGCTTACTTGAAGCTGAATGAAACTCCTGCTTTCTGGAATTCGGCTGAGAGGTAGAGAAGGAGAGCCAGAATCAACTGGCCCAGCTCAGCCCCGCCATTTTCTCAATGGTCCAGCGGTGGAAAGACACCTAGGCCAGATTATTGACACGCCCAAAACAAGCGAGGAAGCTTGGGAGGATTCTCATGGCAACAGTTTGGAGAATTGTCAGGGCACTGGCTCGGGGCAAGTGCCTATGATGCTGTCCCTGGTGACTCTTGGGGTGCCCCTGAACATTTACGAGAGGAGGAGCAGAGGGTGTGAGTCCATCTAGTTATTTTGTCAAAAGGCAGCGATACGTAAACTTCCCCTTCAGCCAGGCCCTCCGAAAGCCTGCAAGAAAATGGGTTCATGGATGCCTTTGTTCCTTTCCCTACCCTCTTCCCCACCATTCTGTCTCCCTTCTCCATCTTTCCTCCACTTGCCAAGAGATTGTCTGTAGCTCTCCTCCTTTCCCAGCCCCTTTCTTCCCGTTTCTTCTTCAGAACGTGGATTTGAGTTGTCAAAGTATGTGTTAGATTCCTTAAGAAGATTCATTTCTTCTCCTTACATTTTTAATCAAATTCAAGGCTGCGTACACATGGCTGAAAACCAAACAGCTCCCAGGTGACATTCAATGGCTTACTTGCATGTGACCTTCATAGCCATTCTCTACAAGTCCCTGGATTTTACTTTTTTTTTTTTAAGAAAGCATTAAATGTTTTCAGAAGGGAGGAGAGAGGAGGGTGGAGGTATCTGTTGATCCCACTGTTTTATTTGAATCAGTTTTTATACTGAATGTTCCCAGATACCTTCTCCTCATTCAGTTACTTGTTGCTCGCATTCTGCGGGTTTTCTGTACACCGTTGTGGGCTTGCTCTGGTGTTTATGTCCTGTCTTTCCAACTTGATTATCAGCTCCTTGAGGGCAGGGGACATGCCTATGATTTCTGTGTAGGCTCCACGAGGTTTCCAAAATGGAATCTGGTAAAACAAATGCAAATTTATCAATCTGAGACACTCCTGAATGAAAAGTCAAAGGAGATTCCTTCTTTGGTAAGAATCAAAGCCACTAAAAAATGGCCCTTTTAGATTACATGATTTACCTTTATAAAGATTGTAAAAGCTCAACTAGGGTGCTGTAAAGCACAGGCCGCCTGTAATGCCTTGGTGAGTTTGTGTAGAATGTGCCACAAAATGCTACAGATGCCATCTTACTTAAAAGTCACTCAAGGAGGAATTTTAGATGAATGTCTGCTGGGAAACTACAGCCAGGAGCAGTGCGGAAACCGCATGAACTCCCTATATAAAGAAATCTGGTTTCCATTTCTGCACCGCGTTTTTGCTGGTAGGAAGAAGATGAACACACCGTTTAACACTGCAGCAAACGGACAAGGCACTCGACTGTTAAGTCCCGTATGGCAAACATTCTTTGGAATTTGTGAAATTTAATCTCGCCACATAGGACCCTTTAAGAAGGGAGCAAATGTGTGGAGTCTCCTCGTCTCAGATATGGCTGTGGAATGGATGAGTAATCCTGCTTCCTGTTGATGTGCAGCTCCAAGACCATAACATTTGCTTCAGTTGAAATTAAAACGAAAGTCTCATTCTGGTTTTTGAAGGCAGACAGTCTTTTGAGAATAAGGAGAGGTAAGGAAGCAAGAAAAAAAAAAAACCTCTCTCTCTTTTTTTTTTTTCCTTAGTTTTAGATGTCATCCCTTTTAGGGATAGGCGAATTTAACTCAGTATTTTAATATAGCTGTTTAAAACTGTGTATAAGAAAAAGTGTGTGGGTGGAGTAGATGGGAGAGAAAGGGTTGAACTGTTTTTATTTTCAGAAAAATATTCCTGAGGTTCTCTTTTAGTTTACCATTTAACGGCCCTTATGCAGTTTAAATATGCTCTGAGGCTGACATTTGAAGTGGAATACACCCCATTAAGATAAAATGCATGGCAACTAATAAAAAATGTGAGCATTTGAAACACAAAGACCAGTCTCTTGCATTGTGGTTTTCCCTCAGTAAACACCATCCCATCGCACACACCCATGTTCAGGCGTGATGGATGGACGCGTGTTTCTGAATTCATGTTTTGAAAAGTGAGATTGTGAAGATTATAAAATTGAGCCTACCCTTAAGTAGACTGAAGCTTTTCCTCCCACTTTAGGGTGGAGAAGAGAAGCTGAGCTGCAGATGCCATCTTAAAAATCACTCAGGGAGGAATTTTTTAGATGCACATCCACTGGGACGTTGTACTCTTATTTCGTCTGTACTCTTACTTAGCGTGGTGTTTTTCTGATTGATTGTTTTTTCACTATTTTGATTTCTAACATGAAAGATTTAGCTGGCTGCATTTCATAATTAATTCATATTTTGTCTAAATCTATAGCCATGATCCAGGGGCCTTAGGTCTTTGGAAAATGCCATTTTTCAGATGTAAAAATAAACCCCCAGTCGCCCCAGGCATTCATTCTTTCACCCATTCACACCGGGGCCAAGATCAGACTCCTCCCACCACGTGGTGGACCCTGCCTGGGAGACAGAGTGAAGGGCGCAGGACTCATGCCTTCGGGGACCTTGGCCGGGATTACAAAGATAACAATTTTGATCTTTTGGATGAATGTGAATTTGCACAAATGTCCAGGTTTATCTTTCTGGACGTTTGTGCATTTGTTTAAGTGAACAAAGCTAAGCCCGTTGTGGTGGTGGTGTTATTAGGCGGCAGGGCACAGAAGTCGGGTGGAGAGTGCATTTGGAGTGGAGAGGACCTTGGTCTGTGGCCCCTCTTGCGCTTACTTTGCTGCTTGTCACCTGTGACTTTTTCACCTGAAAAAGAGCATTCTATGGATCACCCTATGGAGGCTTCAGCACAGTGTCGGTGTCTATTAAATAGTTTAAGAAAAGCTAGCTTCGGGGATGGTTTGCAAGGTGTCTGACATTCAGGACAACAGGGTGACCAGCAGTTGGCTCTGAGACTCTGATGTGAACCACACTGGTGCTGGGCGGGGTGTCAGCCCGGGCGGCCTCCCCTGGTCTTATCATTTCCTCTGAAAACTCCACCACCAGCTTGGTGCCTCACCCCGGCCCCATCTCAGGGACCCTGGACTCTGGGCCAGGATCCAACTCACAGAGCCTGTGCTTTTAGATGCTTGCAATCTGCATTTTAAAAACCTCAGTTTTAAGCACCTAGACTTGGTATAGACTTATTTTCATGTTCTAGACAACCCAGGATGTTTCTCTTGGCTAATGGTTTCTACAAAGGCACTAGAACCAAGCCTTGGTGTTTTTTTTGTTTGTTTATTTCTTTTCCCTGATATTGGGTGGTACTTGTTATAAAGCAGGCTTTCTTTTTCTTTTTCTCTTCCCTCCTTCCACTCACTCACAATTTCATTCATTTTTCTCTTTTTTTTTTTTTTTAGTAAGAGGAAAAGAATATCCAAAGTTAATCATCTCAAATTCTATTTTAAAAGGAGATCGTACACTATACATAAGTTCATTCTTCGCAGCAATTGGCCAATGATTTGGGGTAAGAGTAGACTGAATCTAAGAGCATCCAGGAGTTGAAGGACGTGAGGCTGAAATGATACTGTCTTTCTGTAGACACAAGAGTTGGTCCCCACCACTGCCACTTCCCAGTCACTAAAATGTGGTCGGCTCACTCTGTGTTGGGTTTCTCCATACACCAGATCAGGATGGCAGTGATAATCCAGCCTTCCTCACAGGATGTTCTGATCATTAAACAGAACCTAGGAAGCATTTAGGAGATGCCTTTCAGTGAAATCATTTAATTGTTGATACTTACCAAGCACTTAGAATGCAGTTGACATTCAGTCAGTTTACTTAATTTATTTATCAGGTATTTAGAATGCACACCATGTGCTCGACAGTATTCTAGGCCCTTGGAATATAGCAGTGAATAAAATGAAAATCCCCTGCTCTTGTGGCAGGAAGAAAATTTTATTGCAAGGACAGGGAATAGGGAAATCTCTGAACGAGGTTCACTGGTGGGCAGGACAGTTAGCAAGAGCAATATCTGAGGTGATGTGTGCAAGCAGTGAGGGCGGGGGCAGGGCAGGGGCAAAGGCCCCGAGAGAGGAGACTCTGTCTGGAGGCCAGGGGGGATGGAAGGAGGGGAGGGGGAGGGGGCACAAGGTGAGGGCTGTGTCAGGGACCTGCTTCTGATCTGAGTGGTGCAGTGATGGGCCGGAGAGGGGGTCTAGGGAAGGGAGACCTTAAAAACGGTTGGCCAAGAAGAGGCCTATGGAAAAGAAGGACAGTCCTGTTCATGGGAAGAACTGATTCTAAGAGATGGGCCCTGAGAACACCCGAGACTGCCCATCCGGAACAGAGGGTGTGTGGAGGAGGGGGAACAAGGCTGGATAAACAGTGTGAGTGGATGGAGGTGGGCCTTGCAAGCCAGGCAGAGGAATTTTGATTCCTGCTGATCAAAAAGTAAATGTTTCTGGTTAGTAGAAGATAAAATCTTAAAAGTCCAACATTAAAGTCCACCCATATACTCTATCCTTAGGATGCAGTGAGGTTTGTTTTTGGAGAGAAATAAATTAAAATTTAGTTGAAAATTTTGAGGTCTAATGAAAAAGTATTGATATTTATTTTTATTAAAAAGTATTTACTACGAAAGATTTCCTGGCACTCTGCTCTGTGAGCTACAGTTGTACACATCATAGTTCAATCAATTAGATGTTGCTTTAAGTACTAAAATCATATTCTGCTGTAGGAGTGATCTTGGCGTTGATAAACGTGTGCTGGGACTCCAGTTCTAGAGGGTTCCCTTCTTTATACCCATGATCACGCCCTGCACATAGGGATCATTTTTTTACTGCTGGTGGATACACAAAGAGGGCACAGAGTGAGGCAGGCAAGCATGGTGGTCACCTAAATAAATGGCCACACACTTCCTTAGGAAAATTGTCTTGCTACTTGAGGCTCATCAGCATTATTATTGATTTTTTGCCTCTAACTTTCCATTCAGTGCCAAACCATGCAAAACAGAGGCGAATGGAGAAAAGGCGTGAGTTTTCAGGTTTCGGATGCCCTCCTGCCTGGGCTGATGCTTTTTTCTGTGTAATCTCTTCCGAAGAAAGGTTTTCACTTGAAAATAAGTCTCCATCGCAAAACAACCCACCTCACTGTGTTTCTGCTACAGTAAGTTCATCTCTGAGAGAGTTATTTTCAAAGACTGCCATGGGGAACCTAGCCGGCTCCAAATAGAACTGAACTTTTTTTTTTTTCTTTTTCATAGATCCGTCCTGCTTACAAATCTAGCAAGTGTCCAAATGTTTCTTAACCCTTCAAAGTGAATGAGATTCAGTGCTAAGTTGGTTTTAATGAAATCTGTTTTAAGAAACAGATGATGTGGTCATCAGTGGTGATACAGGATAGGATGTTGGGAAACTTCCGAGTCTATTCCTGGCTTCACTGGAATTTGGCACTGGGTGCTCTCTCTGTTGCTGAGTTTCCTGAGTATCTCCATGAAATAGACACAAAACACCAGCAGGTGCCTACAGTAGATTTTCACTAATGGACGGTACAAAGTTATTAATCTGGTTTGTGTTGTACAATGTGAGTTACTTAAAAAATCCTAACGATTGTCCTATTAATAGGCTGAGCCATACAATTTAAAACACCATGAGCATATTAACTTTGATTTGGAGCCTGGGTTGTTGATTCTTCAGTCATTTCTATGACAGCCCTCAGAGTAGGTTGTTTTCTCTCTGGATGGCACCACATTAGGCAGTGTGATTAACCAAAGACCATGTGGTGCCTGCCCTTCAGTGGGACAGTAGATCTGAACTAGAGAGCAGCTCAGAAAGTGTTCAGGGATAAAGGCAGCAAAGCAAGATCTGAACTTGTTTTATCACAGCCCATTTCTTAGCTTAACCCCATTCGGGGGCTCCTATTAAAATTTTATCACAGTGCATAATGAAATGATTGGGATGTGAGATAGATCAATAGGGCATCATTGGAATGGGATGCACAGAGGGTGTGCTGTGGGTCAAGCAAGGGCGAGTCCCCTTCTGCTGGATGTTGCTGATGTGCATTTAACGGAGATGGGGTCCTGTTTTAACATCCAAATGTTAAGAGGACTATGAAAAATTAGGGAGGCAAATTACAGGTGAGTAGCCAAGAGGATTCAGAATCTGGTGATGTGAGTGGCGGGGGAGAGGTGTTTTGGTTGGGGAAGAAGCTTAACATGGACTTAACTCCCTTTAAGTAAATTACATTTCAGTGTAAGAAGGATGTTCATCTCTAGTTCATCTTCCAAAGGAAAGTAAACAAAATAAATTAGTGTAAATTGCTACCAGACTTAGATCGAGCAGAAAGAACTCTGTGAAATCACTTGCTGTTGAGTGCCATGAGGTACCATCTCTGTAGGCTGTCGACCTTCCCTCAGTGATTGTCTCTAAAAAATGTTGTTTATCCATTAGGCTCAGATGGCTGGTTATTTTATTCTGTACCAGCATGATTTTCCAAGGCAATAATTTGTCGAGAATCTCTTTCCATTAGAATTGAAAAATTGGTTCTTTTGTTTCATTACATTTCATGGTGTTCGAGTACTTCAAAGCATTTGTTCAACAAATATATAGGGCATGGACTTGCGTTAGTAAATGTTTTTATGATGGTAGGAAGCATAGCAATGTATGCAGTTACTGTCATGGAAAAACAACGCATAATTTCTTGCCTGACCTCTGCTTCTGATTATTTATGTGGAGTTTTATAGAATGAAAAGCCTCCAAATCTAATGTAATATAATGGCATATCTGTTGTTTTTGCTTGATTATCAACTCTGAGATTTCCCTTAGAGAACTCATGATTTATTAAGGTCAGAAGACATCATTTTGGGTCCAGTAATACACAAAGGGCTGCTTTTCAGACATTTGGCAACAAATTCTGACCCGATTCTGATTAATGTGAGGTAGCTTAGTGTCAGGTGTTGTTATGGTGACAATTACTCAAACACAAGAAAACATGCAAACCAGATTTTTTTTTAAAAGGGAAAGATGACATTCTCATGTATTTTTTCTGTTTTAAATAGACTAGTCAGGAGTTGGGAAGATAATTTTCCCTTGCACACCATTTTATAGTTTTTGAATTCTGAACTGTATGCATGTATTGTTACATTATCACATGGAAAGGTTTTTTTTTTTTAAATCACTTCAGATTTGTTTTCATAAGCAAAATGCCTTACAAATTCTTCTTTAGAATTGAAACAAAAACCAGATTTCCCAGAATAATTCAATTTACTTGGCCCTCTACTCCGATCATTATAGGAGTGTTTCACTTTACATCATCCCAGGGTTTCGCACGAGGGGGCGTTGGCATTGGGTGCAGGAGGTCTTGAGAATGAGTTTCTGTCAAGAAACTTTTACGTATCTCATTAATACGGGAGCCTACATATTTTCAAGGCTCTTACAAAAGAATTTGGTAGAAGTCTGTCTATTCATGGAAGCAGGTGTCCTTGAGACTTTATTTTTATCCAGCTTTATTGACATAGAGTTGATAAATTAAAATTGTATAAATTATGGCATATAACATGACGTTTTGCTGTATGCCTATCCTGTGAAATTATCACCACAATGAAGCTAATTAGCATATGCATCTGTGTGTGTGTGTATCTGTGTGTGTGTGTGTGTGTGTGTGTGTGTGTGTAGCTTACTTAAGGTCTGCTCTCCTGGCAAATGGCAAACTTGAGGCTACCAACACAGTATTAAATATCATCATCATGCTTTGCCTTAGGTCTCTAGAATTCACTTCATCTTATAAAGCTTGTACCTTTTCACCCACATCTCCTCATTTCCCCACTCCTTTCCCCTGACCCCAGTGACCATTCTTTCTAATCTTTTTTCTGTGAGTTCAGTTCTTTTTCGTCCCATAACACAGGTGAGCTCAGGCACGCAGCGTTTGTCCTTGGTCTGGCCTGTGTCTCTCAAGCCTGCTTGGTACCCACATGGTACCGAATGGCAAGATTTCCTTCTTTTGAAGACTGACTAATATTCCACTGTGTGGAATACATGTATTCTTTATCCACTCATCTGTCAACAGACACTTGAAATGCTCCCGTAGCTTGGCCGGTGCTGCCGTGAGCACTGGATACAGACTTTATAACGAACTAACAATTTACCGAGCTTTCCAAATAAACAAAGAGTAGTTGGTGTTCAGTGCGTTTTTGCTTCTATAACAAAATGTCCCCAGCTTGGGAATTTATAAACAATAAAAAAGTTTACTTGCGTAAAAATTCTAGATTCTGGGAAGCCCAAGATTGAGGGGTGGCACTAGTGGGGACTTTCCTGCCGCATCATAACATAGCAAAGGGCATCACACAGTAATAGAGAATAAGAAGGACAAGACAGACAGATGGGTGGAAGAGTTCCTCCTCACCTCGGGGTCCCTCCTGTGGCAGCTGCCCAGGCCCAGAGAGCAGTGCTCGTTGGTTCCTGGTCAGCGTTCCCTGTGGGTTTTTACAGTAATAAAGGGAAAGCAGAGAGAATTAGCACTCCCCGCCCCCCAGCTCTTTTTGTAGACCTTGATATGAATCAAGGTTACAAAATGCAGTTTATGGCAATAGGTATATTAAGGGTTTGTTCAGATTAGGGTGCCATTACTTAGTATTATGTGGCCAAAGGACCAAAAATACCTACGTCCCCTCAAGACCACAGCAAGCACTCCCACTGTGGTTTCTGAGGAAGGAAAAATGGCAAAGAAAAGCAGAATAGCACCTCATCATTTTCTGGGTATTTGGCCCCAAACCCCAGTGCAAAGAACCCTGGAGGGCTGGGCCGGGCCACCTAGTGCAGCAGCTGCATCTTCTGAGCAGTCGGACCTCCTCCCTGAGGTCCAGGCCTGTGCTTCTGCATCTCATCACACGCTGGCTGCGTGCATGGGAGACTCAGAGAGTGCAGTGTCTGGGCCTGTGGAGTGGTCTTTTCCTGTTAACCCCTCAGCAAGGGTGGCCGTTCCACCAAGCCTTGGCACCTTCTCCTCCTCGTGGGAGGTGGGGTGGCCTGGGGAGGTGGGGAGAGTGGTCTTCACAGACGCTTTCTCCCGGGACAGTGGGCTCGGCTACTCTGAGGGCCGCCAGCAGTTCCACAGCTGCGCTGCCACTTCACTAGGCTTGTTTCAAGGTCCCTGCTCCCTTGTCCCTCATCCCTCCGGTAGCTCTGTCCGGAGGCTGAGGGCTCAGCAAAGGGGCAGCCTTGTCACTTAGGCCACGTTTACAAGGTTTGCTCAGGACCCAGTTTTAGCCATCGTCCATTTTCAGGCTGAAGAAGCAATCTTGGCAAGTCTCGTAATAGGTAGCATGTATGTGTTAAAGACCTAATTGGTCTCTAACCTGGTCAGTCTTTCAAAAATACAGCTTTATTGGGCAAGGAGCAGACAGGAATGCTCTGTACTGTTTTTCTAATTTACTGGTAAGTCTTAAAGTGTCCCCATGAGAGTTGTTTTTTTAAGTGGATAATAAAAGACCAAAATGACAATCTCTTTCAAAAAAGTGTGAGAGTATGTGCTCTTTAAGGGAATAAAGACATCCCTAAATGTTGAATATACACACAGTGTGTATATGTGTGTACACGTGTGTATGTGTACACATTATACTGCCACACTGCCCCAAACCTTAGAGAGTTCCTATACTTTATAAAATACAGTTCAAATTCACCAACCTTTAATTTAAAATTTAAAATCTCTTTAAGTGGAGTCCCAGTCTACCTTTCCAGTTTCAGAGGTTACCATTACCCTGCTCCAAATGTCTAGTCAAACTGGTCTCCACCGGCCTGTGATGGGGTCTCCCTGTAGGAGCCCTTCCATCCTGCCACTCAAGGGAATCTACAGCCACCCTGCAAGGAAGCCTCAGGTTCCCCTTTCTCCTCCAGGCCAAGGCACAACTCATTCCCCTGTCTTCTTCTTCTTCTTTTTTTTAAATTACTTTTTAATTATTTTTATTTGTTTAATTAGTTATGAATGACAGTAGAATGCATTTATGCACTTTGATATATCATACATAGATGGGGTATATTTTCTCATTTTTTCTGAGTGTACATGTTGTAGAATAATATTGGCCATACAGTCATACACACAACACACACACACACACATACACAAAGTAATAATGTCTGTTTCATTCTACTATGTTTCCTATCTTCACATCCCCTCCCCACTCCTCCCTTCACTTCCCTCTACCTAATCTAAGGTAAAGCTATTCTTCTCTTTTTTTTCTTTTTTTTATTGGTTGTTCAAAACATTACAAAGCTCTTGACATATCATATTTCATACATTAGATTCAAGTGGGTTATGAACTCCCATTTTTACCCCAAATACAGATTGCAGAATCACATCGGTCACACATCCACATTTTTACATAATGCCATATTAGTAACTGTTGTATTCTGCTACCTTTCCTATGTCTTCTTAAAGCAAGTATTGCATATAAGCCTCCAGAACTTCTATTTATTAGAACCTCCTATATTTAATATCGGTTTTACGTGTTATGCCTCTTTTTTCTAGTAGAGATTTAAGGTACTCCAAGTTAGGACCTTAGGTATTATTTGAATTCTTCACATTGCCTAAAATACTTATTAATTCCACAAACCTTTATCAGTTCCCTTTTTTTAAAAAAAAATAGTTTTAGTCGTAGATGAATGCAGTACTTCTTTTTATGCGGTGCTGAGGATGGAACCCAGTGCCACACATGTGCGAGGCAAGCACTCCACCACTGAGCCCCAGCCCAGCCCTGTCACCTCCCCTTTCTGCACCAGGTGCTGGAAATATGAAGCAGGATGCAGAATCTCTTAAGAAGGCCCCTCTCGTTTTCCCCTGGCCAGCTAAATGGGGCTTTTCTGGGCTCCCATCGCCTGGTGTCTTTGCCACCTTCTCTCTCAATGCCGTGACATGAGTACATGTGTCATGGCACTGCTTCCCGTACATGCAGATACTACACGTATGTCTTCAGAAGCATTTTGAATCCAAGGAATGAATGTGTGCTGCCAACTGTGTCACCTCTAGCCACAGGTGCCATTAGCATTTGAACTGAATTCCTTGAAGACAAATAATCCAACGTGGGTTTTAATCCATTTCCAAATCTCAAGCATCTAGCACAAGTAAGGTACCTAGAATACAATATACACTTAATAAATGTTTATGGAATCAAACTATAAATAATTACAGTTCCCCTCCCCACCAACATCTTCTTTTCTCCCTAGTCATTGAAATCTCTTGTTTTTATCAGAGCTGCTAAAAAATAGAACTTACTGATTTGAATTTCCTGCCTCTCCCCTTTGCCTTTGTGCTCTAAAATCCTGACACGGCAAAAGTGGAACTTGAGGCTGCAGTGGAGCAACAAAGACTTATGTCATCCTGAAGTTCACTCTCAGGTCTATGTAAATGGCAAAGGATTGTGTTCTTCCTGGACTGAAAATTGGTCATTCTTACCCACAAAGAAAAACTCATTTATTTTTTTAATGTAATTGGGATCCTTATTTATTTGGAACAAAAAAACAGGTACATATAATTTACCTTCAAAGAATTTATCAAAACCAGTGCATTGAAATTTTAAATCCAGCTATGATTATTAGCTCACATTGCTCCGAAGTATTACATAAAGAATTTGAAGTAAAGCAACTCTGTTTTTAAGCTCTGTCTTGATAACTCAGAGTACCACAGCAAGGTTGTTGTTGTTTTTTTTCCCCAAGTGCAATTTCCTGCAACGTGGAGATTAATTCCTGATGCTTTGAGGGTTTGTGTCCTTCAGATAAAAGACTCCAATGGGAAAACGTGGATGTACCGTCTCCGGCAGTAATTATTCTTTTTACATTTCATGGATATTATGCCTTTTCCCTGGACATTAGCACAGTTCTGCTATATTTCAGAATGAAACAAGCATGCCCTTGTGTTTCTGACTTTCTATGTCATAATTCACTCTGCGACAGCTTGCAGTGGGTGCCAGGTAGACACTTGTATAATGATGGACGTCCTTTGGTTATTAGCCGTTCAGTACAGCCGCCCTGCCATTTTTCCATCTTTTTTTGAAATGTTAACTACCCTGCAATGGAAAATTTAGGAAGTACACCTTCTATTTCCTCCTTATGGTCCCTCATTTCTTCCTGTATGTGCTGATACTGATGATAAAAGGGAAGTTCATATATTTTAACAGAAGGTTTAGTAGTCATGGCAGGGTGGATGCTCTAAATAGGGCTGAGTTTGCAGTTGTTCTATGATGGAGACAATTGCCTGATTGAGAACAGCTCTCTGGATCCACTCCAAGTATGTGTCTGGATCACACAGGGTGCTGGAGTGATTAGCATTGCTCATGAGCAACCAAATGCTCTGGCTCGGCTCCACCAGGCAATTGAAGTATGTGGATCCCTGAGAGAGATGACTGGGTTGACAGTATGCTCTTCCTGTGCTTGCTTTCTCTGCCTCAGTGCAAGTCTTAAGTGCACAGCAGTCTCTGCACAGGAAGCCCTGAGTCAGACCTTGGGTCTGCAAGGTGGCCCCGGCCAACTCCACGTGAGAGAGGCCCCTCGCACAGTCTTACTGCTTATGTGAACCTGCGTTGATGAGGACTTGAACATTTTTAAACCAGGTATATAGTTTCAGGTCCTACCTGCCAAATGCAAAAAAATAAAGCTGGGTGAATCCACAAAGAAAGGGTTTATGATGGTTGCAAGAGATGAAACTCGGCTCCCCTTTTTGGGATGAACATGGTTATTTTTCATTTGAATTTTCAAAGGCACGGATATTTACAAATTAAGAAAAAGTTAAGGGTGGTGGCAGTAGTTGTCATCTTTGGATACACGCATTAGCTTTTGTCTTGGAATGATTATTCACACAGTTTAGGTTTTATGTATCAGGGGTTCACCATAGCAGGTCTTCCTGGGTTCTCATCAGTGTGCAACTACTGTTGTAAGGCAGCCTCCTAGGCTCCTCCTGTTTCTGCTGTTTGTTGGGATGGAATTCCACTTTGAGTGGCGTATCCTTCACTCTGGATACCTTTTATTTTGCATGGTGCTGGGGATTGAACCCAGGGCCACTTATGTACTGGGCAAAGGCTGTATTATTAAGGCACACCCCACCTCCAGATACTTTTAAAAGAAAGCTCTTCTCCAATTTTCCATTATCCCAAGCAAGCCGAGCTCGGATGCTCCAGGCAAATCCTCCCTGACCTGCCACTCGAGCTCCTGAGGGCTTCAAGCCTGTCTTCCCAGGCCTTCCCTGTCTGTATCTCTGTGACTACTCTTTCTCAGAAGGAAAATATTTATTGTATAATTGTCCATAAAATCATAGTCTTTTCCTCTTGTCCCCTGGGCTTTGAGTGTCAGGAAAAGTGAGTTTTTGTTGACAAGTATTTTGTTTTCAAATGGTTGAGCTCTTCCCTGACTCTCTGGTGTCTGGTGGCTCCAAATGTGGCATCTAATGCCACAGAGCCTGGATCAAATATTCAATTAACGTCGGTCCCTGAATTTGGAGATAGGAAGAAACCTTCAAAGGATTGAGTGATTCTAGAGGAAACTTTGCAGATAAGACCCACTCAGCGGAAAGAGTGTATTTGCAGCTAGTATGACACGGGCTCATTCCTTTCGCTGAATGGGTAGTGTCAAAGAAGTTGATATCATTGAAATGAACATAAGATTCTGTAACTGTGAAATGGTTGTGATGTTTAAGTGGATTATATACCATTTTATTTCTCTTTCTTCTTTTGAAGAATTTTGACTTTCCGCTTTAATTCCATCAAAGACCTGGCAGAGAGTTGGGCTTGGCCGTGTGTGAGGAGTCCTCTGCCGCTCTGCTGATGCGCTGAGGTGCAGTTTTGCCAAGCGTGATCAGGAGGCAGACTTGACAGGAGCCAGCAATCTGTGCGCTATGACCTGCGCCAGCCTCTACATTAACACTGCCAGAGGGGAAGGGTCACCCAGTGGATGAAGATACTGAGAAGAGAAACTCAAGGGTTTTATGTTTCGAATTCATATATGCCAAGCGTTTATTATACATCAGATGTGTTCAGAAAGAAGTCCTGCAGAGTCAAGTGAAGGTGCCCTTAACATTCACATTTGGTGGAGAAGGAAACAGGCCTGAGACATCAGGTACTCCATGTCCCTCGGCTCACAGAGGGCGGAGCTGCTATTTGAACACAGATGTGTGGGTCTTGGGCTCTTAACACCTGGGCAGAGGTCAGTGAAGTGGACTCGCAGCCCAGGTTACTGCCCACTGGCTGTGAGACTTGGGGTTTCCTTTCCCAGGGCCTCCTCAGTTTCACATCTGTAAAATGTGCTTGAAAGTAGGATTCCGGTCTGTGTGAAGCTCATAGCGTCACAAACGGGATTCCGTCAGGCTTCGGGTTAATCGGTGTCATCGGCATTATTATGATTGCTTCCTAAAACAGTCGTGTTGGGGACACTTTTTTAGAGTTTATGAATGCATGTCACAATGTTGGGGTTTTGTTGTTGTTGTTGTTTTCTGGCTGGAAGAGCCAGGGGACATTCGAGTGGACACTCTACGTATGTGACCTCCTCTAATTGGCCTTCTGTGCCGCTGGTGCATCGCACCTTTTTGTAGCCGATCATCAAGAGGGAAGACTGCCTTCCTGGGTTTCTGAGGGTGAGATCCTATCAGCTCTCTCTCTGTCTTATACTCTATCAAAATTAGGGGAAAAAACACGCAGATCAGGTATTTCTGTGCTTTGGGGAATGGTGATGCTAGTTCTCATCAGCTTGTTGGTGGCTTTAACTTCTGCACATTCTTGACTTCATCATCTCTTTCTGTGTCCTGGTCTGCTATTTCTGTTCCTTTTCAACATGACTTCTTAAAAACAAAGATTGATTAGTTTTCTGCCTCAAAGGACATACCTCCAACTGCTCTGTTAGAGTCTAAAGGAAGCTGTGAGGAGCACATGTAACTTCAAACAGAAGAGGGTTTATTACTGGTGTGAACTAACTGCTGAAAAGAGCTCTTCCCTCTGCATAACTTATGTGCATTCTCCTATTATCTTCTTTACTTGGGTTCAGCTATTTTGACTTTCTGGGAATATATAACAATAGAATGGTTTCTTTATGGTCATTATGATCAAGTTGTGGAATAATTTATTACCTTTTCTTGGGAAGTAGGATTGAATGTGACGTGATAGAGATATGTGAGTGGAACCTGAGACTGGAGTTCCTGAGGGAAGCTGTGCCGTCCCCGAGCCACGACTGTGCCTGTGCGCTTAGCGGAAGTCATTGCTGTGTACTTACCTGAGACGGTGATTCACTTGAGTCTACTCCTGCTCTGCAGGACCTCAGTGCTGGCTTCTCCCTGGTGGCAAGTGAAGAGATGCTTTGGAACACGTGCGATGTCGACCTTAGATACGCGGGTTGGCTGCTGACAGTATCTAGCAGTGCTTGTTGATTTGATTTAACCAGTATTTGTTGGGTAGGCATTTCGTGCCGTGCTGACTTCTCAGATGACAGATATAAATAAGTAGAACAGTGCCAAAAAATCCTGCAAATAGCAGTTCACTTTTCCTTCCATGGTGCTGTGGATCCAACCAGGGCCTGTGTGTCTAGGCAAGCAGCCCGACCATCGAGCGACTCCCAATCCTGTTAGCGGTCCTTGAGTCTCTATTCTCTGTGTTCTAGAGGAAGGATGAAAATAGGGGATAAGAAATTGGATTCCAGGCACAAAAGTATGGTGTGCTCCGGGATCTATACGTGCACCTGGAGCATGGTAAATGAAGGTGCCTGTGGTTTACTGGATGAATGACTGTTGGAGGAATAAACGGGGTGCTGTGAGAAGCATGGAGGAAACTGTGTTGGGGTACAAATGCCCGGGGGAGGAGCAAGGTGGAGAGCCTGCCACAGAGCCGAAATCCTAATCTGGTAGGTGGTTCACAGCTGGGTGCTGCTGCCTAAGGAGGAAGTCCTGCACAGGCTTCACGTTTGCATTTTTGTTGCATCTGCAAATACCAACAGATGTGTCCGCTTCAACAGGTGGTGGGTTGCATGACCCATAGAGAAAGGCACACCTCTCTGCAAACTAGAGGTAAGAAGAGAGATGTGATGTTAACACCAACCACGACCAAAGAAAGAGTACAGAATGCAGGGGCCATCAGAGGACTTGATGTCCAAGCAGCAAGGCGGCACATTTGGGCGGGAAAGCATTCCTTCTTCAACAGCGGGGAGCATGGTGCCCAGGAGCCACTGGTGCAAGAGACATTTTTCAAACACGGCACATTAACCAGTTGTAATCTCTCCTCATCGTTCTACATATTAACTGTGCTGTGTGCATCAAAAGATGTCAGTTCGCTGTGACAGGTGGTGAAGAGCTCTCAAGGTAGAGCAAGGAGGAAGGCTGCGTCAGGTTTGCTTTCAGGACGGGATTCCGGCAGAGCTGGGGAGGATGGCTTGGTACTTGGAGGTGGGAGGATGTTTCAGAAGAGGCTGTGCTTAGTATGAAAGATGACAGATGCTAGAATTAAAGTGTTGAGGACGAAGGCTGAGGGGGTGGAAGGAGGCTGTGCAGGTGGTGGGACCCACAAACTCCACGGGCAGTCACTGAGAGCTGGGAGGGAGAAGAGTCATGGGTGGCCCCCAGGCTTTGTCCAAGTAAGTGGGCAGAATGTCAGCATCAATATCCAACCAGGGAATCCAGGAAAAGATGCCGGCCAAGCACATCAAGGGTCCCAGTTATGTTGCATTGGGATATCCTGAGATTCACATCATGTGAGCCTCCAGGCAGAGATGTCCAGTTGAGAACAGAACTTAGCCCCCAAAGAAAACTTTAAATCCTGCAGCTAACCAGGGAGAGGTTTATTTCCAGAGGATGATTTCAGTGTGATTTTTAAAAGGAAATAAAACTGGAGTTATGTTTACTTGTGATTTAAAGTATTGAGGTTTAGCATTAATAGTTTAGGTAATTTGTAGCATTCGTGTTTGCCTTTGACAGGTGTAATATTCATTCATTTTACTGGGGCTACAATTTATATTTACAAGATGAGTATAAAACTTATGCATCCTTAATCGGAGATACCTTCGGTGTAAGTCTGTCAGTCCTAGATCAGGACAAGGCTGGCACAACAATATTTGGAGGCCACACACCTGAGAGGAAATTGGCACCTTAAACGTTGAACTTGAAATCAAGATGAGGCAATGATGAAGCCGTGCACGGTGGCACACACCTATAATCCCAGTAGCTCAGGAAACTGAGGCAGGAGGATTGTGAGTTCAAAGCCAGCCTCAGCAAAAGCGGGGTGCTAAGCAACTCAGCGAGACTCTGTCTCTAAATAAACACATAATAGGGCTGGGGATGTGGCTCAGTGGTCAAAATCCCTGTTACCTACCCACCCCCCCAAAAATAAGATGAGGCAATGATGAAATCTGTTCTATGAAAACTAGCCCTGTCACTTCACTGTAGAAAAACTTTAAAACAATGCAATGCTTTATAAAACATGCTTTCTGCAAAATGGAGATTATATTATGCTGTCAAATATTAGAGAATATTTCTTAGAAGTATTGTAGTTGGACCTTAAATAAATTTGATGTTTGTATATAAGAATTCTTTTCCCTTCTTTTGTCCTGAGCATGAGTCCATCAAGACAGGACAAATGTAAATCAACGGAGTGTAAGTTTAAGTTCTAAAGACAAAGCTTCAATACCTTCCCTGTGCAACTCTGAGTCATTTGAGTGTTCTCTGTTTTGAAATAAATGTGTCCATAAGTGATCACAGAAGATTTCAGAACAAAGACTTCTGCCCTTGGCGGCATCTGAGACGCGGTAGCAGCTTTGGCTCTCTGCCACTGGGTCTCGAGGGACAGACAGGCTGCACCTTGGTTTGTCTTAGGCCGCAGGCAGTGTGGAACCAGGGCCTTTGTGTTGCACCTGGGGTGGCTGCAGTGCCTTGTGCCTCCTCTGCTCACTGCTTAGCTTTACTTGTTGATTTACCTTGTTCCGAGGAAGAGGATCTGGGACCAGCAGGTCTCGTGAGGCAGGGTAGGGAGACCAGCCTGGGACTGTCACAGATCACAAGTAGGCCATTGCTTCTCTTTGGCGTTTTCATCAATGGTGAGGGATAGCGCTGGGTTTCAGTTTTATTCCCTGACATGAAAGTAACTTTTAGTAAGTTTGTTGTGAATGTCAGTAAACATTCTCTGAATGGGATCTCCCAAGATGGTTGGGAGATTCCTTAATTTGTCCAGGTTGTCTATATCTTTCAAGAAGAAACCCTTAAATGGTGGGATGGCCACTAAACTATGTATATACTGATTTAAAAAAAAAATTTTTTTTTGCTTTCCCTGGAGTCTAGTCCATGAAAGCATATATTGCATCCTAATAAGACAAGCACAGGGAATTTTGTTTTTAACATCAGTCTTTGTGTTTCCTTGCCGCACCCTCTCCTGACTGGTCAGGCACCTCCTAAAACACTGTCCTCTACCCAGCAGAAGTGTATCTCCGCTCCTGGAAGAATAACAAGAGGCACACATTCTGGCTGAATCACAGTGAATTTTCAAATGGCAGTGCTCTTAAACTCATCGTGCGGACACCTCGAATTTCCCCTTTAATTTTTTGAAGTGATTACAAATAAACCCATGTAGGAGGGAAAATGTATATTTTAGTGCCTTGAACCCTGTTGGCGATGGTTTATTGACTAATAATGATTGAGATTTCCATAGTCACAGGTGCGTTGAGGGAAAGCAGAGGGGCGAGAGGTGTGTCCTCACTTCCTGGAGTCCAGTGGTGGGGACCTAATGGAGCCCAGGGGTGCGGTGTGAAGGACCCTCACCTGTCTAACTCACGTTTCAGGAGGGAGCCATGTGATGTGAAGTGAAGTGAGGGTAAACATAATACAGACAGAGAAGAGGCACGAGGAGGGAGACTCCTGAGGGTCCTGAGGAGGAGGAAGGGCTGGTGCAGGGGTGGGAGCCTCTTTGCTCCCAACTCTTCTTCTTGAAACTCTCTGAGGTCCGATTCCTTTGAAAGGATTGTGAGGTGAACTCTGGAACCCCCTCCCACATGTCAACCCCACGCCCGGCAGGATTCTGTGACTGATTGGGCTTCAAGGAAAGGGAAAATGAAAAGCCGAAAATGGAATGTTTTAAGTTTGAGAGGAAAAAAATAATCTAATGATGCTGAAAATGGGATATTTACAGGAAAAATCCGTATTTAAAGGCTTCTTATACTTTCTGAAATTGAGTTGGATAAGTGAAAATGCTCAAGGAGAATTTGAGGATAAAAGACTTCAGATCTGCCCTGTGGGGGCTTAGGTAAGAGACGGAATTGAGAGATGGGGCAGTGAGCCGGAGTCCCGTGCAGGAGATCTGTGCTTGCACGTTATGAACTTGGTGCACTGGGACTCCAAGTGTCCTTACAGCCAACCTGCAGGAAAAGCCGACAGTTATGTGGGCCCTTCCCACAGGGCACAAGCGTCCCAGCCTTGCACTTTGGTAAAGACCATAATCAGCTGCGCAGGGCTTTTCTTTCTGGGAGGGGAGGGCCGTGCTCCTGAGTGGCCTCCGTGAGTGTCAGAGTCTGATGGAAGTAAAAGCAATGCAATTCCAGGTCCTAAGTGACGGTGATAAAAAATAAACCCAGAGCTTGAGAAGGATCCGGAGGTTGGTGTTTCTGTTGGGAATCCTTTATTCACTTACTTAAAAATATTTATTGATTATTTTACTGTGTGTTAGGGTCTATGTGAACCTCTGGGAGAATAAATACTATATATCCTGCTCGAGTGAGGATGGCGGACGAGAGGAGTGGGAGGCCACCCGCTGGAAGGGACGGTGGGATGAGAGAGGGGCCTTCAGGGGTGGTGTCGTTGAGTCCATGCTGGTGGTGAAGACGGGGAGGGAGGGAGGGACAGACCCTGACCCACCGCAGCTCCGAGCCATCCAGAGGTTCCTCGAGGTCTGAGCGTGAGTCCGCCACCAGCCTCTTCAGGAGTTCCTTGTCGATCCAATGGGGAGGACAGAAGCTGGGTGCAGAGGGTGAAGGCGCACGCTCAGTGAGGTGAAGTGGAATCAGGGTCTGAGTCATTATTCCAGCTCCAGGGAATGAGTACATCACTTTATGTCTCAGCTGTTTTCTTCAGTATTTTTAACATGAACTGGTGATGAAGTTTGTCGAAATCTTGATCTGTACCTATTGGTATAATCACGTAATTTTTAAATTACGTGTCATGTCTTTAAGTCTATTTATTTGGTGAATCACATTTATTAATTGGCGAATGTTGAAACAACCCTGCATCCCTGTGACGAAACCAACTTGATCATGGTGTACAATCTCCTCAATGTATTTTTTTTTAAAGAGAGAGAGAGAGAGAATGAATTTAATATTTATTTTTTAGTTTTCGGCGGACACAACATCTCTGTAGGTGGTGCTGAGGATCAAACCCAGGACGCTCACATGCCAGGCGAGCACGCTACCGCTTGAGCCACATCCTCAGCCCTCCTCAATGTATTTTTGAATGCAGATTGCTGATATTTTATTGAAATTTTTTCATGTCAATTTTCAAAATAAAAAAAAGGATATGATGTCTACCTGACACCCAGGGAGCACCCGAGCCACTGGACCTGGTGGTACGAAGGTCAGGGCAGGAATGTCAGGCAGCTCTCGGTGTGGACCTGGGCACAGATTGTTGGAAGAGTTGGTTTATAGCCTTACTTAATTTCTGGACTTTGCCCAGCCTAATTTGGGGGATATGGATTCAAAAGCTTTTTAGGTACCACCAGTAAGTACTGGATGGCCATTTTGTAGCTGTCTCCTCTAGGTCTTCACAATGACTTTGTCGGCAGAGGTGTTATTTCCCTTTTGTATATTATGAAACTAAGGCTGTAAAGGATTAATTCCATTTTGCCCAACGTGCACATAGCAGGGATTTGAATCTATAAGGAGAGCTCCACCATTAGCAGAGAATATGCTCAGGGAATGCAAATCAATTTGCATGTTTCCAACGTCATGTCTCAGGGTCCAGCCTGTGTGGACTGCAGCAGCGTGGCCCTCCGCTGCTGGGCTGCTCCTGGCTCGCTTTAGCATGGGCACATGGCACCTTGCCACATAGGAATCAGTCCAGTCTGTGTGGATTTGTTACCATTATTCCAGTTAGTCTCCATATCGGTAAATTATGTAAAGGATAATCTATTCTCTTGTACTGTGGCTTTTCAGTGTGGAAGCAGGGGTGGATTATAAAATGATTAGTAATATCTCACGAAGTCCAGCTTGGTGCTTCAAGTTGAAGGGGTGCTTTGACTTTATCTCATTTGATCCTCTCCATCACCCTGCAGAGCATGTGGAGCTGACATTATTCACCTCATAGGACAGTGTGGGGTTTTCTCAGCAACCTTCAATACATCTACCTAAAATAGAATCTGATAAATAAGTAGTCCAAGAAGAGGTGGATCAAAGAGAAAACTATAGTATCTTTCATTGCTTCTGTAACCAGAAACTCACTGCTAGGTTAGAGTTTGATTTAGGTGAAACTTCCTGAATACATGAAGAAAAGCAAAAGATTCTGAAGTTTCCCCCTTCCTTGTCCTGCAAGGTTAGTACCATGTACCTGAACCCTAATTATTGTGCCAAGGAATGCTCTTTTCCAACAGCTGTACGTTTTTGTGTTTGTGCAGCAGGTTCTTGGAGATGCTGCAGGTTCTTTCCCATAGTGATGTTCCCAGTCCTAGAACTTCAATCTAGAATTCTCAGCTTGTTTCTGGATATGCATGGAAAAAATTTCTCCTCCCTGTTACCTTACTTTGGTATGTGGCATTTACTTGGAAAAATGTCATAACATCTGATATTAGTTTCTTAGCAGTGGCTGTAATGCAAAGATAACCTAAAACAAGAATTGGTCTTCTGGTTATCAGAATTTAGAGAACAGTTCTGTGTGTGGTCATGTGACATTTACTGAGCATATACCAGGGGCAACCCCTCTGTGGGCCTGGGGAACATAGCTCTTCCCTCCCTGGGCTCAGAGCTGGACGGGGAGGTCTGAACATCAGGGCAAGTGGCATGGAGTTTCCATTTTTATGTAGGAGCTTAGAAAGTGTAGACCTCTCAACATAGTTTAAAACACAGATCCTTTCCCACTACTTTTAAGAAAGAAATTGTTTTTTGGCAAAGGTGATTTAATTGTTGGCGCATTTCCAGGACAAAGAATGCAGTCTGTTGAGACTTCTCAAAAATGATCATATGAAAAAAAGGAGCACAAATTCTCCACTGTACCTCTGGATAAATCCTTTTTTACACTTTAAGGCACAACACACACACACACACACACACACACGCACACGCACACATTTTGCTAGTAGGGTATATATAAAGATTACACTACCTTCTTTATGTACAATGTCACTGGCATGATATTAAACAGAAATGAACTATGTGACTGTGCTTTCCTTCTTAAAAAATATGAACGTATTTCTCTACAGAGCTGGTCTGTAGCAGCCTTGCCGGTGCCCGGCTCTAGGCCTGCAGACTGCTGACACACAATTAATCTCCCAAATTTATGAATGCCAAAGCATGGAGCAAAATGAAAACAACTGGGAGAATGTTTAAGGCAAATAACTGGACCGCGTCCAGATGTGCATGTGTAAAGCATCGCCCTTTAACTCCTCCCCTGTATCCTGTCTGAGGACAGGATTTCTTTCTTTCTTTCTTTCTTTTTTTTTTTCAAAAATAAACTAGGGTTATTTGAAAAAATTTGTGGTCTCTGAAAATGAATAAGCAAAGCCAGGCTGGTCATAATTGTGTGTTCCTGGGGCCTTTGTTCCTTAATTGACTCGCTGGGTGCAGATGGATGGATCTGCTCATGGCCCTTCTCAGGGCTGTGGCGTGAAGTTAGTCTGTGGGAGTTTTAAGAGTGAGTGCCGACTTCCTAGCGTTTTTGGTGTCATGAGCTGTGCTGTTTTACTGTTGGAAATGGGCAACATCAAGTTGTCTAGTGTAGAGAAAGTCATGAGGATAAAGAGTGAGGTCTCCAGTCGAGAGGAGAAAGAAATGGGAGAGCATTTTATGGGGTTTGTTTTGCCTTGCTTTAGTAGCCCCAGCCCAGCCCAGGGAGCTAGGGAGGGGGAAAAGGACTTCTCCTTACACAAAACAGAAACGGAGGTAATGATGTTGACCTTCTGGGCATGAAGTGGCTTTCCCATCTGGCATCACTGACCAGAGAAACGGGAGAACCTGAGCGAGAACCTTTGCAGGCTGGTGTCCAACCATCACGGGTACCTTAGAGGTGCCAGAGGGGAGTAAAGACACGTCTAAGGGCCAGGAAATATGTCCTCACAAACAGGACAACCAAGTCCAACAGTAAACCCAATAAATTTCAGGAAAGGAGTTTTCTCCGAAGACGTGCTCTTCTCTTGCTCTCTATAAGAACAAAAATAAAGATAAAATGAGATTGCAGTGAACCTGCTGAAAAGCACACCTAAGTGGAGCCTCTGGGGACCGCCTGGCTGCATGCCCCTCCCTCCACCCTGCCTGCGCTGTCCCCAGAGACTTCCTGGGAATTCCAGCTCTGAGTTTCATTAGCACAGAGTCCTAAGACTGGATTTCTGTTTTTATTTATAGAGAGAAAACAATAGTAGAAAGAACTGAATGCCCAGTCTTTCATCCTATTTAAGGAAGGTTTAAGACTGCAAATCTTCAACATTCCTACAGTGCAGATGGATGGATCTGCAGTTGGTGGCAGATTTCTCCCATAAAACTTCAGTGTTAGAGCAGTGTCACCTCCGGGTTTTGAGGATAAGCAGTAATTATTTAGCATCATTCCAGTTGTGAAGGTAACTTGACTTAAAGCTGAACTTTAATATCATAGTGTCTGAATATAATTTCCATCAAAAAAAAAAAAAGGAATAAGTACATTTTCTTAGTTTCTTTACCAAGAATTAAAAGAAGGTACCATTTTAGCTAAAGGTATCCAGGTGCCAAGGGTGCAGGGAGGGACAGACCCAGAGAGGGGAAGGATGAGAAGATCACTAGATTAAATACACAGGCACACAAAGCACCGGCTCTGCCATGCCTGGGGTTCTCTCCTGTCATCTCCATGTGCCACCCCAGAGAGCCACGTTTCAGTTAGCTTTAATTTCTCACTTTAATTTCTGGGAAAGTTAAATACATTGGTTTCACACACCTTACAAAGAAAAAATTTCTTGATGTTGAAAATAGTCTAGATTATCCAAAGTGTTTTTAAAAATCCAGTTAACATAAGTCAAATTTGGGTGTCATAAGTCAAGACTTGGTAAATAAATACCAAAAGTGACCTGCTCAGCAGTTGAAGGAAAACACAGCGATTCTGCATTTCATAACCCGAATACAGGGAAGCCTCGTGGACAAAAGTCAGGGACATGCTTGGTACGGCAGGTGACAAGACACATTAATCAGTTGCTTAAAATTATTGCCGGTTATTTGGAATATGCACTCAAGTGTCTTCTTGCTAGAGGATGAGCGGCATCGCAGTGTTCAATAAACAACAACCATGGTGGTGACAGCAAATCCGTCCTGGGCCCAGTTGTGCCCTTGGTGGTAGTTTGCCTTTGGATGAGTTCTCTCTGTGGAGTAGGATCAGGGTCTCTGTCCAGCTCACCTCACAATTTGTGTTTATCTTTGCCTCTCTTTTTGGCAATGTCCCTCAACGGTCCCTTCAACTCTCTCCCCAAGTGGCTGCTGCTCAAGTCTTCCACGTCTGAAAACACAAAACCCCACCGTAACCTGTGTTTTCATACAAGTCAGAAGCATGGGGTCCACTTGGCCCTTCCCTCATCCCTCACTTTCCAGTCCATCTCCAATCTTGCTGGTTGTATCCTAAAGTCTAGCTCAGGTGTGTGTCCCACGGTCATGGCTCCCAGGTGGGCAGTCTTTGGGCAGCAGCGTCCCCTCACTGTCTCCCCTCCCCTCTTTCCCTCTGGGCCCTGTCCCACCTGCCAGCAGCCCTGGTTGCCGTGAGGATACCTACCGGGTCTTTACTTGGCCCCAAGGTCTGGCCCCTTCCCACTGGGCCAGCTCTCTCCTCCTCCAGGGCCTCTTCCCTCTCGGCTGAAGATTCTGCATTTTTGAGGGAGGTTTTTCTGACTTCCCTGCTCGTCAGAAATCCGCTGTCCTGCCACGCTGTCTCCTGGCACCTCCTCCTCTCCCCTCACAGCACTTGCCTCAGACATGATCACCTATTTGTTTGGGTATCTTCCCTACGGGGGCCCAGGAGGCCGGGGGCTGTCTCCTGCCATTCACTGCTGACTCCAGAGACACAAATGCACTGCCTGGCTCGCGGAGGCTCTGGGTGGCACTGTGCCAAAGCTGGGGAGGCCGAGCTCATGTCCCCCACTCCCCGGTCTCAGTGAGCTCACCGCCACTTAATGAGAAAGATACATGAACGAGCATTACTTGGAACCATTCCATTGCTCACAGAGAGTTTTAGAATGGCTCTGAAGATCAAGGGAAATAATTTATATTTCAAGAACTCATAGAAAAGCTAAAGAATCTCTTGGCTGGAAGGAGTCTTAACACTCCAGGACGTCATCAGTACTCTGCGTAGACAGGAGCGCCATTATATAGTTACAGTAGGAGTGACCATTCAACCAGAAAGCTTCCTAATGGGCATTGGGCTTCCTTGCTGTCTTCTCTTTTACGTGTGTGTGCGTTCATCTGTGTTTAAAATTCCTACCTAGATGTCTCTGTCCTGTGAGAGAAGAAGTGTCCTTCTTAGTGAATATTGTTCTGGCTCCCTGAATCCTTGCTGAGCACAGAGAAGAAGGTTGAGTGCTGTGGCCTAAGATGATGCAGACCTGATACAGACCAGAACGATAGAGCAAAAGTCATCTCTTCATTAAGCACACACACGGCGAGTCAGGCAGCTTGCGTGGCTCTGTAAAATCTTCACATCCGCCCGTTAAAGGACGTTAAGGACGTCTAAGAGTTCAGTCCCGAGCATGCCAATGTGGAATTTGGACATGCCATCTAAACTTAGCATCAGACAGTCTCGATCATTAAAAATGTCAAGAAAATAGTCACAAAACATCAATGGTAAATATTACTACAGTTTCAACCACGCATGCGGCACAGCCTGTCTAGGACACACGTACCTACTACAGAAAATAAAACCCATCTGCAGAGGTGCAGCCGTTTCTTTGCAGTCGGGAAGCTGGTGATTGAAAAATAGGAATTTAGAGTTAATTTTGTTTAGAAATTGAGAATGTTTCATTCGCCCTTCTCAACAGCCGCCCTCACCCCAGTGTTGAGCATCAAGACGGGGAGAGCGAGGCTGTACCCAGAGCATCTCCCCAGGACAGGCGAGGAGACCCAGGTGTCTCCTTTCTAGAAATGCATTGCTTCTCTTAGGTGTGGCTTTCTTCACATTTTCTACTTTAAAAGACAAATTCTTCTGGGAGGTCTGAGCTCAGAAGTGAGCATGGTGAAGTCCTCCTAGAATTTATTGATGGCTGGATCTGAGCTGTGGATTTAGGACGTGTATCCTCCTTGCTGTCTTGGGTTTCTTTATTTTACAAATCAGAATTCAGTTATTGGAAGGGCTTGGTAACTTTCCTGAGTCACTCCATTAAGTGGACGAACCCAGGAGCTGAGATTTGGACCCCCAGGTGGTCTGCCTGCAGACCTGTGACCTTTCCCTGGCACACGCTACACCTAATAGTTACTTAATTGAGGAGATGCTTTCCTCCTGACGGCTGGGCATCAGACAGCAAGAGCGCTAAGCATCTAGAAGTAGGGACCATAAAAGAGGGGACCAGGGAGCAGAAAGGGGAGGCTGAGAACCCTGTCCGTCCACCCAGTGGGGCAGCTCCTCTGTGCCCTGTGTCTTGGACCCTGCCGAGCATAGATTTATTCTCTACCCCGGGTCTTTGATGGACTGTGAGTACCAAAACTAAAATAAAATCGCAGGAAGCTCCCACTGCCTTCTTAATCTGCATCAGCCATGAGATTGAACGGAGCCCCCTCAGTGTGTAAATACCTGGAATTAAAAGACGACAAATATGCACTTCGAATAAACAGTCTAAGTTTCCTGTTTACACTTGTTCCCATTTTATTTTCCCACTGAAAAGTAAAATTGGAATGGAGAGGAAAAGGGGAGAGCACAGGACAAAGGGAAGCGAAACTCAATTTTGAAAGCAGAACCGTTTTCTACATTTGAGTTGAACTGTGGGTTTAAAACGCTCACCCCTCCGTTGGCAAGCATCGTGGGTGGGGCGTGTTTGCAGCCCAGCTTCACCTAATTCATTCTATATGCTTGGCAGAGCAGAGGCTGAAATAAGAGCCAAATTCCAGAGGGTCTCTGAGGGAAGCAAGGTCACACTGCATTCAGAGTTATGTAGCAACCTGGGCTGAACAAAGGGGTTTTCATGTGTTCCTGCACTTAGGACTCATTCTTGTAGAATTCTGTAATCGTTTAGCTGTTTCACGAGATTTTATTGTAAATGTATCACAAACACTGCTTCATGGCTAGATCGGAAAGACTACTACATAATTCAATCAAGTTAACTAAGTTGATTTTATAGCCAGTTTTGAAGCTGGAAATAAAATAACGTGGAAAGGTTTATTGATTAGTTCCACGATGATAATAAGCTTGTAGAAATGTCTCAGGAGATGTATTTTGATGCTCTTGTCTGAGGAATTTGACCCATCCTTAAATAAAAATTGTTCTTTAGTTCCAAGTAGTCATTATAAACAGTTGTTAAATTTTACATCATTTTATAATTTGGCTCTGCTGCTTAATAAAACTCATTTGCAAAAAGGCAAAAGAGAAAAAAAATACATGAGAGGCAAGAAACGAAAAGTTGATGATCAGTAATTACAGTGAAAACGGGAATGAGCAGAAATGTCACTTAAATTCATTTTCCAGGAAGACAATTCTGGGGTTGGGGGACGACCAAATGTCTTTTGGGTACTTAGGATCCAAAAGGGAGTAAGGACTGCAGACTTTTGAAGTTGTTTTTGCTTACAACCGACTTTACCTCAAAGTGCAGAGTGCCTAAGAGTTAATTTAAATGTCGGTTACAAATTCCAAGAAATGTGGAGATATAAACCAGAAAGACAACATGACCCAGAGAACCGAGCAAGGTTTGGGAATGCAGACTCTGTTGTTCAGCCCGGGTCTGTCTGGTTCTTTTTTTTTTTTTTTTTTTTTTAACTTTGTTGGGATGAAAGACATTTTTCTATTTTCCTGAGCACCTTAAGGTAATACCAAATGGCAGGTAGAATAAAATGCATTTTCTTCCATTTATTTTCCCTAGGAAATAATATAGAAGGACAGTGAGCCCCTTTTTTGAAGATGACGTGGGGGTTGGCATAGTTCAGCATTTCTGTGCGCCTCTTTTGATCTGAAGTTGCCAATTCTTGCTTATCCAAGAGGCTGCCTGCCCTGTAATGATGCCAACCTAGCTGACAAACTCAGAATCAGTTACTGATTCAAGTTTCTGGGGCATTCTTTGGACATCCCAAGATACACTGTGTTTCTGCTCTTGACTCTGAAGCTTTCTGGAGCTATATAGATACCTGAGAACATTGTAAGAGTGTGCACCTTCTCCTCAGAGTTGCACATGTACACAATGATTTCTGGAGGTCCTTGTCCCCAAGCGCAGTTCCTGAATCCTTGGCCCCAAAAGGTCCTTGTCCCTAAACTCTGAGAACATTATCATCCGGGTCAGGTCATTGCCTCCAGGTGAAAAGCTGCCCATGTTGCCTTGGTGTAGACAGGAAACAGTCTCTTCCATCTCTGCCTCCCCTTTCAGGTGCCAGGACACCTCCCCACAGGGACTTCACAACCTGATAGCACTGGTTTTCCTCAAGTCAGGTCTTAGGTGTAAGCAGGCTTTCTTTTCTTCCTGCTTTCTTTGCATGAAAACCGTGCCCATTTTCGCCATCTGCTGCGTTCTCTGGCTCCGCCATGATGCTCTGTTGCAGTACAATATTTAGAGTAGCGGTTGCTAACCTCATAGAAGGGCTAGACATTGTTTGGGGGACTGCAAATTGACACTAATTCTTCTGTCAGCTCCTCAGAGTAGCTCATAGGTTTACAGTTACCCGAATTGAGAAGGTTAAAGGAATTACCTCCAGTCATGGGTAGTCATTAATGCTAATTATAATGACAATGAGGATATCTCATCTTTATAGCACTTACCATGCATCAGGTGCAGGTCCAAGGACTTTACATAATTTAACTCACCATTATAATTTGAGGCACAACTAATATCTTCACAGATGAGGAAACCAATACATAAAGAGGTTAAGCAATGTGCCTAAAAGTGCTCAGCTAGAAGTGATGGAGGGGCACTTAAAATTGGTGTGCTTTTCATTAGGGTTCCAGAATTTTCTTCAAAAGTAGTTTTAAATGTACTAATATTTACTCAACTGTAAAGCCCAATTTTTATTCCTTTGGCTTGAATAGCAAACACGCATCCACCCTTCAAGCCCTGCTCAGGAGCCTCTGTTACCCTCCCTGTGTTCTTGAGCTCCCCACCCCAATAACTCTTCTAAATCATCTTCTGCTGAGCCATGTGTTTACGGTTTTTAAAAAGTTAATCAAAATTTGAGGAATGTTTTATTTTATTTTAGTTTTTTTAAAGAGAGAGAGAGAACTTTTTTTTAATATTTATTTTTTAGTTTTCGGCAGACACAACCTCTTTGTTTTGTATGTGGTGCTGAGGATCGAACCCGGGCCACACGCATGCCAGGCGAGCACGCTACCGCTTGAGCCACATCCCCAGCCCAGAATGTTTTATATCTATAAGAGAAGTGAGCAGACAGTCCGGAGTTTCCGTACACACGTTACCTCTTGCAGTTTCCCCTAGTTTTAGCGTCTTGCGTTATTGTGGATTATCTGTCATATTCGACTGTTGTCATTAGCTAGAGCCCACACCATACAGTGTCACACAGAAGAGTGCCATTGCTGCAGACTCCCCTGTGCTCTGCCTATTCATTCTCTCCTCTCTTTCCACTGCCCACCGAAGTCACCAGTCTTCTTACCATCTTGGTAAGTTTTACTCTTTCCAGACTGTCAGTAGTTGGAGTTGTATGGTGTGTGGTCAGACTGCCTGCTTTCCCCTGGCAATACTGCACTTAGGTTTCCGCCCTTCTTGGGGCGTAGCAGCTAATTTCTTTTTATCATTGAATAGCATTCCATTGTCTAGATGTGCTACAGTCACCTACAGAGGGATATCTTGATTGTTTTCATTTTTTTGGAAATTTCAAACAAAACTGCTGTAAACATTTATGTGCCTTTTTTTGTGTATGAACATAACATTTTTAACTCATTTGGGTAAATATGTAGTAGTGCAATTGCTGGGTTATGTGGTAAGACTGTTTGTTTTGTGAGTAACTGCCAGACTGTTTTCAAAAGTAGCGGTGCCATTTTGCATTCCAAGCAGTAATGAACGTGTGATCCTGTTGCTCCACATCCTCCTCTCTATTTGGTATTGTCAGTTTTTAAGATTTTAGCCATTCTAATAAGTATGCAGTGGTATCTCATTGTTGTTTTCATTTGAGATTCCTGATAACAGATGATGTGGAGCTTCAGCCACATGATCAGTTGCTGTTTATATTGTCTTTTGTGAGGTGTCTGTTCAGATCTTTGCCCCAATTTTAAATTGGGCTGTTTGATTTCTTATGGTTAAGGTAAAAAGTCATTGATTAGATTTTGCAAGTGTTTTCCCTTAGTCTGCAATTCAATTTTCATTCTGTTAACATTGTCTTTCACAGAGCAGAAGTTTTTAACTTAACAAAATCTAAAATCAATTTTCATAGATTGTGAGTTTTTAGTGGTATATCTAAAAAGTTGTACCAAACCCAAGTTTACCTAGAGTGTTTCCTAGGTTATTTTCTAAAGTCTATTTATAGCTTTGCATTTTTATATTTGACTTTATGATACATTTAAGTTCATTTTTGAATATATCTTTCATTTCCTTTTCTTGTCTTATTGCATTAGCTAGTGTAATAATGAATAGGAATTGTAATAGTATTGCATTTCCAGTGTAATAATGAATAGGAATTGTAAGAGTAGATATCCTTGCCTAATTTCTAAACTTAGAAGAAAACTTAGTTTTTCACCATTAAGTCTGATGCTAGCTTTAGATGTTTTGGGTGGGTGTTTGTTATTAAGTTGAAGTTTTCTTCTATTCCTAGTTCTCTGAGAATTTTTGTGATGAATATATATTGGATTTTGTTAAATGCATTTTCTTCATCTGGTGATATGATCTTATGCTTTTAAAGTTGCTCATGTGAAGAACCCATTGATTTTCAAATGATGAGCCAGCCTTGCATACTCGGAATATATCTGGCTTGGTCATGTTATATAACCCTTTTTATATGTTGATGGATGTGACTTGATAATATTGTGTTGAGGATTTTTGCTTCTATGACCATGAATGATATGGTCTTCAGTTTTCAAAGTTTTTTGGTAAAACTTTATCTGGTTTTGATTTTAAACTAATGCTGGTTTTGATTCAGCTCTTTCTCAATTCATTTTATAGACCGAGGTAAGGAGCAATCTTTAGCTTCTGTTTTCTGGAGGATATTGTAAATAACCAGTATAACTTCTTCCTTAAATATTTGGTAGAATCCATCAATGAGGCCATGTATATCTGGTGCTTTGTTGGTTTTTTTTTTTTTTTTTTGAAGGTTATTAATTTTTTATTGAATTTATTTAATAGACATAGGCCTATTCAAATTATTTTCTCTGTGCAAGTAGATAGATTTGATAGATTTTTGTCTTTCAAGAAATTGTTTAATCAGTGTTTCAAATATTCTACTTCTAAACCATGTATCTACTTTTTATGCGGTATATTTAACAGTATGTTACTTCTATTATATGTATTGTTATATGCATTTTCTTCTGCTACATCGTGGGATTCATGTAGGTACAGGCCTTATTTTTAAATTTTGTATCCCTAATACTTAGCACAGTGACTAGGGCATTACCATTAATGTTGAATGAAAAGAACTGAATTTCTCCAAAATATCATTAGGATATAATAAAGATGTCTGAGAAAGTCACAACTATAAGAAGAACATGAGATGATCTGCATTCCAAACTTATTCACTTTACAAGGGACTACTCTCCTAAGTCCTTCCCTCTGGTTTGGTTCTAGAGCACACTTTAACATTGAGGTGCAGACAATTCTTGTGTGAGAGTAGGCTGACTGGTAGTAAGTCAGGGAAACCTAATTTCACAGGGAATATTTAATCCAAAATGATGACATTTGTCATTGGAGGAAGTATTCATAAAATTATAAAAAGGTAATTCATTCTCTTTCTCAATTTCTAGAAATTATCCATTGCCTAGGACAGAGCACACCTGAGTAGACCCCATAACCACATGGTCCAAGCTCCACAGGGTGACCTGATCATTAAAAATTACAAAACGGGAAGTTAGACTTGTAATTTAAACTTGCGCTTAGTCTTTGGCTATGATTAAATATCATGTTCAAAGCAAAGAATGAGCTGGAGGATCTCTTTAATCTCTGCTCTGATCTGCTAACTGCTATTGTGTAATTGAGGTACCTCGTGTTCCCCAAAGGATGAGCCACAAGCTGCTTTCTCCAGACCCTGTGTTTAGATTCCTGGAGTCCTCAGGCGCTACATCCGCTGAGACTGGGTGCTGCCTTTCATTGATGTGTTCAGGTTCCTTTGCTCAGAGAAACTGAAGCATAAACATGTGCTGAGAAGTCCAGGTCAGGGAGTGGCTTTTGGTCTCTGAACTGCCCAAGCAGGTTACTGGGAACAACATCTTAGCAGCAGCAAGTTGTTTATACAATGTCTGTTCCCAGACGTCCTGCATGTGTTGAACACTATAGGAATCTATTTTTGAGATTTGTGGTGATTACAGTAAACAACCCATTTCCTTGTGAAGTTGACTCTTGTGTTATTTCTCGTAGAACTTATCACATTATTTATCTGAATTTCTTCTGTATAGCATATGAAGTTTGCTTTTGTATAACATCATATTTTTTAAAATATATAATACAAGAAAATTACCAGGCATCTTAAAAGATGTTTTGTCTCAGTGCTTTATTAAAGAGCAGCATTCTATATGAGTTGGTACCAGAATAAAATGCCTGGAATTCCTTACTTGCAAGTTTATAGGGTGTAATGGATAAATTCAGATATAATTTTAATGGCTAAATTGGCCTTTTGTGCACTGTGTGATATTTGCAAGGCGGCTTAACCAATTCAATTCTTAAATTCCATCATTATAAAATAAAAAAAAAACTGTATGCCTCACTTTAATAGAAATAATGATCATTGATATATTTCAGGTAGGAGGTCTTGTACCAAGTGTTCTGTTGCCATCAAACACATATTTAGTGATGACAGGTTAAGTCTAATGTGAGACCATTTCAAAAGAAACTAATTGCATGTGGTTCACATGCTGCGTTCTGAATGCTCGGACTTGAACACTCACATGTTAGGGACATTTGTGTTCTTCCTCCTTGGATCTCTGCAAACAAAAAAAGTGACTGGAACACTTCTTGCTCATGAAGTATTTATATCCTCCTGCATGCTGAGGTTTTATTGTCATGAAAAAGATTTTCTGAGCCATATGTAACATCTCCCAGTGCTATGGTACATTTTGACAAGGACCATATGTGCTGTCGTTCTTTTGTATAATTGAGCCATGTTGAGGAAACTCCACAGTATCATGGCATTTGTGAATTTATTTTGAGACATAGAAGTGGTATGTGGTCTTTTGTGTTGCTGTTATTGCTTTATTGTTTTTAGTTAGACTGTTTCTTCTAGGGCATTAGCTATTTTGCATAAACTGTATATGACTTATATAAACAGTATATTATTTGTGTTCAAAAAGAAGACACTTTATAGTGTTAATACAAGACCAAAAGGACTAATATAATGTTCCTAAAATGTCAATGGGGAGAACTAAAATTATTTATGTATTTCAGACTTGAATCCCAACCCCTCTAATAGACTCCAGTTTCTTTTCCCTTGGGCTAGCTTGCAGGCCTCTGAAGCCTCGGCCGCCCAGAACTCGCCAAGGCTCGGCTGGTCTTTCCCCTCACCTCCCTGCCCTGCAAACCTGTCACTGTCCTGCATGTTCTGCCTTCTCTGGTGGCCTCAGCAGCCACACAGCTGTCCCAGGTCATGCTTCCTCAGCCACTGGGCATGTGTCTTTCTCTTCCTGAAAATGTCACATTGAGCTTCTCTCCACATCACGATTGCCATTTCTCACCTGAGTAAGGCTCCTCCTCCCACTTGTCTGCCCAGGTCATGTTCTCACCATAACTCCTTGCACCCCTGGAACACTCCTGCACGTGCCACCCCTCACCATGTCCTGACTCTGAAAACAAAGGCAGTCACGTCTCTTCTGTGGGCAAAACCTTCCCCATTACATTGAGCAGATTGGCTACAAATTGTAGGGTAAACCACTGCTCGCAGAGAAGTTGTTACTACTTAGAGAAACGTATCCCTCTTTCTACTTTAGGAACTAATGTGACTTCTCTTGTATGAACTTTGCTTTCATACAAGGTAGTTTCTCTAAATGGAACTAGCATTTTCTTTTCTTCAAACTTTTTGGTCTCGGGATCTCTTTAATTCTTACAAGGTATTGAAACCCCCCAAAAGGCCTTTATTTATGTGAATGTGACTGTAGACTAGATCCATTGATATGTAACATACCAGAAACTAAAATGGAGAGTTTTAACAAATATTTGTTGTTATTTAAGATGATAATACACTCGTTATGTTATTCTAAGTAATATATTTTGTGAAGAACATCTGTTTTTCCAAAGCACACAAAAAATTAAAAGAGTGACATTAGTTCATATTTTTGCAGATCTTTTTAATATCTGGCTTAATAGAAAACAGATTTTTATCCCTTCCTCTGCATCCAGTCTATTGTGATATATGTTAACTTGCTTGAGGCAAATGAAGAAAATCCAGACTATAATAGATATGGAGTCAGAAAGTGATTACTTTGATAAACCTTTCAGATAATTATATAGATATTCTTCCTTAATATTATACCAAAACTCAACAATTGGTAGTTTCTTAAAGGTTACTTGAAATGTAAGCCTGAAACTATCGCAGATGCCAAGTTTTACAAATTTCAGTTTTCACTTAAAAGTTACACATTGCCACTGGTAACCAATACCATCACCCTGACACACACTAAAACTGAATCAGGTCGTAGAACAGTGGCCTGATAGCACATGATGCATTTGAGTGACTAGGTTGACAGTGAGCCTTTCAATTAAAAACGACGCTGCCTGAGAGAAACACGTTTCACGTGCTCTGCCTTGAGGCCACCATTGAACTTGAACATGGAGCAGAAGGGTTATGTAAGCTTCCTTTTATGTTGCACCAAATATTCAAGAGGCACATGCTGAAAGGTCAAGACTGTTAACTACTCATTTTTGCTGCTTGACCAAGGCAACACTGATTATATTTTTCTCTTTTACTGCAAGTACAAGGCATCAAAGACCAGCTACAAATACAGTTCGATGCTACTGCTTTCTTGATTCATGCTAAGGTGCCAGCAGTTTTACCCACCATGACTGCCCGCACCATCGGTGTGAATGTTTACCCGGTGAAAGAGGCAGTAGTGCATGAGCATCAGTAGGAAAAAGTCTTTATATGAGCCTTTCATGGGGGCTCTGGGAAAGCTTTTGCTGACTCCGGGGGGATGTGCCCCACACTTGGAGAACTGCTGACCTCAAAACCCACCTTTCTAAGGTCCAACTCAAACACCCCAGGCTGTTTTCTCTGCTCCTCTGAATTGCTGTGACTGTGGTCCTCATTTCCCTTCCTCTGTGAGGCCCTCCTATCAGGGGCCGAGTCTTATTCCTCTGCCACCCCCCTCAGTGCCTGCCAGACGCTCAGGATTCATTAAGCAGAGCAATGTGTCTCTTCTACTTACATATCCCGGCTCTGTCAGTCTCCCTGGGTCTGCAACCAGGTGGGAGGGGAATCATTTCCACCGCCATCTTCCCAGCAAGCCAGGGACATTCTGCTCACAAGCACTGGGAAGTACTGATCGGTGTTTAGGGTCACGGTGCTGCATTATGACACGGGTCTCACAGCACTGATGGGGACAGCACCAAAATCACTTAGGTTCAGCAGGCGTGTGGAGACGCCCTGAACTCTTCAGCCCAAATCCCGGCATTATCCCACTAACTCTGCCCTCATTGTAGAAGCCCCTGGATCTACTAGTTTCATGTTAAATACTGTCAATGGGGCTATATTTAAACACTTTGCAGTTTCCATTTCTTCTGGGTATCCAGGAAATATTTAGCATTTGCTGTGCAGCAGGTACTGAGGATACGAAGGTCCACAGATGTGGACTTTGCCCTGAGCAGATGAGCAGGAGAAGGCATTTGGGTTTGGTCTTCAGATTTCGTGTCTATAATTGGACATTTGGGAGTTAAATGGGTTTTTTGTTTGTTTCTTTGTTTTTAAAAAGATATTAAATTATAATATAGATTATAAAAGTTGTCCTAGGTGTTTCCATTGAATAGGTCCCTCGCCCCCAGTGTTTCAAACAGTTTTGAGGTTGTTATTTGGTTCAGAGTAAGACTTCTATAATAATAATAATAATAATAATAATAATAATAATAATAATAATATCATCTCCATTGTTATACCATTTACAAATATATAGCATAATAGCTCGGCATTAATTTTAAACTTTACATTGGATTCAGTCTTCTTAGAAGATGCAAAGAAATTAAGTACCTCTTTTACTGTGACCTACCTTCAAAAATATAAACTCTGTATTCATGTTTATCCAGACTTATGCCATAAAAATAGCTTTATGCAGAAAAACAAAATCCTTGCTTGTCCAAGGAGCTTACTCTTTATCTAATGAGGAGACATACCAAGTACAAAAATGTTGATACAATCCCAAGTCAGAATTCCGACCGAGAATGGCTCTGCTATTGCAACCTGCAGTTCTGTCCCGAAGCCGAGAAGAAATGAGGCCAAAAGCAGAGGAGGCGTCAAGGCAGACTCTGTGGACTCCACTCTTTCCAAAGCCGGTCCTCACTGTTATCTAAATTATGTGATGCCGTTCAGTGGTTTGATTTCACCTGTCACTTGGCTCAGGCCACTGTACTCAGATATTTGGTCCAACTTCAGTAAAGGATTTTTTTGTATGAGATGAACATTTAAATCATCAGAGTGAAAGCAAATTACTCTCCAAAATAAGGGTAGACCTCGTCCAGTCAGTCAAAGGCTCGGGCTGAGCTCCCTAAGGGAGAGACCACTCCGTCTCTGACTCCAGCTCTGAATCTGCAGCATCAGCCTTTCCTGAGCCTCCCGCTCTCTGGCCTCCCATGCGGGTGCTGGACTGGTCAGCCTCTGTAATCACATGAGCCTTTTTTTGGACATAAATCTCTCCCCATAAGCAAACCCTGTTGGCTGTGCCTTTTTGGAGAATGCTGAGCCATGGAATTGCTGGACACTCTAGAGGTCACAGTGCAGCAGCCTTCTAAGATCACAGCCCAGGTTTCAAATCACTTGCAGATTTGTGCATGACCAATCGTTTCTGAAGAAGGATTCGGAATGAGGATTCAGAACCATAGGGCAAAGAAAGGGTGTTCATCTACAGTGGACCCAGGAAGAAAGGCAGTGACCGACGGAAGCAGCAGAGGGGACCGGGAGGCCGCCTGTGCCTCCCCCAGATTCATACGGTGACGCCCCACCCTGGACACCTGAGAATGTGACTGTGCTTAGGGACAGGGCCTTTAAAGAGACGAGTAAGTCAAAATGAGGCCCCTAGCGTGGGCCCTCATCCCGTGTCACTGGTGTCCTCAAACGAAGAGGAAATTTGGACAAAAGAGACTTGAGGGCCTCACACATAAAGGGAAATCCTGTGAAGATAGAGCAAGAAGTTGGCCGTCCTTAAACTCGAGAGAGAGGCCTCAGGAGAGATTAGACCTGCGACAACTTGCTCTTAGACTCTTAGTCACCTGGTCCGTGGCGTTTGTTGTGATAGTCCTACAGAGTAGCACAGGTCTCAATAACTGGACAGGATTTGGGTGGATTGGACAATTCTCTTCACCCAGAAGTCCCATCAGCAGATCTCAAGAGCTAGGTTGGATGGGATGTACCAGCTGTCCTCCAGCTAGTCTAAAAGAGGCCAGGGTGAGTATTGCTATTTGTCTTAAAGCAGTGAGGAGACCCCCGCCTCTCCCAAGAGTCCTACAGCAGCATGATTCTGGCCCTGAGGGGCTGCCGCCTTGCTCCATGCCAGTCCTCTGCTGCAATTCCAGGAAATCATCTCGGAGCTTTCTGTTGCTGTAACGGAATGCCTGACACTGGATGATTTATAACAAATAAAGATTTATTTTGGCTTATGGCTCTGGAAACTGGGAAGTCAAAGAGCATTGGACTGGCATCTGCTTGGCCTCTGGTGAGGGGTTCGTGCTGCTTCAACTCATGGCAGAAGCAGAAAAGGGAGTGGGTGCAGCCACTTTCCAACACTTGACAACAGCCCCTCTCAAGCGAGCTAATCCAGTCCAGGAGAAAGGGGTGATCCCTACCCAAGGCTCCACTTCCCAACCTCCACGACCCCAGTCACATTCAACGTGAGGCTCAGAAACCACTCTGGGACCACAGCACACCTCACACACCAGCCAGCCAGATGGAACCGTAGGACATTTCAAACAGCACAGCAACACTACAGCCGAAAAGCCCCAGGCCATTTCTTCTTTCATCACCTGGAACATGTGGATACTGATCTCTGGGTTTACTGATAGCTGAATGGACTTGTGAAATTATTTTTTAAAGGGCTTCGAATTATGAGATGGTGTGATGTAACCTCAAAAATACACCAGCTGGTGATTCCTTACTTGTTTGATGTTTGCTGTTTTAACAGGAGCAAATATACAACAGAAATACACAGCAGTCCCCTTATCTGCAGGAGACAGCTTCCAAGACTCCTAGTGGTTCCTGGAACTGCATAGAGTACTATGTGTTTTTTTTTTTCCCTATATGTATATACCTATGATAATTTATGAATTAGAAGAATAAAACCAAACAGCTATAACAATGTGCAGTAATAAAAGTTATGTGAATGTGGTTTTTCTCCCTTGAATGTGATATTGTAGTGTACTTGCCTATATTATGATGAATGTGAGATGAGACAACATCTGCATGATGAGAAGAAGTCAGGTGGATAATGCAGGCATTGAGACAGTGTTAGGTGATCTCATGAGGGTTCCTGAGGCATGAGTGCTGTGATTCACCTGACAACTCAGATGACTCAGAGGCGAATAGCAGGCAGGTAGGGTATACAGCATGGATACTCTGGGCAGAGGGATGGGGCAGGGTGGAGAGGTGCTGCGTGAGATCTTACCCTGTTGTTAGAATGGCATGCCCTTTAAAACTTATGGGTCATTTACTTCTGGAATTTTCTGTCTTATATTCATGAACTGTGGAGACAGCAATTAACTGAGACCATGAAGAGTGAAGCTACCGATGAGGCAGGACAGCTGCAGAGTCCCCTTAGCCAGAGCCCTTCCTTGGAGCTCTTTCCTGATGTTCACCCAGAACTGCTTTGACACAGACTATCTCATTCGACTCTGGTTACAAAATGTGAGTTAGACAAGGCAGGAAAGATCCCTGTTTTGCGGATTAGAAAACAGGCTTTGAACAGTTCAGTGATTTCTCAGTCACCCACTGGTAACTGGAAGTGTGAAGCATAATTTACTACTTTAGATTCCTAAGCTATTCCTCTTTCTACCCCACTTCTCTTGTAAAGGACATAAAATATACTGTATGTACATTAAACACAGACAGACAGTGAGAGAGCAAGGCTTTCTGTCCTTTTTATTTTTTTTTTCTTTCTGTCCTTCTTTATTTTCTTTCTGTCCTTCTTTAGGTTCTAAACAAAGCAGTGACAGAATCAGTAAGCTAAGGGAAATGGCATTTGCATCCCTGAAGGGACTGCTGACTTTCAGCCCTTGCAGGAAGGCTGGGAGTTGGGCGTTCCTGACTCCTGCAGCTGTATGGATTGGGCACCAAAAGGCAGCCTCACTGCAGCTAAAGATGCCTGAAAAGTGGAAAAGGATTGTTAAGTCAATAGGAGAATAATAGAGTATGGAGTTACGGCTGAACAAATCAGAAAAGCTATAAAGGGGATCCAGATATAATATGAGACAAGAAGAGCAGGAGGACATTCTTTTTTCATTTGTGGGATGAATTAGACTTATACAAGGCAAAACATCTCCCCAAGTATGCTTCGAGGATGAAGACAGCAAAAGAAAGAATGATGGTAGAAAATCCAAGGCTCCCACATGCTTCGGCCTGTCCCCTTAGACAGCAAGCCAGGTTGGTTTCTATACTCAGGTCTCATCTGTAACCACAGCGAAAGCCACACAGCAGGGAAGAATTCAGACCTAAACAGGACAGAGAAGGAAATGGTTAAGGAGCACGTTTAAATCTAGTGAGTTCAGCTATCCACCCTCCCTCTGCTCAAGGCATAATCTGTGAACAAATTTAAGATGCTTTTGCAACAAACGGAGTTGAGTAAACAGACACATTTTATTGTTTTCAAATGTTAAAAAAAAATACTATCACAGTTCCTTTTGGCAATATCAGTATCTGAGGTAGGATAGAATCTACCCACACATAAAGATATTTAGGAAGCAAAGTAGCATTACTGCATAACCTAATTAATTAATTAAGGCTTCAAATTGAAAAAGAAAAGACGGAGGGGGAACTTTTCTGATTACTGGAACTCCATAATTACTAGTATTTTCCATAACTTAAGCAGCTCGGCTGTCTAAGAAACAAAATCCAGCTGAAACTGAACCTTAAAAAGTTTCCCTGCTGCAATTTTTTTTAAGACCTAGAACAGGATCTCTGTCACACTGAAGTCCCTCCTGGACGTCTGGAAAAAGTCTTATAGTCTGGGAGACATTCCAAAATATGTGCAGCTAGCGTTGCCACAGGCGTGAACTCCTTAATGCATTTTGCAGAAATCTCTACCACGGTGAAATTGAGTACTGTCTGAAAGGATTTTCCCCCTTTCTTTTCAAAATAGCAAGCAGCTCGAATAGGCTTTTCTTATGTTTTATTACATCCTTAACTATCTCATGGAGACCGAATGTGACGGGAGAAGGCTCCCACTCTGAGTTTGAAATGCAGCGCCTCGTTTAAAACATTTTACCTAGTGGACGGTTAGGTGCGTGCAAAGGGAACACCTCTGCATCTCTGCAAATTGCACACACACACAATTGCCAACTGATTACTAAAAGCGGAGTTCACCTGCAGTTTTCCTGCTGCTGCAGAAACTGGTCAACGATCGGAGAAGGGCTGCGGAGAAAGGGCTTTTCTCAGACAGGTGGAAGTTTGAGAGAAAAGGCCTGAGGAAGGTGGTATTTTCGAGGATGGGGGAGGTATCGGAGGGCTTGTTGTTTTTTCCTAATCGAGATTGAATCGCTCAGTTCTTTAATGCTGTCTGTTTATTTGTTGCCTTGTAGCAAAGGAGTGAACTTGGAGCTGACGGGCAACGGTTTGGTTTTATTCACCTGATGCAAGTAATCGTAGCACAGCCGTAGCCAGGCCTGCTCCAGTGTCACATAGGAAAAGTCCAATAATCAGAAAAGGGAAAGTGGAGGGAAGATATTAGAGTCAGAGTGAAGGAAGAACAGAGGGAGGCAGATTACGAGATTTCTGATTCTGCTTTCAGAGCCCTTCTCATGTTCCTCCTGGAAGCGGGAAGTTGCTGGGTCCCTGGTATCAATCACACCTCGCTAGACAGTAAATGGAGGCCAGTCGCTGCTGCTGGAAGACTTCTTCCTGACACTGAGTCATATGCGCCAATTGTCAGAGGTTCTTAAATAGAAGCTGATGTATGTTTTTACTGTTGTGCAGGCACTGAGCATATTTCATGCCATAGAAAATAGCTTTGCAGAAAACTTAACCCATTCCTGATCTTTGAACTGGGCCTGCCTCAGCAGCAGGCTGCTCCTGAGGAAGTGCACTTTGTGTTTCATGTACATGGCGACAGTGTCCTCATTTGTAACGGTAACAAGAGGAGGTGCGGTGTGCCATTTAAGGAGACCAACCCTTTTACTTGTGCTGTCACCAGGGGATAAAAGGAGGCACAATATGCCTTTAAACCCGTGGCCTCTGAAAGAGCATGGTGTCTTGAGCCCGTTAGCAGGGTCAGCAGATCATTCTGAATCACGCCGAACACGATTCCGAAACAGAAACTGGTCCAGTTCTGCACCGGTGCTGGAAGGCAGGGGGTCTGCTTCCTGGTGTCTGACACACTCTCCCTCTCCTCTGCACCCACACACACTTGCTTATGAAATCATGCATTTTAGCATTGGAACAAACCTTAGAGATCATACAGTCAACCACTGTTTTCCATAGATAAAGGAAACTAAGATAAAGTTAATTAAGTTGCCCAAGGTCAACTAGAAATTGGGGATTGAACTAGGGATTGACCCCAGGATGCTTTACCACAGAGCCACATCCCTAGCCCTTTGTTTTTTAATTTTGAGATGGGTCTTGCTAAGTTGCTTAGACCCTTGCTGAGTTGCTGAGGCAGGCCTCAAACTTGCCATCCTCCTGCCTCAGCCTCCCCAGTTGCTGAGATTACAGGCATGTGCCACTGCACCTGGCACATAGACTCTTTTGGTAGTAATTATTCCCAAGCTGATTGGGTAGGGACTGTGTCTGCTGCAATTTTAGTAACAGCTTGAATGCCACTGAGTTTTAGAATATGTGAAACAGCAATGCCCTCTGGAGATGCTGGGTCTGGGAACTTCTCTTTGGGTTCAGACTTAAATTCTTGGTTACAAGAAGTATGTGTGTTTGTCCTGGGGTTCACATGCACACATCTTTGTGAGCAGCAAATAAGGCTCACCTACTGGGAACAGGATGATTTCTGAATGTACATAAACCCAAAGAGAATGACACAAACCCAAGAAAGTTTTCAAGCATCAGTCTTCTTTAATTACGTGTGTTGTAGATTAGGAAGCAATCCAGAAGCTGATAATCAGGGACTCTTCATTTTACCAGAGCAAAATTTAGAAGATTAAAGAATGAATTAAATAAAGTCAAATGGGATAGCAATAAACAATATAACATTTTAAAGAAAGGCAAAACTCTAAATGTCCCCTTCCGATGACACATATCTGCCAGTTGGGCTCAACAATTGGTCGTCTTTTGCAGGAACTAGGAGTCAGTCGCTAGAGCTGCTTGTAAGATGAAGCCAGGTAACTGCGTTGTCAAAAGCTGTGTCTCGGGGCTTATTTCTGATTTTTAACAGCACAGGCTCTCGATAAAAAGCCTTGGGTAATTTAGTCTAAAATATGTTAGAACTCAATTGATAATTGATACTTAATACTCAAAAAATAAGAAAGAAGGGGCAAGGTCAGTAGGAGCACAAAGTCACATAAATATCCTTTTCAAACCTGTCAGTGAATTTAGAGTCATAAGAGAACTTGAATGGAATCAAGAAATTTAGCCAAAAAACTAGATGCAGAATTCCTGACCCTATCCAAATATGGTCTTTTAATCTATTGGGAAATCACATGCCAAAGTGACTTCTCCATTCAAAGGTATAATTTCCTTGGACAATTCATGCATATTTTATACAATTTATTCCTAAGACCATCTGGAGAAAACTGTAAAGCTTGAAGTGTTGGCTTCCCGATCAGTGACTTTATCTCAGACCTGATCCACAGCAGCAGTGATTACACGGCATGTTAACCATTAGGCATTGATCCGCTCGGTCTCTAAAGTCCCCCTCCCCATTTAAAAAAAGCAAAACTGGAAACCTGGCTTCCTCATTTGTTATGGCTGCTAAAATCATATCTGGACAAAAGGACTCAATTAATCAGGATGACACCGGAAACCAAAAACTACTTGTTGGTCTCTGAATTCAAAAGGTTAAAAAGTTACTCACAGACACTCGAGGTCAAATTGGATAAAATGATTAATTTTTTCTAATAAATGTTTCTTTCTTAATGAAATTTGCTCCTTGGAAAATGCAACTTTTTTTTATTAATTTCTGTGATTATCAAAGCTTCTGTGTGGAGAAGAAATGGGTAGGGAAGGAAAATATACGACACATGTGTGATTATTATATATTCATGTATGTCATGTGTGGATATGAAAGTCTTTGTGAGAATCTGTTTAATATTTTGTGACCCTTGTTTATGCTGAGATATCAAGGTCAAGAGGCCTGCTTCCCCACCTACATATTTCCCCTCTGTAATCGAATACACATTTAGATATTTACTCTAACGTAAGTTCTGGAGATAACTTGAAACTTTGATTTCACTTTTAGCAAACCGTGATGTCTGATTTTCTTCACTAGACCATTTGCAAGCTCCGTGAGAATCTCCCTTTACTATCTGACGCTCCACGTCTGTGGTTATCCGTCACCATGGAAATGGAAAGCTTGTGAGAGAAACAATGTGTGAACTAGAGTCACACCCACACACGCCATCACCTGAGGGGTGAAACTGGGGTGCTCTCGTTATCTCCTTCGTCCTTACACCCACTCCAACTTGACCACTCGGCCCTGAATGGGGAGGTGGAGAGTTCCTCTGGAGCCTGGGAACATCCACTTCTCTTGCTACAGCTGCTGCCTGTCTTGGAGCCCAGGAAGTGCTCTGTTGGAGCTCCCGAGCCAGTATGCCCCCTGGAAGGAGGCGGTGTGCTGGGGTGGCTGGGCCTGCCAACCTTGTGTTCAGTGCGCTGCCTGCCGAGGTGTTTGAAAGCTCCTGTGGCTCCTTTTGTGCAAAGTGAGTGAGGGTCCAGGGCACAGGCTCTGTAGGGACTGAGCTCTGCTCCCTGCTGGACCTTGTTGTCACACTGGATCGTCCACTCACCGCCTCTAGGTACATCATTTGTTAGTTCTGTTCTTTCTTTCTCTGTCTTCCCATTTTACTTCTGGAAACCCATCTCATTTTGTAGTGAACTCCATGCCAGGCAGTGTTCTGTTCTCCCCTTGCTGTTTGACCCACAACCCATCCACAAAACTTTATTCTGTAGTCAACTTTCCTTTGGGAAAAAAAAAAAAAAAAGACTGAGAAAAATAGACAAAACTCTTTAAAGAAATGTTTGGGCTGGTGGTGGTGAGGTGGGAGGATCACAATGAGTTTATTTAAAAAAAAAAAAAACCCACCATGTACCTGTCTTTGTATCTTTCATCACATTCTAACCCAGAGTGATCAACAACTATCTTTCCCCAATTATTACATGAATGGTTACATGCGAGTTGTATAATGAATAACATTTTTTTATTTGCTCAGCATATTTTAGATTAATGAGATAGGGAAAGTTTCTACAGTATTTTTATTCCTGCTGAAATAGATCATGCACTGTAATGTCTGGGTATCTGCTAATTGAAATGTTCCCCACATGTTCAAGGGCCCCCAAGGACACTTTCACTTGTAAGATTTCTTCCTGTTCTGCAGATGTGTTCTCCAGTGGCACATCATGATCAGGTAGGAAGAGTGAAAGAAGGACAATAGCATATCGAGCCAGACTCCTTCCACAGAGAAGCATCTGAGAAAATAGGAGCCCAGCCGTAAATAGTGGGGCTGATAGAAACTGCATAATTGGGTGGTTTGGATTAAGTAGATGAAGAAGCATTTCTAAAAGCAAAGGAGTTGTATATATTGTTACTCTGGTAATGTTAACATTAACCCAAGGAAGGGTAGGAAGCAGAGAATGGATGTCACTCACAGGTGTGTTGGAACAAGCTGAAGAAGACTCCCTTTGACGAGTTCTTTGTTGCTAAAGTCTGATTTTTCACTAATGTGTGGGTATTAATCATCTCTTTGTATCCCACTGATGTGACTTTTCACACCTTCTACTATGTGAGTGCTTTGCAGCACAAGACACAATATTACCTTTGTAAATTCCAAAAATTCTGAATTTGGAAGCCAGCATAGTTCCAGGCACTTTAGATAAGAAATTATGGAACGGTGTAACTGTCACCTCTGGAAGGAAATCTCCAAGAGGTATTGCAAGTGAACTGAACCTACTCTTCAGTTGGAAGAGCCAGTAGCTGTTCACTAAAGTGAAGTAAAGGTACAAATATATTACCCAGGGCTATGAACCAGAAAAATCTAGAGAAATCCAAAGAAATTCTGTCTTGAAGTACACAGGGCTGGAATGGGAGGCTTGCTTTTCACCATATTCTTTTCAATTATTGCAACAAATTTATCTTGGTTTTATTTAGTGTGTGTCCAGAAGTGTAAAACCTGAAACTTTCAGGAGCTCTGATAGGAAAAATAGATTGGCAAACAATGGGCCATGATACGCAGGACACAGGAAGTGCTGGTCGGTGTTGTGAGCAGAGAATAGCAACTGCTTTCCAACTAAGAAAAAGGGTGTGCATGGCCACAGGTCCATCAACGGTGGGTAGGCAGGTCAGTCAGGGGGTCACAGCCTGCTGGACCCTGTTAGAACCCAAAGGCCTCAGCCCAGGAGAGGAATGAGGGAGTTGGAGATGGAGGAAAGCCCTGGACCAACAGCAGTTTTCCATGTCCCCCTGAAGCGAGGGAAAAGCAGCCTGAAGTGCCATTAATGTGAACCTGCCTTCCCTGGCAAACCAGAGGCCTGGGATGTGGCTTTTTGCACTGTGGAGAGGGAGTGTTAAGAGTGAAAAGAAGACAAGGTGCATGTCACCTGGGAAACACGTCTTAATTCTGCTCTCAACACGGGAGACCATGAGAAAATGCACGTGAGCAGGCAGCACTCTGCAGACATTCGGTATGAAGTTAACTTTTTCTAGACTGCAAATGAAATGCGTGAAGGGAAACACGAGCCGTCTGAAGGAGGCGAGCTGGCTCAGTCTCGCAGGTGGTCTTCAAGGGGAGCCCGGCACCCAGAATGCACTGATCTAATCCAACCTAAACATTTGAAGGGCATGAACACATGGGATGAGGTCAGTGTTTGCTTCCGTACTCCTCCTGGCAGCCGTAGCATCTCTTCAAACACCCAGATTACAGGTTAAAACCTAAAGTTGAGACTGTGTGTTCCAGGACCAGAGAGAAGTTTCCTGGAATAACAGGCTTTGATACCGCAGAAACGACGACGGCAGGGGCCTGTCTGTTCAGTGACTGCAGTGGGGAGGGCCCAGACCCATGGTGAATGAATGCAAGGTACAAAACGTTAATAGGAAAACACTATGGAAAATGGGAGAATCTCCCCCAAGAGCTCAAGTGCCCCTGCTTCCAGGCAGTGTAGAGTTAACTGTAGCCATGGGAGAGGCAGTGAGGCCTCTGGCAGGTAGCAGGGAAGGAAGCTGGCAGATGAGCTTTGTGGTCCTTGAAAACGTCCTCTTTATCCCTGTTCACAGAGGCGGAGGGGAAGGGAGCAGATGTCAGGAGCAGCAGCGCTTCTCGGGGAAGATTAAATGGCAGAGGGAACCAGGATCGCATTTCCAAATAAGATGGGAAGGGCCAGCGTGTGTCTAAGTTGGACTGGACGGTGACCGGGTGGGACTTGGGCCTTGAGTTGGGGGGCTATTGTACGCAGGCAGGAAATGTGAAGCTGCGGCAGCCACGCAGGTTGGGGTTGCATTGAGTGACGGGGATGGGTGTGTCCTTTGTCTGTTAAGAACACTGTGTCACAGAGCATGAGAAAATCAAACTTTCATTTTCTGGAGACACATGTATTTACTGGTGGGAGGTTAGAAATAGTCTCCCACATATTGGAACGGACCGAGGTTTAGGCGGGTTGGGATTCCGCGAGAGTCGGCGATCACCTTGTGTGTTGCTTTTCTCTCAGTCTCTCCTAATCCCTTCCCTTCTCTTCCCTTGTTTCTTCGTCTTGAAGATGCAGTGTGGCAGCATGGACTATTGTGTGTCAGTAATATTCAAAGAAAAGGAATTTATTGTTATGGGGATAGAGCGTGTTGTTACTCTGTAAGCCTGAATTCGCTAGGAAGCGTTTATGTAAGAGTGTCCCATTAGATTTCAACCACAAGAACGTGAAGCTGGGACTTAGAAGACCTGAGCTCTGATCTGTCCTTCCCCAAGAGAGCAGAGGGGCTTCATGCAAGTCGTATGTCCCTGATGGCTCAGTTGGAATTGTAAAAACCACCTCAGCTCCTGTCGGGAGTGGATGCTCTTCATGATTTGGATGCACCTTGAATCAAGGTGGTGATTGTGGTTAAAGCAGGTGACATCGTGGTAACAGTGGAGGGAAAGGATGACCCTAAAAGCAGAGAGTTACCTTGGCAAGGCATTCCCACACCTTCATCCACTCCTTCTCTAATGCTACCTGGATGCCCACCATGATTTCCTGGGCCTGAAAATGCTCTTCTTCCAAGATACCCAGATTGCACCTCTTGCTCCTTGGAAGTCTTCACTGAGTCGGTGGTCATCTCACGAGAGCCTGTCTCTTCCCCATTTAAAATTGTGTGCACCCGTGCCACACACACAAACACAGGCTCCCCAACACACGCACACAACCTCTTCCAGACACCCCAGGCCTCATTTCAGACTTTACTTTTCTCTAATGCCCATCACTTTCTAGAATTCTAAAAAAAATCCACCTGTTTATTATTTAAATCCCTCATTAGAAAGTAAGATGAGAGCAGAGATTTTGTAGGTTTCACTCAACACGTGGAATAGACCTTATCACATAGTAGGCCCTCAGTAGTGTTCTGTTCTTGACCATCAGGTAGCTGAGGGATTCTAGGCTGATTGTGAGCAGATTGAAGTGGGGATAGACAAACTAGGAAAGTCAGAAAAAGTCACGGATTTGCAGCAGTGATTTTCAAATCACTCGAGAAGTAGAATCATTGTTTTAGATGAAAACTTCCATAACGCCACACAGGAAAAGAGTGTGTTGCAGACCTCTGGGAAGTGGGTGAAAGGGACACAGCCCAGCTAGCTTTTCTCCTGCCTCTACAAGGTGTCCCCAAAGAAGCCCTGAACTGATTTTTCTCAAATTTGCCCAATCTTAAAAAAAAAAAAAAAACCACTTGGGACACTGGTTAAAAATACAGATTTCCTGGCTTTGCCCCGGGAAGAAGGAGAACGTAGAAGGACATTAGTGAAAGGTCAGAGGTGTGCATCCAGGCAGGTACCTGCAAACCAGGGTGTGGGAGGCTGAGCAGAGAGGTGAGTTGGGAAAAGCACAGGGTCTCCCAGCGGAGTGACTCGAATGGTGAGAGTCATTTACACTCCTCTCCCACTAAGAAGAAATAACTGGATCTTGGTTTGGGCCGAGAATCAGATATGTTTAAAAGGAGAAAAACAAAGCTGTATTTAGGGTTTTGTTTTGTTGAATTTTATTATTGACAGTGGCGCCAAAGAACCAACACACAACCACTTGAACTAAATAGAGTCCTAAACACTCAAACACGTGATGGAGAGAAAATTCCATCGGCCAAAAATCTCATTCATTGAAGCTAGCACACACACAAAAATCTTGGAAAAGATGTTTTTATTCCTTTCATAGTAAGTATCAGTTTCTCTTTCTGTTTAGTCATCAGCTAAACCTACTGAAATTTCCTCCTTTAAATGGTACCACCTTTCCGGGTGGATAGACGAGGCCCCAGGGTAGACCCACTCCATGGCGAGGAATTAACTTCTCACTCCTTCTTCATGACAGATCCCGGAGTTCTAGCCTTGCCCTGGGAATGGTACCTCCTCCACACTGTTTCAAATGGAGTGTTCTCTTTCCCCATCACTATTTCTTGAATGCTTCAAACTCAAAATAGCCAAGATGGACACACCAGACAGGTGACTGACCTCCCCTTCTGCTCCCTCTGGGTGAGCATCACCCACATCCGTCCTCCCCTCCTTTCCTTCTACCTGGTTTTCAAACCTGCTTCCTCCTTCCTGGTCTCTCCCTGACCGTAGCAGTTCTGCCCATTCTCCAGGCCCCCAGAAGCTGCCACCCCCCGTCTCACCCCTTTCCCCTGGGCCCTCACTGCTGCCTGCACCAGCTGCCTTCTTAGCTCTCAGTCGCCACCATCTTCCACTTACACCATATTTTAATTCCAGTTTCATCTTCATAAAGATCATTCCAAGCCTCTTCTCTACCTTCTTAGTCACCTGTTGGATTAAATCCCAACTTCCTAGTTTACTAGTTTAGGATTCTCTTCCCCAGAAATGCCCTCTCCCCACACCTATGCCTTCCAAAGTCCTGCCCAACCCACAGGACCCGGGAGCCTTTCCTGACCTCCCTGGGGCCCAGGATGCCCTTGAGACTCACAGGGGAACTTGCCCTCCTGCTAGAGTGCAGAGTCCCTTTCCAGACCCACCTTGCTCCCTCCCTTGCACATGGTGCGTCCTCGGTGCACTTAATGAATCATCTTCCTACGTTTTCTCCGAGTGAGTTTTTAGACATGGAGTCTCAGAAGAGGGCCCAGTCACGGAATTCGTTTCAGTGTTCTCGAGTTCCATAATAATCAAACGGAAACCAGCCCGCATGTGAAAGCTTACCCCTTCTCTATTTGTTTTATTTCAAAGTGAGCCAGGTCCTTTTACCACCAGAGAGGAAGAAAGGGGATTAAGCTGAAAATTAATGTTTTGATGAAGATGAGGCAGATGGTGAATTAACCCGAGGGAAGCAAAAAAAAAAAAAAAAAATGGGCATGCCACATGTTCGCAGCAGAGACTCCTCGCGGTTGCTGCTCAGGGTCTTGGAAATTCTCTCCAGGGCAAGCTGCGTGTGCTCTGCTCACTCACATACATTCTGAGAAACAGATTGATTTCAAAACAAGAACTTAAAGCCATAAGGAACCTTAGACTTCAGCTTAGTTTGCGGTTTCAAGGTTTCCCCTCTCCGTTTTTGTTTGTGAGCATTCAAACCCTTTATTGAATCAAAATCTCCCATGAAATCCCATGAAAGAAATAACACTGGGGTTGTTTTGGTAGAGGCAGGGTGGGTGCCCAGGGCCCAGCACTCTTGCCCCAGGGCTCCCCAGCTTCCTGGTGGCTCCTGAAGCACCTCAGGAGGAAGCCTACAGTGCTGGTGATCTTGGTTTGAAAATCAGGGGTCTGGACCCCTCTCATTCCTGATGGGAAGAAGCAGGTTCAGGGAGGGTACAGGGCACCCCCGAACCCCAGCACAGACCAGTGGAGGGAGGACCAGAACTCTCCACCTCCCAGCCAGGGTCCCCCTTATTCTCTGCCGCTGTCGTCTGAGTGGCACGGGCCTCCTCCTGGTCCCCTCCCCTCTTCTCCTGTGTTAGGACAGGAACAAGGCTTTCTGAATCCCTCTGGCATTCTGACGGTGTCTCTGAACTCTTCAGAGCTATTGCCAGGGGCCATATTTCCTGCCCTAACTCCCAGGATGGGAGAATGCATTGACACCAGAGGTCTGAAGGCTTGTCTCGTCCTTGCTCCAGGGGAACTGAGGACCATACAGGCAAATAGGAGGAAAGGGCTCAGGATGGCTTCTTGAGGCCAGAATAGGCAGGATTAGTAGAGGATAGGAAAGACAGCAGAATACAACAGACACTAGTATGGCAATATGTAAATCAATGGATGTGTAACTGATGTGATTCTGCAATCTGTATATGGGGTAAAAATGGGAGCTCATAACCCACTTGAATCAAATTGTGAAATATGATATATCAAGAACTATGTAATGTTTTGAACAGCCAACAATAAAAAATTAAAAAAAAAAAAAAAAAAAAAAGAAGAAGAAAGAAAAAATGGAGAGAAACAGCACTTTTAAAATCTGAGAACCCAATTGCTCACTTGCTATAACATAAGAAAACTTATCAACTGCACGTTTCCAAAGGAAAACTACTTCACCTTAAGGATACTTTTCATAGAAGAAAAAAAAAAACAAACAAGAATAGGAAGTTAAAAAACATTCCAACATCTCATCATTCAGAGAAAACAACTGTTAACACTTCCTTTAGCCATGTCTTTTTTAATATAAAGGCACAAATTTATACAATGTAACATAAATAGAATTATACTCTTCTTCAACTTGATTGTTTCAGTCAAGAAATTTCGATCATGGTGTTCTTCCCACCAAATAAGATAAGTCACTCTGTTTCAGTTAAGTGGTGTCCTTTTATGTGGATTCATCATAATTTAAACAGCCCTCTATGGAGGATTATTTAGATAATTTCAGGGATTTTTTTTTTGTGTGTGTGTGTGGGTACCAGGAGTACTCGGCCACTGAGCCCCACCCCCAGCCCTATTTTGTATTTTATTTAGAGACAGGGTCTCACTGAGTTGCTTAGCGCCTCGCCATTGCTAAGGCTGGCTTTGAACTTGCAATCCTCCTGCCTCAGCTTCCCAAGCCACTGAGATTGCAGGCATGTGCCACGACACCCAGCTAATTTCAGGTTTTTAACTATTATTTTTAAAATGCCATAGTGAACATCACTGCCCACACATTCTGCATTCCATTACCTCCTGAGTATAAATTACTGGAAAAGAAATTGTTGGATCCATAGATACCTTGGTTTTAAATTAAAATATCTCTAATAAATACTTCTCACAAATAAAAACTTGAAACAAAACATGGACAAGTCCTAGAGTCTTCTCTGGTTCCCTGGCAATTATGGTGCTCTCCAAAATGCTGCCCACCTGGACTTCACACCTTCAGTGCAGTATAAATCTACAAACATAGAACTCTTTTCAGTGACAGTAGATCTCAGATGTACACACTTAGCCATGACTTTAACCAAGTACTAGATCCTGAGCACACTTTCATGCCAGGCCTGCTGCCCCAGCTCATCCTTTGCAGACTGCAGAGTGTTCTGTGCATAGGCGACAGGAAGTGGAACAGGGTGGCCAAGCCCAGGGCCCTGGAGCCAGCTTCCTACCACCTGTCATGTGATCTCCATGCCGTTTGGCTCCTCTGTGTCTTGGTCTCTTCATCTTAAAACTGCAGTGATGGTACCTACTCCACAATATTGTTGGAAGATTAAATGTCTCAATATGTGGGAAAATGCTTAGAACAACAAACACTTAAATATTAGCTGTTATTAATATGTACCGTAATCTTTAAACTCATCCTCAGTGATGGACATTCATTTTCAGTTTTTAACAATAATGTGCAAATAATATTTCATATATCTAAACTCATAAAAATATTTTCTTAGGCTGCATTCCTACAAAGGGAATTACTGAATCAAAGGAGAGACACATTTTAAATTTTGATCTCTTCACCTCTTCCCTCCTCTGAGAGCCTGTACCAAGAAATATTCCAACCAAAAGTAAAGACATCCATTTCCCCACATTTGGTCCACACTGGACATCATCAGTCTCACACATCTGTAGTTCTATGGAGCATGTTTTTCGGTTGGAGATGTCCAGTAACTGCAATGTTCTTGGTCCTTTCTCCTTCGTCATCTGAGAACTGCTAAAACTGGGTGCTCTTTGTCTAAAGCAGACTTTTAGGGGCTTTTCCCAATATGGTACCTGTTAACTTTCAGTCATGGATGTTGCCAGTAGTTTTTCTCAAACTGTCATCTGTTTTTCAGTTTTGCTCATGTTTTGCCATGAAGAAGTATCTCGTGCACATGACCCTTTTTAAAATGGTTTTATGTTTTGTATAAAAAATATCAAAAGCTTTTTTATTTTAAAAAATATGCAATCTTACCAAAATTGTGGCTCACATTCTACTCTGGGGACCTTTGAATTTTCTCTCCAATTTCTTTTTTGGCATGAAAGCAACTGAGAAGATAGTTCTCCTCAAATTAAATCATCAACGTCTGACTCGTAACCTCTCCCCGCTCATAGACTAAGTTCTCGGGCTCATTCGCCCTACCTGCACCTAGTCATTGGGTGGATCTGCCAATGGATTTTGTACCAGATTCGTGATGTCTGACACTGACCGGCATGATCTTCAAGTATCACTGTTTGAAGAGCGCATTCCCCCAGATAACTTTTGTTGTTTTTATTTATAGTTCATATTTTTCCTGGCTATTCTCACCTACTTATGAAAGTCAGAATCATTTTGTCAAGTTACCTCTCACAAAATCATACTGATTTTTTTTCTCCCCGAAGAAGTTCTATTTAGTTAATTTTAGGAGAATTGGCAACTTTTTAACATTAGAACTCCATCTGAGATCTGTTCCTGTATTTCAGTATGGTTTTTATGAATTGATTCATTACAGGCACTTCACATTTCCTGTTAGGCTATTCCCCAGTATTGTTTAGTGAATACCCTACATCATTTAATGATCCACTTGGAGTACGACACTACAAGTTGAGTCTGCAACGTGAATATAAATTTTTAGGAACCTTCCACCAACAGTTGTCACTGGAGACCTCTGCTGCTGCTGCTTCCAAGACGGAACACAACTTTCCCAAGCAGCTCGGCTCCAGCTGCGCTGCAGAATCCCGTATCAACAGTTCATTCCCGAATGACATCTTACCTACGTGTGGTCGGTCCCCACAAAAGCTGGCTTGGCCAAGATCTCGCTGTAAATTATAGATAAGTTAGGCTTTCATTATTTTCCTAGTCTCACCTAATGAAGAAGTACAACTGGGGAATCAACAGGTGTTCAAACTCAGCGGGGTTAATACAGATCTTAAATCCAGTCAACAACTATTATGCATAATTCTCATCCAACCTGTGAATAGTTAAGACCTCTTATGTTCTGAATCTCAGGACCAGAAACATCTCCCTACATCAAGTGACTCACTGTCCTGTAGGAGAGACAGACAGGGAAACAGATGATGGAAACATGTGTTAGGAACCAATTAAATCTGACAAAGCCAGTCAGAACTCACAACCCAATGGCAATGAAACACCTGATGAGAGGAAGGCAGGGGGGCTGTCCGCATCAGCAGCACCAAGCGTACCTTCTCCATGCCCACCACGGCACAGGACACGTGCACACCCAGACACAAGCAAACCTAGCAAAGTTGATTGTAAACTCTTCCCACTCCACCTGTGGAAATGTTGTCTCTTATTAGGTTAGATCTACCCTATGCATAGGTTCCGACTGTGGCAATGGCTTTTAGACTCTGAACTCAAGTGATTAATAAAAATACTGGGGAAGAATGATGGAGTCCATGGTGTGGGAGTAAAAAGTATTTCCTTCCCATTACATTGCTACCATGTGTATATTACAGTAAGATGGGTTGTAATAACACTCATGCACACACTCATGCACACGGGTTGGGGTTCCAGGACTTGTAGCTTCTCCACAGCGAGACGCGGGGAGGAGGCCCTGCTTCCCCCCATCCTTGAGCTGTGCTGACTCTGCCCTGCATGGGCCACTGGGTTCCCTCCTCTGCAGGCGTTTGCTAGGGGCATATTCTTAGGTACGTTCATAATTTCACTGAACAGAAAACACACGGGTTTTGCTTTCGCTCTTGTTCACAGCTCCCTCTCCAGTGTTACTGAAGAGTTTTGCTTTAAATTCCTTCACAAGGGGAGCTGAGGCTGCCACTTCCTGTTGAACCTACACCTCGGGCGACGCCTCCCCATGTTGTGGTGTATTTGACTGGTCTCTTCTCTGCGACCTCTGCACGCCCAGTGTAAGAATGAGCCAGAACTGTCATTTGTGTGGAAAAAAGGCTCCTGATTTGGACACGAGCTAAAAAACTGGGTTTTCTCCACTGGGTGAAATCATGGATGTGGTAACTTACCCAGAAAGTTCCATTAAATCTTCCCCCTTTCCTCCTCATCCCAGCAGTAGTTCCTAGTCTTACTGTTTAACCAGGCGACTTTGAGAATTTGACTGACACTGTGGCCTCTCGCCTCCTCTCCACTGTACCTACAGGCTCCCAAAAGCTTCAGGGGCTGGCTGATTCGCCTGAGGCTCCTAGGCTCTGTGGACTTCAGGAAAGACCCCTTTGCCCACTCCACACCCACTGTCACGGAGGACACATGCCGTTTGAAAATTAGGGAAGATAAACGTATCAGCAGTGTCTTAACCGAGCTGCTCCTTGGAGTGTTTTCTTACACGCTGTGTTTTCATTACAGCTTGAGGGCTAATTGCTCCATGAGGGTTTCTTTCCTATCCATGGCCTTGGTCTCCCCTCAGCTTTCTCTTTCTCTCTTTACCCCAGGGAGGCAGGATCCTGATCCTTCTCCTCCACCAGCGTGTGCTTCTGATGGTGCACATAGTGGTGACCTTTCCGTGTGCATCTTACTGTGTTTTCTCAGATGCGGAAAGTGTGATTGACAGCTTCCACCATCTGAGAGCACGTTCTGCTCTTGGCTCCCGTGGCATCGTGTTTTCCTCACTCTGCTTCCTTAGTTTCCATTTTCTACCCTTCCCTGTTTTCATGTAGTTCTAAATGTTGGAACGGCCTAGTCCTTCTCCTCTTCTCACAGTCCCCAAACTCATCTAGTTCTCTGGATTCCATAGTCATACGATGCTGCAGTTGATCTTCAAACTCTTAACTCGGCTGTCCAGGGCCCATGCACACATCTGTATGTATGGCAAGCATGTTGGAATGTCGAATGGGCATCTCACAATTAACTTTCTGGAACAGAACTCGACCTGCAAGTCCCACACCGTCTGTGTACTCAGTCACAGTCTCTACCACGAACAGGAAAACAGGGAAATCCACTTTGGGTTCCTTTATTTTTCTCGCCCCACCCAGGCCAGCTGCCCTGAGTGCCATTCTAAGACCCAGGCTTTATTTTCTCAACATCTTTACTTTTCATGATGTCTCACCTTCAAATCTCTCTTTTCATCTTGTCCTTCTTATTCTAATTACCCTCCCAAAGGGATGGTTTCAACTTAGGACAGAAATGCCTGTAGTTTTATGTGTAAGGTTATCAACACAAAACACAAATTCTTGTGATGACAATTTATAATTGAGGCTCCTCTAATGTGAACATTTAAGGTTGTGGTAGAGAACAGACGGGTTGAAGAAAGGTTGATAAAGTCTTCAATCTTAAAAAAAAAAAAAAAAAAGATTGCAATTTTCATTCATTAATAAGTTGATGTTCCCAGCATTACTGCAGATGAGCTCGACCTATCACCATTCAATATATTCGATAACCTTGGGATGTGTCTTGTACAAAGCAGAGTGCTGCAAATATTTTTCTTAAAATATGAAGAGGAGGAGGGTGGACAGAAAAGCAGATGAAGCTGATAGTGAATCAAGTACAACAGCCGAGCTGAAGTGGAGGCACCTTAGAGGGAGCGGCTGGCTGGGACCAAGAGCAGGGGAGCCAGCCCACCCCCATCCCCATGGCTCAGGCAGACTCTCATTCCTCTCTCTCACCCTCCCTCCCTCCAGCTCTGTTTCCTTCCTCTGCACTTGGAACCACCACTTTCTAGAATTTCTCCCCTCCTCTTGTTCTGTTTCACTCTCTCCTTTATGAAGGCCCGGCCTTGTTGAGCCCCAAATCCGTTGTCTTGGGGTTTTCCAGCTCAACACAGCATTTTCCCAGTCCAGCTTCTTAAAGGAAGCAGATAATTTGCAGCAAAAATTGAGCACAGGTTCAATTACACGTGTCAGTGTGAATTAGGCACATGTTGTTGAGATACTTTCAAGAGTTCCTCTTTTAAATGGTACCCTTTTCCCCCTAGAAAGACAAGAACGCTTTAACGTCTATGGCCTCTTTGTTTCGTGAAGTTGGGTTTGTTTGTTTTCTTTTTTTCAGGTTAAGGATCAAGGTTAGGTGGTATTATCCCTGTTTTACATATGGTGCAACTGAAGCCAGAGGCAGGAAGAGCCCCCTGTCCCCCAAGGACACCCAGTGCAAGCTATAGCCAGGCCTGGCCTCCTGGGAGCCCAGGCTGGGTCTGCACTGTTCTCCTGGTCTTGCTGAGGGAATTAGAAGCTGAAGTAGTTCATAGGCTCTGACCCAAGTCCTTTGAGTCAAGGTTGCTTGCTTACAACCTTATTTTCAATTCATCCACCCTTTTAAGAGAATTTCAGATACAGTGTTCCCAAATTCGAATTTCTCAAACTTGGGTGATATGAAAATGCCCTTAAAGGAAGGAATTCTGTGTAGACGAATTCTTTTTATTCATAATATTACTTAAGTATTTTTGATTAAGCTCGATTTATTTCCCATACCTACAAACATAAAAATACTGAATGCTCATTGTTCTATGTCAAAAAAGCAAACCAGAATTCAGATCAAAGTCAAGCAAAACTGTGTTACTGAGAAACTTGAGCTGATCAACAACTCTGATGTGAGAGACACTGTTCTTTTAGGAAACGGAATCGGATAATCAATATGAATGTGTCCTGCCTGCCAGGCGTAGGCTCTCTGAAGCTGACCATGCCTAGGCTGCCCTGGGCCAGCTGACCCCACCGTTCATCCTACTGGAATGAAACCTCCACCCACCAGGATGCCGCAAGGTCATTGGAGGAAATTACAAAACCTATGTATCCGTGTCTATCTCTGCTCATTTTTCATTTGCATACTATATAAATAAATCACTGCTGTTCAGCACAAATACAAACACAGCCATTGAAACTGAATGATGGTGTCCAAGTATAAAGTGGTCCCTCCAGACAACTCTGAAAATCCTTTAGATTAATTCTGTTAAATCCCAATGCAAAATGGCTTTTTAATTCTCACAAGAACTCACAGAGTCTGGGAACCAGGGGACTCCAGTTAAAGAAACACTGCCCTAAATGTCTCTCTCTCTCTCTCTCTCTCTCTCTCTCTCTCTCTCTCTCTCTCTCTCTAAGACTTGGAGAAGTAGGTTTTCAGGTCCAGCCTGTGGCTGGGCAGCCCAAGCCAAGGCCTCACCCCAGTGGCTGGTTGAAGCACTTGAGTGACACAATCATGTTTTCATGAAAGAGTCGAAGGGCCCTAATTAAATACATATATTACCTGGGAAGAGTAAGGGTTGACAACTGAATCTCTAGCAAGCTTCACTTATTGTAACTGAATGCATGAAACAAAGCCTGGGGTGGGGGTGAGACACAGGAGAGTCTTGATACCATCCTAAAGCAGCATGCATCATGTCGCCAGTGTCAGGGGTCTACACACCGTCCCCATTGCCCTAGTTGCCAGTGTGCAGCCAGTGGAATGGCACAGGACACCAGAGGGCTTGGGGGCAGCAGAAGAGCAGAGCTGCCCGGCTCGGGGGGCAGCGGGGTACCTTCCACTTCAGAGTTTCCTAGTCTGTCTTGAGAGCCTTGCTTACATATATTTTTTTTATGTGTAAGAACATCTCTGTCACAAAAGGTAAATGATCCTCATGTGATTTTTGTCTGTCTTTCGGACCTTGTTTCCCACTGCCCGTAGGACTTTCCTAGATCCCACTGCACAGGCAGCGTGGAGCGAGTGAGAGGAGCCAGGCCCCCCTCAGCCTGCAGCACACCCCACTCTCTCTGCCGCTGGGCACGCAGTCCCCCAGCTCCTGATTTCTTGCATACTTTCCTCCAATGAGTCGTTGCTGTCATCTTGCTGCTTGGCACCTCCCGGCTTGAGGTCGCGGCTGCCATTTACCTGCTGGAGCGTAGCTCTCTATTGTATCTCCTTAGCTCATGAGTATCAAGCTACATTGTAACAATGTTGAAGGAGAAGGTTTCACCGTGTGTTAGGGTGTGGAGAGGGTCGATGCACTGACATCTCTTAGGAGTCCCTGAATGCACAGCCTGGTCCAGGGCCTCATTTAATCCTCAGCCCTTCCAAGAAGCACAGATAGACACCTTTCAGAGACAGGAGCAGGGAGTAGCTCATGGAGACTCGCATACTCAGAGCTCTGATGTGAACCCCTTGTGCATTGATTCCAAACCACCTCCTCTTACCACACTGCCCCTCAGGAGGGTCCTTCCAGTGGTCCTTGTCTCTCAGAACCTGAGGATACGTGGGGCCACCTGGGCATGCACGAAAAGCAGAGCACTTCTGGCCCTGGGTGCTTCTACTCCCTCCCCACCAGGGGACCTGGCTCCCCTCCCACTTCCCTGCCACCCTTTCTTCCTCCTTCCCCCTCCTAGCTTGTTCTTTGTGTTTCTCACTTTTCTCCAGCAAGCAGTGGGTAAGCAGTTAGAACTGATGGCGTGATCGGGATTGATGGAGAAACATTCTAGTCCCTTTGCCCCTGATCAGAGCCCTGTTTCTTCATGGGGACATGTTTGGGTCAATAGTGGTGCACAGACCACCAGCTGTGCTTGGAGCAGTCCAAACAAATGTCACCTGAAGTCTCAGAGGCTCCTGGAGGCCCTGCCCCCACTCCTGGAATTTGGGGAGGAGGGCTGTTCACAAGGGATGTGGCTTTTCCCTCTCAGAAAGAGCCTGAATTAGATTAATATCAGCAGACAGAAAAAGCAGAAAGCCAATGACCAGCACAGCTCACCGCCGAGTCCTTTAGGAAACCGGACTTTGCTTGAATGCTGGGGACCCTTGCTTTCCCGCATTCAGCATTTCTTTCATGCTGAAATGATAGCGGGGGGAGAAGGGAAAGTTCAGCTTTGATTTTTGTTTGCAGCTTGGTGACAAATGATGGGGGGAGGGATATTTTAAACCATCTACCGAGGTCTGGGAATTGTCAGAGGATTTTATTTGTACAGTGCCTTCCTGACCCTCATTTTCTCAGAGAAGTAAAAATCATGCTGGATCTGTAAACAGGGTGCTTTTATTAAGTTGAGCTTCTACAAACGTATGGTATTCATAGGCAAAATAACGCTTTTAAATATAAGTACACCCAAAAAGTTGTGAGTGTAGAATTTTTTTGATTAGTATGCAGTTTAAAGCTGTTACAATGTAAGCGTGATTTCAGAGCCTGTGAGGTCTTTTGAATTCACTTTGTAATTTCATGCGCAGTCACATAAGTCAAAGGTGAAGGATATTCTTCTTTGCATTTTAATAGCAGGAATCTGCATCACATCATACGCCTTTTCAAGTAAGCCAATCACTATTCCAACTTTGAAAGATTCTCCTTTAAAAAAATATAAATTACATTGCCTTAGAACAAAGAAAAAAATTTGACCAATTCGCATTTGGAAAATGTTCACTTAAAGTGCTTGCAGCCAAACCATGCTGAGTAAACTTTCTTCCTTCCTCAGAACTGAAAAAGTACAAAATGCAAACTAAATCTTAGTATTTAGCTTACTACTAAAGAAAATTTAACCCTCAAAGTACACTATTACAGAAGAAGTTTGTACATAAAACATGTGCCTCCAGAAATTTTTCTCTTATTCTCATATTTGGCTGATTTCTTGCAAAGCTGCTCAATGTTATCTCTCTTTCCCACACATTTAATTTTTAATTTAAAATTTCACATATTGTTTATTTTTAATATAATGTTTTCCTGGTTAAACCTCTTTCTTTGAACAGGCCAGGAAATTCAAGACTATGTAAGCGTAACAGGAGTACTAATAATTGCTTTATGTAAGTTTTTGTAGTTGTTATGAACTATTGCTGGTTAATGCTACTTTTCTACTTTTTTTATCCATTGAGTTTTGTTGAGACAGTAAGGTGACTACATATTGCCACTATATTTTCCGAGGTCTTTTTTCCGGTACTGGGGATTGAGCCCCCAGGGGTGCTTAGCCCTGAGCTTAACTCAGCCCCATCCCCAGCCCTTTTATTATATATTTTTTTTATTTTGAGAGAGGGTCTCACTAAGTTGCTAAAGGGCTTCTTTAAGTTGCTGAGGCTGGGCTGGAACTTGTGGTGTCTCAGCCTTTGGAGCTGCTGGGATTACAGGTGTACACCATTACGCCTTGCTCAGAGTTCTTAATCACCAATGCTGGACTCTTCTTTACATAGAAAACAATTGATTAAGGGAGATAAATTGTTCCAAGAACCATTGAAAAGGAGAATTATTAAATCAGGTTGAGTTTCTGGGAATGATTCCCCAAAATGAATTCTAGAGCCGGGCTGCAAGAGAGCAGCCACCTCCCCCAACCTGGAGGCTACGTTTCCAGAAGCTGCCATTGTATTGTGGCCCTAGGATCTGCAGCCACACCACCTCCACCGTGGTCCAGGCCCGTGGAACAGGTGCCGCCCTGTCTCCCGCATGACTCATTTCAGAATTGAAGTCTGGCAGGAGTTTATCAGATTGGCAGAAACTCTTATCTCCTCTAGAGCCCAAGCTATAAGAGCCAGAGTGGGATGGGAAAGGGGGCGCGAAGTGAACTCACACGTTCCCGGGTGGCTGGAGAGGGTGTGGAGACAGTCCGAACTCAGAATCCACTCCAGTGTTAGCGGTCCTGACACAGCTTCTCTGTTAGGAATTGGTGCCATTTAGCTACTTGGAAATTCGGGGTTGAAGCGGCTTGTGAGATATGGGACCTCCCTGGAAGGCGAACAGGCAGCAAGCTGGCTTTTCCATTCAACTCTTGTTGTGTTGGGCATTTTCTCTGGGTCTGTGAATTCTCCAGAGAAGAACCGTCCACTGTCCTGGTAGTATTAGGAGAATCCATCTGGCTGCTGGCAACGTGGGGCAGAGCTGGGAAAGGGGGCTTTGGGACAACATCTCAGAATGTAGATTTTTACTAAATTCTCTTTGTTTATACTCCACCTTTTCTGTCCACCCTGCCTGGGGTCTCCAAGTCTGAAACGTCTTTGGTATGATTTCTCAGGAGAGAAGTTTCCCATCTCTTGCTGGGGGAGGAATGGGTGCTATGGGTAGAAGGGATGCCTCTGTACCACCCACTACTCTGCATGCTTCTGCACACAGACTTGTACCTGGTCTTGGCTGCTTCAGTCCACAGCTGCACCCACTAGTGCAGGTACCCAAGGACCAAACCCAAAGGGGCGACTTCTCCCTGTTCCCGCCTTCCACGGATATTGAGAACAGCCCCATTCTTTATACTAGTTCAGTACACGCTCCACTATCTGCCTTCTCTCTTCCAAAGCGTTTTGAAAATTGTTGCCCACTCTAAGCTCCTCTCCCATTGTCTTTCTCCTTATAAGTTAATACCTTTTTATATTTATGTACTATTAGCACCCTGGGCTTGGGGTGAGGAAATTCGATAGAAGGATGGGACCACTCTGCCATCCTTAGCAAGTGATTCTTTCACATACTTAGGATTGTCATTGTCATGTACTTATGATTAACAATGTACATGATCCATTTTGAAGTACAAATACATACGAATATTCCTTTAAATATAAGGATTTCAAACAAAGATTTGAGAACAAAGTCTTATGTTTTCACATTCAATTATAAACTCCTTTTTTTCAGTAGGGACTGGTGGTCACATTTTGAGGATATTAGATGCACCTGAGAATACAGTGAAATACATGCTAAGTGGGAAAAAAGTCACATTGCCCAAGAATGCCATGAAAACAGAGCCCTCTCATGGTTCTGCGGCTTCCATGAGGAGGTGGACTCTGAGGTGACCATGGGAGCCTGGCCATGGGCGTTCTCCCAGGAGTCAGGTGTGACCAGTTCTTTCTCCTGCCCCATGGAGCTGCGCCATATGCAGCCAGCTCCATTGGAGGACCTGGATCAGGACAGAAGCGACCATGAAGCTCATGACCCGGAAACCATGGGGTTTTCCTGGGCCTATTAGGAGCGCCCATCAGACACCAGCAGTTTCTTTGGTGCCCAAGAGAAAATCTGAAGAAGTACCATTTACTAAGGACCTGCTGGTCCACAGATGCTGTTTACCATCCAGATGTAGCTCTGATTAAAGCAGGGAATGAAAGTCCAAATAAAAAGATGGGCCGTTTACACTGTGAGCTTGGTGCTTGCGCATCCCCCGAGTTGTGACTTCTTAATAGCAATAAACACCAGATTCCAGTTTCCAACAGCATGTGGAACTAGTATTCTGGTATTCTCAATATTTTTATAGCCTCTCCTTTTCTCTTTGATACTTTATTTTGTCAGTCAGTCATCACTGGAGTCCTTAGTCTAGGCCGCACACTATGCCAGACGGCGAGGGGACGGTTGGTGTGTTCATTCAGCAAGGGTTTGCTGCATGTCTGCTGCGCAGCCAAGACTAACAAGGAAGCCGTTTCTTCCGTCAGAGCTGAAGGTCTGGCAGCAGAGTCCCAGTGACGGGGAACAAGGCACACAGACTGTCAACAGCAGTGACGGTAGTGGTCACAGATACGCTAGGGCCCTGGGGAATTTATCTCCTAGTTGGAAAGGCAGAGCACACACGTGCTTAGGCTAAACATTTGGACACTTAGAAAATAACACAAAGTACAAAGTGCTGTGGTGCAGAGCCAGGGCGCTGGTGCTGGGGAGGGGTCGGACTGGTGCATGGGGGGTCCCAGGGGCAGCAGAGGAGACAGAGCACAGCACCTGGGGCGGCAGTGGCTTCCACTGCCTCCAGAGTGCTGTGTGCTTTTGTGAGTTTTTGCTGAGCATAAACGTGCCCAACCAGGTGGCAGGCAGGACACTGCAGGTAGTGTGACCTGGAGCACCGAGTGGTCTCACCTGAGGGCCTGGGGAGCCAGACGGAACTACTTAGTGTGTGAGAAGAGGCAAAGCAAGTCCCAGGCCGCTGTGGGAATAAGGCTGGCAGGTGAAGCGACTGAGGAAGAGGCACCTGGAGATCCAGGCTCAGGAGGCATCTGGGGGCGGGGGCACCCCACCGTCATTTCTCAAGACTGTGTCAGAGGCAGGATCAGGGCAGGTTTTTCCTGGCCCCGTCTTTGCTTCAGATGAGGAGCTCTGCTTTTAAATCTATCTGATATATCTGACTTTTGTATTAGAATATTTTTCTTTAGAGGATTCCACTGATTTTTTTTTTAAAAAGTCTATAATGAGATGGGCAAAGAAAAAAAGACAAATATGTGATCTATAATGTTTTTAGAAACATTTAAATGAAGTATAAACCAGATGGGGTAACCTATTGCGGGAACTTTAAGGCAAAGAGAAGCTGAGTAGCATCTAGAGCAAGGTATCCTAGTGGAGGATAAAGTGGGGACAGAGACGAGACCCCGGGGTGTGTTCTGTGTGAAAATACGCTGGCTTTCCCGGGAACGGTCTGCGGCTGGCACTGGGCATGTTGAAGAGTCTGAATTTATTCTGACAGGAAATACAGTGTCTTTGAAAAATTGAGGTGGCCTGGGGAACACGAGTAGGTATGCTGAACGTAACTCTTGTGCCAGTTCCCCAGAGGACGAGAGGCTTGGGAAACACATGGCAGTCCTCGTCCCCACCCAGAAACCCAGGGTAGTGTTTCCACTTTCTCTGCCTGCAGACATTTTGGCCAAAGTGCATCAAGGTAAAAAGAAAACTTTGTTTATATATATAAAAAAAAATATTGATCAACATTATCTCTTGAGCAACAAGCAAGAAAAATATAACACCCATTGGTATCTCATGCGTTTTCAGAATTCTGCAAAAACATTCCTAGGCCCTGGATGAGCCATCTTTTCAACTCAGAGAAAAGATGCTGCCCTGTCTTTGGACCAGCCTCTCCTCCTTTGGCTGGCACCGTGCTACTGAGCATGTGGTTGACCACACCGTTCTGTGCCTGTCTCAGGAATGTGCCGCTCATTGCCAGCAGAGAGAAGACAAATACATATCAGTTTCTCAGTAGGAGAAAAGGCATTCAACAAATTAGAAGTACACAGTACGACGAACGCACTAACAGAGAATGCACGTGGGACATTGTGACGTCTGGGATGAGGAGTGGCCAAAACTGGGACCCTTCTTTCCCATGGAACACAGCCATTCTCAGCAGCATAGGTGATCCGCCATTAGTCTGTCATGGGACCTGTTTCTAATCTTATTATTTATAAGCCCAAGAAATATTGTTCTCATGTTTTAGAATATTTGAGCAAGCCAGTGGGGAAAAAAATAACAAATAGCACACATTTAAAAAATAAGTTTAGCACATATAACATATATTTTAAAAATATATTTGATGACATTACTGGCTTTTTTAGATAGCTTTGCTCTTCTAACTTAATCTTCTTTAAGCTCTACCATTTTTAAAACTTTTTTAGCACATTCATCTGCTGAAGAGCAGAATCTCTGCATGGTTTTGTTTTTATATTGTTTAAAGTATATGGGATTTTCATAGCCTATTTATATGTTTAAGTCATGAGGTTATATTGGTCTAGGTTAGTAAAACTTTAAACAAATTACATGATACTAAGAAAATGGTATAACATTAATTTAAAATCAATCTTTGAAGCATTAAAAATAAATTTTTATGTCACACCTGGTTAGATGATTTTTAATATAATGGAATAATAATAATAATAATAATGCCATGTTGGAATTCTATTTGTGAGATGTTTGATATGTGATAGCTGTATATGCATCAGTGTGGTGACTATTTAGTTGTAAACATAAAAGAATTAGGACATAATCCTTAACCTCAAGGAGATTGCAGCCTTCTTGAAGAGGCAGGCTGAATGAAGATTGTGAAAGAATTTCTGTCATCCTGTTTGTTTCCTGTACAAACACTGGTAGTGATCCCTTTTTACTGAGAAAAGAAGAGCTATTGTGCTTAAATACAAAAAATACAATGGGGTCCGACTATTTCATCAGTCTCTGGAGCTTTTCAAAATAAGCAGAACTTTTTGAATCACCGTTAAAAAAAAAAAATCTTACCCTAGAATTTTACCCATGCTTCCTCCAAAATGGACATTTAAAATATCAAATCTTATATCTTGTTTATTGTAAAAAACTGTCCTCTGCTTTTTTTTGTTTTTCTTTGCATTGGTAACCTACTTGATGAATAGAATTGACTGAACATTCTGAGTTCCAAATGAACAACCTTCACACCAATTTTTCAATGTAATGCGTTTATAAAATGAGAATATCTAGACGTACCCTTTCAAAATGAATAGAATAAATAACACCTATTGTCTAAATTGAAAGAAGAGAGATGGGGCAGTAACAATTATAAGCTTGGGAACATTTTTGTATGGGAAATAGAACTTATTTGGACTAAAACAGCATAGTTGTGGTAGGGAAGAATTGGAGGGCAACTCAGGCTGGGTTAAGAGTGTGGGCAGAGAAGGATTTGGTCCAAATGGAGAGCCCTTATGGAGGAAAAGGGGAGAGATTGATAAATCAGGGCTGGGTCGATCCATGGGGGTTTGTAAATGTCACATTATGGAGTTTCGTGGATTTTCTTTCATAATTAAAGGAAAGCTACTGAAAGTTTTGAAGGACTATAGTGAACTTGACAGAATACCTTTAAAATTTTGCCTTCCCTGGTGATATTAGAGAACTGAGAAGGCAAAAAGAGTAGATGGGAGACCACTGATGACAACGTGCTTGGGAGGTGCCAGGACCTGCAGTAATGTGGTGGGAGAGTCAAGCAGAGAGCCAGGACACGCTTCAGACAACGTGACGTGATCTAGATGTGATGAAGGAGGCCAGAGACGGTGTGAGACTTCTGGCATGGTGACCAGAGAATGAAGGATGGATCCACTCCAGAGCAGAAGTGGGATTGTCAGAGGGAAAGTTGTTTGGGTGGATGGGAAGAAGAAAAGAGAGTGCATGTGTCCCATGCCATCCAAAGAAATTTAACGTGAGCCATGTGTGTTGTTGGAAAATTGTCCAGTGGCCACCTTCAAATGGGTAAAAGTGAACAGGCGAAATTATGTTTAATAATACTTAAACCCAATGCATTCAAAATAATATCCCTTCAACATGTGATCAGTATAAAAAGTAAGAATTTATATTCATGTTTAATACTAAATATTTGGTGTTTATTTTACCTTCCACATATCCATATTTACTGTATTTCAGGTGCTCAGTCACTGCCTGTGGCTGGCAACAACTGGATATCACTTTATTAGACAGTTTTGTAGAATTAACAAAGATTATTTAACAAATTTCTTAATGAAGCTGGTGCTAAAACTCATTGTAGTTTGGAAATTATAAATCTGTATATCCTTCCTCCTTTTCTATGCCTTTCATTTTAGCTATTTCAGATGCAAGATATTTTTCCTTTTTTTTTTCAGCAGAACATCATTCTTTCCCAGAACCACCAAGATTTTTTAGAAATATCCGTGATATACTGTTTCCTTGCTTGGAGTTGCTGCTGCTTGGTTTAATTCTCTATATGATTTACAACTTTTAATTGAACAAATCGGTCTGAGTATTTTTTTTTCTTCCTTGGTCAGTCTGGGGATTATGAAATAATTTAGCAATGTGTCCTCAAAAACCTTGGATAAATGACATTTAGGACTTTGGAAATGACGACTGCATTTTTTGTGTCCCCCATGCACAGATGTAGGTTTTTCCTCCCCTGTTTAATATCTGATGTAAGCTTGCTGGATTTTTGGTCTTCCCTATACACTAAAAAATGCAGTACAAAAGCGAGCCTACTTCTGCAGAAACCGAGCCAAGGACATTGTGTTCCATCTTTACAATGAGATGCAGATTTCCCATTAAAAGGCAAATCCATCATTTCAAAAGGTTGAAGAGGATGGTGCTTTTAAAAAGTCCAGCTGCTTAAATTTAGGGCATTGAAAAACATCCAATTTAAAAAAAAAAAAAATGTTCCCTGGGTCGCAAACATTTTCATTTGATTATGTATTGGATAGGTTTTCATTCAATCTAGAATCCTGCCTCTTTTAAATTCAGGATTCTGTGTTAAAGTAGTTCGACAAGTGTTCTGAGTAGGTTGGACTCAGCTGTGATACTTCAGTGCTTGAATTCTGTGTCTTACCACTTAGAATACCTTGCTTTTGTGAATAAACCACTGCTGTGGAGGAAACCTTGGGATCCACTCGCAGAGCTCTCTTTCTTTGTTTCTCCTTGGCTGTCTCTGCTGCCACTTGGTTTCTTTTCTGTTTTTTCTTTTCTTTGAAGACCTTGTCTGCCAGCTCAGCCATTTCATTCCCCAGCCAGCTTCCTCCAATGGGAAGGAAGTCATCTATCTGCCTCACGCGGCCTCATTTTTGTGGTCGAGTACAGCACCCCCTTTTTGCTCATCTAGTGCACTGGCCTGACTTGTCCCAGACTGGTTTAAGAGTAAGTAACGGCAAGGCCATGATGCTCCCTGAAACACATGTGGCACCCACCACCTGGTACTGGGACGGGGGACTTGGCTAGGTGCCGCTGAGTCTGGCCACAGACTTCCAAGGAAGTGGTCTGCGTGCTGTAGGGGCAGCGTGGCTCGTGTCAAACATACCTGCGTGGTGGGCATATTTCCCATAGGTGTTAATAGTTGTTCATTAAAAGTTATAGCTGTCTCCATGCTTAGCCCTCTGGAGTCCACTCTGGCTTCTTCTCACACAGAGTCCTACTGTTTAACAAGGGCTCCGCTAACATGCTTGTGGTGAGAGGTATCTACTGGATTTCTTAAGCTGAGTTTTGGCTCTCTCCTATTATACTGGTTGTTAGGCATTTGCACATATGATATTGCCCCTGGGCCAGTCCCTAAAAGGAAATGTTTCCAGTAATTCTTTGGCATTCAACATGTTTTTCTAATGTCAGTTTGGTCCCATTGGTAGACCCTGCTTCTCCAATGTCCATACTCTTCCTGAAGGATTGTTCATTTTAAAAAAGAACTCGTTCTAGTTAATATCAGCCTACTTCTAATGGGTTCTTTTCTCCCGCCCAAAGAGCTCAATAATTCTATGAAATTACGGAGTGATTCCTGTTCTGGACTTAACTTTTATTCTAGACCCAACTAGGGGAAGTATTTTCTGTACTTGATCATGGTTGATCAGGGGTGTTTCATACTGGGGTCCCTGTGCTTCACTCCCCTGCCAACTCTGGCTATCAAAACTGCTTAGGCTGCAAATAAAACATGAAATGAAATCCATCTGGCATTTCTCATTGAATTAGGACCAGAACATTTTTGCTAAATATTAACAGATGGCTAAATTCTTAATATCAAACTAACATTTAAAAACATCTAAGGGGACCCACAGGAGGGGGAAGGATGGAGGACCATGTGTTTTCTCCATCTTGGAGTCCTTCCTGTATACCTTCCCTCCCCCACTCCCACTTTTCCAGCCCATGTGCTGAGAATCGCTTGAGTCCTCCATGTCAGATAACCTTTATTCCTTTGTATCTGGCATCAAAACAGTGTTTGATGGTATTGAGATGGTGTCATCAACTCTGGATATGTGATGCCATTGTCATGCTTCCAGATCTTTTATTGAAGTCCCCCCCCCCTCTCTCTTTCTCTGTTAAAATAGGAAAAAGAAAAGAAGTACATGCTTCCCCTGGACAACCTGAAAGTTCGGGATGTGGAAAAGAGCTTCATGTCCAGCAAGCACATCTTTGCCCTCTTTAACACAGAGCAAAGGTAAGAAGATGCAGCACCCTCTGTCTTCAGCGTTTTTCCCCTTGGATTTCTGCGTGACTCAGGGATCAGTGGTTCCTTTGTTCACATCTTGGACTTTGCCGCTCTTCAGCTTTCCCTTCATTTATGTTGTATGTTTAACTTCCACCATGGGTTATGGTTTCAAAACACTGAAAAGTGGACTAGGAAAGATCTTCAGGTATTAATTAGTTTATCTCCTGGTTTTCGAACAGGCACCAGAATCTTAAAGCTATATTTTATCACCTTAAAAGCCTTCCTGATCCTGACTTACTGTGTGCAAAGTTACAGATTGCTCAGTTCTTATCACAATTTTAAGTCATCTCTGTCTAACACGGATGGATGGCCCTTAAGGTCTTCTTAAGACCTATGTATTGTGACTACATTCAGTGAAGGGAATTATTCAGTGAAGATGAGTAAAACATCCAAATATCTAATACACTACAGTTTTTTAAAGCACTGTCCACATTCATTGGCTGGTTTTTGTAACAGTTGCCCATGAGGTTAAAAAAAAAAATGGAGGAGTATGGTTGCCATTTGGTAAATTAGAAAGTGCAGGTGCAGAGAAGTTCACCGACTTTGCTAAGATCACAAAACGAATACATGGGGGAACTGGAACTTGAATCAGGATTTCATCTAAGTTCACATTCTCTTCCACTCATATTTCTTGTACTAGTATTTTTCCCCCACATACAATATCAACACATGAGTTGGGCTGATCATCATGGACTGCCGTGGATGTTCACGGAAACCAATGGGTAAAGCTAAAGAAACAAATGGAGAGGTAACACAGAATAGGATAGATGCCAAATGGTCAACAGCTAGGCAAACATTATAAAGGAGGTTTTTTCCCAAGTGGAAATGTTACAGGAAAGATCTAATTCATGTGAATAAGTTATTAAGAGAGTGAGTCATTAGGTGGCAAGGTCTAATTTTAACCCATGTTTCCAAGCTGTGTTTTATCTTTATTTAGCAATGAATGAAGTTACTTGATTAGGTTCAGTGACTGGCCCAGGGTCAATCACACAGTTAATCAAAATAGCGAAAGAAGAAGACTTCTCCTACATTCCCAGTCAGTTGCTCAGAATGAGTCATAATACAGAAATAAATATCTAGAAAAACCACAAGAGTAAGCCATTTAGAGTCAAGGAAAAGAAAATTAACTACTACTCCTCTTCCAAATACTGAAATGGGATCTTTAGAATACAGTATTATTTGAGAGTAACTTGTTTAAAAAAAAAAAAGGAAAACAACAAATATAAGGGCTTCTTAGAGCAATAATGATTCTGTCATCTGTGGCCAAGCTCAGTGCAGCTCCCATGGCTCCCAGACCAGAGGGTCAGGAGATGCTGATCATCAGCCTTCTTGCTGGATGTAGAGTGGCACGGGAAAGTACCAAACAGGAAGTCAGGCTACGTTGAACCCTCAGTCCACTCAGAAAGTCCACATTATAAAAGGTTCTGGTACAATGTAGATAAGACAATAGTAGCTCATCTTTTTAGATGAAATACGTTTTGTGAATTTTTAAAAAAGTGAAAGTCACCACAATGAGAAAACTCCAGATATTCTGGAATTCTAGGGTTCCATAGAGGTATGGAATTCTTCAGCTTCTTCTTAAGACCTCTGGGAGGACATGGGTGAGGACATGGGTGTGCCCACGGGCACATTTGCCATGGCTTCTTCCTTGGAAATCTTGACTCCTTTAAATCAGGTCTGTACCGTCTGGGTGCTCCAGCACAATGGTGAATGCAAGCAATCATCCCCGTCTCAGCTTTTATTTTAAGGGCAATTTTTTAAAGAGTTAAATCCTTTAAAATAGTTACCTGATATCAGGTCAAGAAGATTCATTGTGTTTCTAGTTACTGAGGTTTCTGTTTTCATTTCTAAATCATGGACAGGTATTGAATTTTATCAATACCTGTATCTAGAAGATCCATTTTTCTTCTTTAATCTATTCACATGGTGAAATATACTGATGGACCTCCTGACAGGAAGCCATCCTGATCCCCTGGGCCGAAAGCCAGTTAATTGGTGGTATATTATTATTTATTATGCATTCCTGGCTTAAGTGTGCTAGCATTTCATTTAGGCTTTTGCATCCATGTTTATTATGGAGGTTGGCTCATAGAAATACCCTAATTTCAATATCAGGTTCTGTTAACTTCATAAACTGAGGTGAGAATAAATCCTTATTGTTCTATGGAATGTTTTATATAAAACAAACATTAACTGTTCATTGAATGTTTGGTGGAAGACACCAACAAGATCATCTGGCCTGGAAGTTATTTTTGATAGTGTCTTAAGAAGTGTTTTAATGTGTTTCGTGATTAAAGATTTATTCAGATTTTCTGTTTTGCTAGGATTCAGTTTTGATTAATTATATTTTTTCCCTAGAGAATTGTTCATTTTATTTGTTTTTAAATATATTGATATCAAGTATTTCTCCTTCTATTTTTTAAAAAAATCTTATTGTATCTGAAATTTGACCCTATTTCATTCCTAATATTTAGTTTTATCTTTTTTTTCCCATGATCATTCTTGCCAGAGTTTTCTCTATTTACAAAGAAATAGCTTTGGCTTTTTGGTCCTTCATTGTGTATTTTTATTATTTCAATAATTTCTGTTTTCATCTTTATTTTTTTATTTCCTTATATTTTCTTTGTGTTTACTTTGTTGGATTTTTTAAAAATTCTTAATTTAGATGTGTAGCTCATCGCTTTTTTATCCTTTTGCATATATGTGCATATAAATTTATAGGTTTCCTTCTAAATAGTCTTTAGATGATTAAAATTTTTGAAATGTTGTATTTTTATTACCATCCAATCTGTCTTCTAATTTTTGCTGTGGTTTTTTTCCTCTCCTTGGAGGTACTTAGAAGTATGTTTTATATTTTATAATACATAGAGTTTATTGTTTTGTTGTTTATTTCTACTTTAATTGGATTGTGGTCAGAGAATATGGTCTAGGACATGCCGATTCTCATAAATATCCTGCGTATGTTTGAGAAGATGCACATTTGCTAATTCAGGACCGCAAGTTTGATGAGAGTTGGTTTGATTGTGCTTGTTAATTGCATTACCTGATGTCTATTGTTACTATTTTTCCATCTTGAATGGTTCAAGCATTTAACAAGTAAATATTTGGCAACTGCTGAGTGTTAAGCAATTCTCTGTGTTTAAAATACATCTGTGAATTAGTAGACAAAAAAGATTAAACGTTATTGATTACATTGCAGAGAAGACATGGCATGGAGACAGTGAAAAGTCATGAAGAATCTTACTTTATCAGAGAGGAATTAAAAATATCACTTATGCCAGGCATGGTGGTACATGCCCGTAATCCCAGCAGCTTGGGAGACTGAGGCAGGAGGATCTCAAATTCACAGCCAGCCTCAGCAACGGTGAGATGCTAAACAACTTAGTGAGACCCTGTCTCTAAATAAAATACAAAATAGGGCTGGGAATGTTGAGAATGTGGCTCAGTGGTTGAGTGCCCCTGATATCAATCCCTGATATTAAAAAAAAATTATATAATCATGTATATATAAATGTATGATTGTGAGTTTGAATATTCTAGCAAGTCTATCAATTTTTGCTCTCCATATTTAGAAGCAAATATATGTTTTTATATTCATAAAATCTCAGAATTAAAGAATTAAAATGAAAATAAATTTTTAACAACCCTCTTTATTCCTAGTAATACTATTTGCCATTGTTTTTTTTTTTTTTTTTTTTTTTTTTTTGGCCTGATGTTAATATAGTTATAATGTCTTCTGATTAATATTTTCTCAGTTTATCCTTTTATTTCCTTTTTGTCATCAAACCTTTATTTTTTATTGGGGGCTTCTCTTCTACTAGCATATGGTTGGTTTTGTTTGTTTAGTTCTAAATTAATGTGATCTCTTTCTTTCTTTTAATTAGTGAGATTTGCCCATTTACATTTTTTATTACTGATTTATTTGAACTTAATTTTAACGTCATGTTTTAGCCTTTATCTCTATCTTGCCTTTTCTTTTTTAAAAATATTTTTAGTTGTAGATGGACACAATACCTTTATTTTATTTATTTTATTTTTATGTGATGCTAAGGATCAAACCTAGTGCCTCATCCATATGAGGCAAGCGCTCCACCGCTGAACTACAACCCCAGCCCCCTATCTTGCCTTTTCTATACTTGTTTCTGCCCTCCCTTATTTCCTATCTTTCTTTTCTTTAATTAAGTTTATTTTTTATTAGTTCAGTAGTTATATACTCTATTCTTATTCTTTTAGACTTTATTTTAATATGACATTCATATATGAATTAAATTTGGAAGACTATCTGTCTACTCTTTCCAAAATGACCTAAGACACTTTAACTTCAACAACCCCTTCATGATTTCCATGTTATTTTTATCAATATTTGAATCCCATTTTAATTTTTCACCACCTTATTCAATATAACTGGCTCATATGAGCAATAATTATTTACATTTACTGACATGATTACCAATTTCTTTGTTCACTTTTCTTCTTGCATCACAGTATTTAATTTTGGTTCATTTTCTTCACACTAAAGTAGAAATCTCCTCAGTAATTTCTATTTGGTTATAATTCTCAATTTGGTGTGTTTTCTTGAAAATATTTTACTTTGCCCTAATTTCTCCACCGTGCTTTAACTGTTAAGTTATAGATTGATCATGAGGATTCATTGATCAATCCTCATTGATCATGAGGATTCATGCTTTTTATAAATTCGAAAAAATTTTTACTTTTGTTTTCTCTTCTTTTTTGTTTTTCTTTCTAAAATTGCTGTTAGACATATACTAGACTGTTTTATCCTGGTCTTCATATGTTTAGTCCTCTTTTTAATGTATCCTTTTAGGCTTCATTTTGGGTTGTTTTCTTAGTAAGATCTCCCAGTACATTAATACTCCTCTCCATCTTTGACCAGTCTGGGATACACTGGCAACGTTTCTTTGTTCTGAGACACATATTTTCAGTCTATACTTTTTCTAAGTATATGACCTTTGGAGGGTCTTCACTCTCACATAAAAATCAAGGTCTTGTTTCTGGTGAGTATTAAAAATATAAGTCTTTGGTTACTGAAACTGATGTCATCCAGTGGCAAAAGTGACGAAAGATATATTTATTCACCGAGTGAGTGAGAAGGGGAGGTGTGGCATTTCTTTCATTGTGACTGAATCAGGGTCACTCCAGGTGAATTGGGCTGGCTGCTAAATAATCACACAGAGACAGAAAGTACCTTTTTTGGGGTTCAGTGACGGTTCCTCGACCTCAATTCCCACAATGGAGGCAGGCAAAAAGAGAGAGAGCTCGCCAGAAACCATCCTATGTATTATGGGGAAGGCACTCGAGAAAGTTCCACCCAAATAAGGCAAGGGATTGGGCTTCAGGGGTTGCTTGGTGATGTCCCGTGGTCAGCAGATTGACTGACATCTTGGAAAGCCACACCCATCTCAGGTGCTGTGTGGGGATCACAGGCTCCGTGAGCGGAAAAGGACACTACGTCATCACATGGCCCAGTCACAGCAGCAACGTCGGTCCGGTCCCCTCTCGTGCTCAAGTGCACACAGCTCACACACACAGCCCCTGGCTGGCTCGCGACAAGAGCTTTTCAATTCTGACTGTCTTGGAGGAGGGAGTTTTTCCCTTTGGCCATCTCAGTGGAAAGGACACTGCATTTCATTTCCATCAGGTCATAGAGACAGGAAGCTACGTTCCTGGCTTCTGCCAGGGCTGAAGACTGTGAGACTGTGACCCTGAGGGCCTGGGATGTGCGCAGACTCGAGGGTCGTCCACACCATTTACAGTGGCCGTCCCCCCAGGGTCTGATCCATTCTGTCAGTAAAGGTGCGTCCTCGTGTCCACTGCTGAGCCTGGCTCCGTTGTCAGCCCTGCCCGTCAGTGTTGGTGCTCTACAGGAGACCCAAGACGTGATTTGTGTTGGTGACATTAGTGGTCACCAGTGAGCATCCTACAAATCCATTTTTCACTGATCTTCGCAGAAAATTAAACTAATGAAGAAACCAAAGAGGAAGAAAATTCGGGTCTAGTTAGGAGAGGGCCATACATGATGCTCATGGGTGACACTGCGGAGCGTAACACTCGCCCAGACTCCATGAGAGTGAAGCCCGTTCCAGAGAGCAGAGGATTCGCCCCAGCAAGAGAGCCGGCATCGTCGTAGGTGACTCTCACTGCGTCACAGTGTGGACTGCAGGAAGCAGACAGGGAGCTGGTGTCAGGCAAAGCACATCATGGGAAATGCTGCTGCGTGTGCAGCCCGCCTCTCCCTGAGAAGACGCAGCTGATTTCAAAGGCAAATGGAAGTCGTGACAAAAATAAAAATATTCCCCTTTGTTCCTAGGGGGCTCATCGAACTGCACGTACACGTGTGAATTTATGTTTTATGGAAAACCTTGCATCTCTCCAAAGCCCATATGCTTAGCATAATTCTGTCGACTATTCTTAAATCCTGTTCTTTTCACCACTTTCATCGATTCCAAGGTTATTTTCCTAATTTTTATTTCTTCTGAGACAAGATCTCACAAGAGTAAGAGGGTTCTCTCTCCTGGCCATGAGGTGAATTTGCCTTGGGTTAGTTTAGAAGAAATGTCTCTGTTACCTGGTGTTTTTCATCCCTGTCCTCAATGACGGTGTGTCAGACCAGTTTGTTTATCAGTTTGGCAGACCCGCGTGAGGTGCGTTGACTTGGGATCAGGAGTTCCTGTGGGAACATCAGAGGTGGCACCCAGGCAGGGGCAGGAGTCACTACTTTCCAGGGCCCACTAGGACCCCACACGTAACCTTGTTTGTCCTCCTCTCTTCACCCGTTAGGAGCTCATTTCTATCCCAGTCAAATGCTGTCCCCTATCGCAGAGTCAGAGCTGGAACCCACACCTAAGTCTCCCGATGCAGGGCTGCACCTGATAACGTGGTTTAAATATCCAGCCTCCAACCTAAGCAGGAATTCCACGTAACTGGAGCTGCTCCTGAATGGCGGCCGTCAGTTGCCAAGAGCTGGTCCCTTGTGATTCCAGCTCTCCACGGCAAAGCTGGAGACGGTCACCACGGCGCCCCCGATCAGGTGTGTGGGGATTGGTGGCTTCAGCATCCTCTTTTAAAAGGCTTCAGTGTCCTGGTGACTAAGTATGATCTTTGTGAGTCTGGCGACCACATATTTTGTTTTTTTATATATACTTTTATTTTATTTATGTGGTGCTGAGGATCGAACCCAGGGCCTCACACATGTGGAAAGAGCACTCTTCCACTGAGCCCCAGCCCCCGCCCCTGGTGACCAGATTTTTGAGCTATTCTAAACAGCGTTTCAGAGCTAAGATTTTTATAAATGGAAGGATTTGTTACTAGGAACAGTGACTTCAGCCTTGAGGAGACTGCACTTCACACCCAGGCTGAGTCAGCCCACCTGAACGCCAGGTAAGGATCTACCTTCCCCGGGCTGCCTCTGGGCCTTTCAAAGATGGCATCTTAGATACCTGGGGGGGACCCATCCATCTACTTGCCACGCTTTGTTCTTACATTTGTTCTCTCCCTAGAAGTTAAAAGTTAAATCCAAGTTAAAAGATTCCTGAACTTCTTCATGGCATGGTCTAAAGAGTGGAATGTTCCCCCAGGTTTTTGTTCCATTTGATTTTATTGGAAATGCCACGTCCTCTCAGGTGGAACATGTGCAGATAATGGCCTCTCTGTGCCGGTCTCTGACCCCCCCCAGGCAGGCCTTCAGTTTTAAGGTCATGCTAAGGCCCATTTGGTCCCAGGTATGTCAGCCCTGGTAGCCAGCAGCCATCTGCTCTGGGCAGGGGGTTGTGGGCAGCCACATGGTATTTTCTGAGCACTCCTTGGGGTTGCCAGGTTTTGTTTTCTTTTCAAATAAAGCACTCTTTTTTTTGGCACTGCTTTGTGCCTCCATTTCAGGATATGGCTTATCAACATTCCCAAGTGCTCTAGGTCACCCCACCCTTTCCTATAGAAAGTGGTTTTAGGATGTTCCGCTTCTCTGCTCAGTCCCCAGCACGTTGCTGACACTCAATAAATGTCACATACTGCCACAGTCTAGTTAGTGTGTGCTCCTTAGGTGTTCTGAGAACAATGGTTCTTTCTTCTCCTTGTTGGGCAGTGCATTTTTCCACTCATTAGTTGGAAAGAAATTGGAGGCCGGCTTGGCTTCGCTTTCTATATCTTTATGGCCATGTTCCTATATGAAGACACGCTCAGAGCTTTCGTTGTTTGGGAAAGTGTTTAATTAGACAAATATGCTGGGCAGAAGGTAGTGCCCGACGCCTTTCTGAAAGGTCGCATCTCGGGTGGATGTGGCTGGGCGTCAAGTCTGTATGAAAAAGGAAGCACTTACGCTCCACAGATGGGGAGGACAGAAGCTCGTATTTATCGGGATTTCAGCAGGGAAAGGCATGTGGCGATCTGGACGAGGGAATGAGGCGTCCTGCACCAAAGAGTGCAGCCAAGCTTGGGTAGGGAGCGTGAGCGGACACCTGCGGAAACGTCTTGTTTTCAGGCCACTGTTGTTGAGACAGCGTTGAAGACGTTGTTTCTCGCTTCACGGGATTGTCCTCTCTGGTGGGGACTGTCCACTTCTGAACACTCTGATTAGGGAAGGCTTTTCTGGGTCAGATGAAGCTCCAGGGGGTCATCAGCCTGACATCAGGCTGAGCCACACTGTGTTACCTGCTTCTCCCCCCGGGGGAGCCTGAGTGGGCCACTTCCCCGTGGGGGGGGGGGGTGCTGGTGATGTCCTCGGACTTGGAGTACCTGGTGAGGAAGGAAGTCATTCTCCTTGAGAGCACAACTCCCGTATAGTTCTCTGCCCTGTCTGTAACCCCATGACTGATACAAAGGCTTGGTTTTCCTCGGGCTTTATTCCTAGTAGGAATTGTAAAAATTCCTCTAGATATGAGGCCACCTCACACCTCCAAGGCCTCTCACGGTTCCTGGCGGGTGCAGCTCAACAGCAGGAGGGAGCAAATGGAAGGACGCTGGGGCAGTCCCTAGTGGAGAGTATTCTGTGGGTCAACTCTAAGAGCCCAGGTCCGAGGGGGCCAGGAATGGAAATGAAGACGAGAATTCTCAGAAGAAAGAGTTTGAGAAGGAAGAAAAGTCTTTCCTTTAAAAAGTAAGAACTTGAGAGCTTCCCGTTTTATACAAACGGTGTAAACGGAAGTTGTTTGAATGAAAAGAATCGAGTCCCGTGACTTGTCTTTGGAAGTCGTGGTATGGTGGCCTCAGCCTTGTCCCCATCGTTTCTCTGCTGCCATTCAGAAGTGCACGCAGCTCCCTCTAGTAGGTGGCCTGAATCTGCACTTGTTAAGCCCAAGCAAAGAAGTAACAAATTTCAGGTTTTCTGCTATTTGTAGAACTTTTAAAAGCTAGGGAGAAGAGGAGCCAGGAGGTAGGATTTTAATTCTCCTGAGTTCTCACTTCTTCCATTTTCTTCTACCACTATTAAGTTCACAGGGGACAGACTGGAGGATTTCTGAGAAGGGACTGGTGTGAGTTCACAGTGTGACCACCGTAGTGTGTGTTCCCCTCTGTCAACCTGGAAAGGTGGACCCTGCATTTCCCCTTTTTGAGGAGCTGGATGGGAGAATGTGTTCAGCAAGTCAGTAAAAGAACACTTCTATCTACAGCCTTTGGAGGGGATCTTTGAACCGAGAGCGTTGTGTTGGTGTCTGCCCTGGTCCTTTGTCCCTCTCACTGCACACACACTTGCTGCCATATGGTTCTGATCCCAGTGTCTGCTCCTGCACCTCTTCCCTGTGTGAGCATCACTCTGGTTGTGAAATAGCCTCGTTAGGAAACCCTGTGTTCACCGGGGACTGGAGGGGATGTGTTCAAAGAGGAGCCTGGGGAGAGAGGGAGTGGAGAAGCAGGATCGTCTGCCCATTTGATTTATTAGACTCACCAACCAAGACAGAAATCAAGTATGATTTGGCGATATTTTTGTGAACTAAGTCCGTGACGATTGATTTCACAGCTAAGATTAATTCTCAGGAAAGGCCACATAGTTGCCTGGGTATGAAATGCCTGTGGCCAGAAACAATCCATTTAAATTCTGCTCTTATTGGTTTTCAAATTAAACTCTGAAATGAAATAGGAATATGGTGTTCTACTTGGAGGACTCTTTCAGCCTTTTCTGAAGGTGACAAATAGCAAGTTTGTGCTTTTCAGCTTCTTCAAATGTCATTAAAAGCTTTGGAAGAATTCTGCATGCTTAAAACACCTGTGCAAAACCCAGATCCGCATCCATTTTTGTGGGGGAATTAGGCATTGTTCTCCTCAGGAGCCTTTTTCCAACGTTATGAAAGGGATTCATAGAGTTAGACTCGGTGACTGAGTTTGAGTTCCTCTCCTCCCAAGGAGGTAAGCTGGAGTGTGTCTTTAGCCATTAGTGGTGCCAGCAGGATTTTGGTCAAGCGTTTGAGGCATTAAAGTCCAGGAGGTTTTTGTTCAAAGCCTGTGTTGAGCCCAACATAGCAGCTGTGTGAAGTTCCAGACAGAAAGAAGCCCTGTCCTTCAGAGAAGTTTACTTTACTTCTAGGATTTCACGTTGCCCTCTCCCCACCCATTTCCCGGAACAACCATTTGCTGACCGGCAGCCCCTTCCACTGCTGCCCCCTCAGACAACTGCTGTGGCCTGAGGAGCCGTGGACACGGGGGAGCCATGGAACAGCTCCAGCTGCTGCTCATTCTCGACAGGCGCGATCACTAGTCACAGACACACTACGGGAAAACACAACCGGGTCTCAAGGACAGCCCTTAGATCTGAGAGGCTGTAGTGACAGGTTCAAGAGGAAGCCTGGCAGGTCGTCACTGCACCTTGGGAGAGATGTGCACATGATTCCATGGCTTAAAACGTGGTGGTTTATAAATAAGGTTGTGTTGCTAGTTTGGGTTAAAAGTGGAGCTTTTTGAAAAATAACTAGTTGTTTTAAAAAACTGGGTTCTAATTACAACTGGCTTGTATTTTGAAGAATGAGTTTACAAGGGAGCTGTGTGGCACAGCTTCCTTTCAGTGGGTGTGACTTTGCCATAGCATGACAACCCTACACTGGAGCTGGCAGAGAGGCCAGGGATTCAAGGTGATTGAGTTGGCAAGCTGGGAAGAGACGCCGAGGAACCCAGGAAGCAGGGCTGTGAGGTCCCCCGCTGAGGCTGGCCTACGGGAAACTTCCTACCACCCGATGGCTTTGGCAGTCACAGGGCCTCCCACGCACAGAACTAGAGAAAACCAGGGGCAGGAGTCCATGGCTATTGGAAAAAATCAGGATTCTAAAACAATCTGCTTGTTGAAGAAAAAAATTGACAACGAATATCAGAACACACAGGGTTGTTCTTCCACTCTGTTGCTACTTACCTCTAGTTACAATTGAATACTGAGGCCCATGGTATCCATTACTCCCAGGGTCACCATGTACAATGCCGACGCTACTGAAGAGTGGCACTTGCCTCAGACTTCTCCAGTTTGAAAAATTAGAAAGACCTTTGAGAGTGACACTTGGATGTGTATCATGCACTCAAGAACATTCATTACAAGTCTGTCTCTGAAAAATGTCAATTTGTAAATCAGGATTTTTTATCATGCCAGTGTAACGTATTTTATTTTTCTTCAGTAGAGTTACGGTAGAACTCATTTATCCATAAAGGCTGTCCTTAGTGACTGTACCTGCTGAGAGGAGCTATTAAGAAAAGTGTGAACTACACACCTTGCAAACGGTTTCTACTTCAGTCTGCTGCCTTCGGAGGGAGCCTTTTTACTGGCATGTGTAATTAATTTTAATTAACACACACAGCCTTAGCGAAGGCACAAGCTTGTAGAAAATGTTAGTCACACTCTGCAACTAACTCTGAGCAGATGCTTGGTTTCATAAAGAAAATATTTGTGAAGTCTGACTGGTGAGCTTCTCCCTTTCTTTTTCTAACGTTGGAACTCTCTCTATATATATGTCCTACAATCTGGGGAAAGCACTACGCATATAAAGAGCAATGTCCACTGTTCACGCAAGTCCTGCCTCTGCCCTCTTCCAATCCACACCTCACGGAAATGTTTCATAGGCAAAAGTATGACCATGTGTGTTTTATACTATTGGATAGGAACCTGAACTCCTATAACATTATAAAATGAGTTTACTTTAAAAAATGGACAAATGCCTGCAATTTGGTTGTTCTTTCAGTGCACTAAGATAGTTAAAGTATTTCTGCATTTTGATGACCACATTATAAAGATTAAAATGTACAACATAAGATCTATGCTAATGGCTCTCATTTGCAGGGTGTGGGGTTCTGAAGACCCCTTTCCATCCTTAGCGATTGGTGAAGACCCCAAAGGGCTTGTGTCACTGTGGACTGTATCAGGAATTTTGTGAGCCCTTTGACTTAAAATTGACCAAAGTGAGAGCATTGCTACTATAAAAATTGGCAAACGCTATAAATATCTCTTCCTTTCTAGAAGGAAAAAAAGCACTCCACTGATGATCTCTGTTGTTAGAAATTTAAAATGAGAAAATTTCAGAACATTTGTTTATTAAATTCACTTTAAAATAACAGTAATGGCCCCACTTCCTGTTAGAAGTAGTATATTTTTCAATGGAAAAATACTTTAGAAGTCAGAATAGTGACGTTGTGTTTACAATTTTGCAAATCTCTTTAATGTGTGGCTTAATAGCCCGGTTCTCACATCTGCTGCTGCTTTACTCTGTTGCAATATGTTGCTTTGGTTGAAATATAGAAGAAAAGCTAGCCTCACACAGTAGATAGTTGGAAAATGGAAGACCATTGTAATAATTTTTTAGGTAATTGTGGGATTTCCTTCCTCACCCAAACTCAACATGTGATAGTCTCCTAAAGGTTAGTTGCATTGTGGAATCTGAAATCATATCAAGGAGCTTGTCACATGTGGTTGCATTAATCTACTGGTGGGTTGTGTACTTTAAATAGATATTTTACTCAAGTGATTTTGTAACACTATACATTTGTCACTTAGAAAATGCTGGTTGACTGATTTACACATATCTTCCGGATACTTATATATTTCATTATAATGTACATATTTTAGTTGTAGATGGACACAATACCTTTATTTATTTTTGTGTGGTACTGAGGATTGAACCCAGTGCCTCACATGCACAAGTCTTGTGCTCTACCACTGAGCCACGACCCCAGCCCCTATACTATATTCTTAAAATTACACTCAGTACCGTCACCACGTCTCATCAGAATGAGGGACGCCATCGAACCCATGGTGGTAGATGTGAGTTTTCTAAAATTGTAGGGCCAAAATTTATCACTGGCCCAGAGTACTGTCATTTGTTTTCATTTAAGTGACAGGCTCATTTTGTTTATTTTTGAGAAAATGTCTGCCCCAAACTCAAGTTTTAGTAACCATAGATTGATTATTAGACTTTCAAGTGAAAATGGAATCCCATGAAAAAACTAGCTAGTCCAGCTGACAGTCCAGTCACACAAGGGCCTCTCTGGAGGCAGCCCCTGGGGACGCAGCCAGAGGACTTGTGGTAGCTCCCACTCTGTGTCGTAGAATATTAAAGTTAATGTATAGAATATGTTATCAATCTGTGTTATGATATATATTGAATTATTGCCCAGACTGTATCAATCTACATTAAAATTTAACACATGGATTTAATAGTATCAAAATTTTCATCAGAATGTTCTTAAGTGAAACTGACCCTTTGTTTTGAACAGTGAGTAGCAAGGACCATCAGTATGGTTCTGTGTCATTGCTTTGATTCATGCTGTGGCACCTGCCTTGATTTTACACCATCAGTGCAAATGTACCATACCCTGTGAAATTTTAAGAATTATTCTATATTTTGAATATTTTGGTGATACTTGTTTTTTGATAAGTATTCATATAAATGAAGATTTTCAAAGTTAATGCTGATAACAGACACCATCAATATGAGCACAATCATTCTTTAGATTTGTTCATTTTAAGGCAAAACTACAATTCTGCAGGTGCTTTTTAACAGGTCTCATAGTGAAGGCTAAATATTTAATTAGACAATAAATAGTCGCTTATTAGAAACCTTCACAGTGGAGGTTTCTTTACTGATCTTCTCATGCAGCGGGCATGCAGCGGTGTCACCTGCACAGAGCTTTGGTAGCCCGTGAACTGCAGCGGGAACTCCCCAGGCAGTGCGCTGCAGGGACTTACCCAGTAGGTGCTTCCAGGGCTTTTCCATTTCCAAAAAAAAGCTCTCACCAACAATGTTCATCTTTATGTTATATTAGAAAAAATGCTCAACGATTAGTCTCAAAATGGTACTTTAACTGGCATTATGAGCTCCTCAAGACTGTTCAGTTGCATATGACAATACAGCAAATTAAAAACACCTATAAGCACAAGAGCAAGACGGCCAGCCTTCATCCTCTGTTTGTGGCGTTTGTAGGTTAGTCCCATTTCTGTCACTAGGTCCTTGCCTCCTTGCACACGTCTGTCTTGTTGTCTTCAGTATCTTTAGGTGCAGCTCTTACAGCCCAGAGGAGAGAAGGTCCATCTTCAAATCTTCCTTTTGCAAGCCAATGAGCTATCCTTAAACATACGAAACACAATCATAAATATATTCTGTTTTATTTTAAAGTTACTAAATTCTTGCCAAGTGTGGTGGTGCATGCCTGTAATCCCAGCAGATCTGTAGGCTGAGGGAGGAGGATCACAAGTTCAAGGCCAGCCTCAGCAACTTACTGAGACCCTGTCTCAAAATTTAAAAACTAAAAAGAAAGGGCTAGAGATATGACTCAGTGGTTAAGCACTCGGGATTCAATCCTCTGTACAAAAAGTAAACAAAATCACTAAATTCTAAAATAATATATGTTAGATAAAATGGTAACATTTAGACTTTTTCTCTTAATTGAAGTAGTGCAAAACAAGAACATACACTTGGTTTTTGTATTTCCAAATAGGTACAAGGGAAACTTTAAGATTTCAAACAATCCTTTACTGGATGATAATGAGGTTTCAAAGATCACACCAAGTACAAACAAAAACGGCTAAGAGCCCAGCAGAAGTACTGAGAACAAAGGAGCTGATCTCTGAAAATGCACAGACCTACTTTCAAAAATCCCAGAACACACGAGAGGACGCCATGTGAGCTCCTCTTCCATGAATGTGCCCATGTGATGGCATCACCATTGTCTTTTAGCTTTTGGGAAACAGCCCGTACATTCACAGCAGAATGAAAAGGCAGACTAGTGTGGTGAAACCAGTTTTGACCTTGACAAGCCCCTGAAAGGGTTTTGGAGACTCAGAAGAGCCTTTGGGACCCCAGGTATCCCCAGCCCATGCTGGTCTACACTGGTATGAAAGAGGCAGTTGGCAGCACAGGACGCCAGGACCTAGTGGTGGGACTTCAGCTCAGGGGTGATTTTCGTGCTATCCTGGAGTCTGTTTCTGCCTCTCTTAGTTTTGAAGAATTAGGAATCCGTTGATGACCAAATTGGATTTTTATACGTCCCCTATGCACTATCTTGAAGCAGATGGTGAAGACAGCCCATCTGGGAAATCCACCCATTTCCTAAGAGGAACATTGCTAAGGCAGTCAAGATCCTTGTCCTCCAGTCCCCTCCCATTCATCCCCAAATAAAAACCCAGACAGTGGGGGGCTTTGCAGAGCACTTTGATCCCCATCTACCCTTGAGCGACCATGTGGCCGAACGCGGGTGCCAGCCATCGACGTCACCAAAGAGCTCAGGGTGGAAAAGGAGATGGAGATGCTGGGAATGTGTTGACTTCAGAGAAGTGTGTGTGGAAAGGAAGATGCGACTATAAAGGGTTGTCGTGAGACTGAGACTGTATAAGGACACATCCCCTGCGCTCTTATTCTGTCCTACGGGGAAGGGTACAGGGCTTTGGTCCCAAATGAGGGAGCCACTTTGATAGTCGGAGAGAAGATGCCACACGTGTCCTTCCCTGCCCTCCACTGTGATGTCTAGGAAGTGATGAAAACAGGAATCATTGAGCTCCTGTTAGAAGGGTTTATAACAAAATTCCTATACAAAGGCGTATGTGCTTGACCTCCTTCATTGTGAATCAAAACCATCAGAAATTTAAAGCGCATTATCCTAAAGCGCTGCTTTTCAAGCCATCTGTAGTGAAGGGTGCTTTTTTCTAAGTTTTTGATCTCTTGCAGACCAGCATGTGGCCCTACTGCACGCATGCATGGTACGCAGCATGCGCTGCCTGCAACTCACCTTGAGTTCAACACCACCCACACTAGTCCCGGCCCTGCTGCACAAGACAGGTCCCCCGATGGCAGCTTGGATGTCGTGGCAGGGTCCAAGGGCTGCGTAAGCTTCCAACCGCTTTTTCTGACCTCTGTACTTATGTTGTATGCTGGTTAACAGTTCTGGAACCGGAATCCCTGCTCTGATGTTGGCCATCACAAATACAAGGTTGAGGTTGCCAGACACACAGGGGGTCAAGGTTAATCAGTCCTCAGGTATGCCTGAGATGCTCAATAGCCTAGTTACAGTCATGGAGGCTCAGCGAGTCGAATCATTTGAAGTGCACATGATCCAGATTCTTTGTCTTTTCCTACAAAATACCAAATGATATTGTTATTGGATAGATCAAATTGCACCTAACTCCCTCTCTGGTTAACAGAGACCATCGGCTGCATGAGCACTCAGAACAAGAACATGCAGACTCAGAATTGATCACTAAAATTATTTTATCCTTAGTTAGTTTCAACTTAATCTAATTTTCTTCCACTGCCTGGAAAATGTTTGAATCTTACTGCCATGATATGTGTCTCCCCCTTTAGAGTGGTCTGTTTGTCCCTGAATCATTAATGAGAAAAAAAACAACTGATAATTCAGCTCTATTTTCTAAAACTAACTTGCCCTGCTCACTCCCATCAACTCTTCCCACAGGACCACTATTTTTTCCTTCTACACAGCTTGACTGGTCTATAACTCTTTGAAACAAATATTGCTTTCCATCCCAAGGAAACCCAGAGAGCACGCTCCAGCCTCAAGACCTGAGCCAGCAAGCTGCCTGCTGCCCTTGCTGCTTTGAGCACCTGGCTCCCACAGGGACATCTGCAACACGGTTACTTAAAATCACCTAGTGTTGCAATTTTTATTTCCCTACATAGTTCCTAATGGGGTATTTCCTTTTAATCAAGTGAATCCAGAAGGCATGAAAGTTGTCTTACAAAGTTGAAGGATTCCCCTACTATATTGTCTTATTTAATTAGTCATATATAAAAGGGACCCAGAAAAAGACATCAACTCCTTATCAGAAAGAGCTTTTTTGGTGGTTTACATAGTATATTTGTTAAATATTTTATATTTTTATTCTATCTTTTAAAAAGTGGAATAGCAGCCAGACCTGGTGGTGCATGCCTGTAATCCCAGTGACTCAGGAGCCAGAGGCAGGAGGATGGCAAGTTCAAGGCCAGCCTCAGCAAATTAGCGAGACCTTGTGTCAAAATTTTTTAAAAGGGCTGAGGTTAGGGATCAATGGTAGAGGGCCCAAGTTCCATCCCAGTACCACAATAATAAACAAACAAACAAACAAATGTAAAGTAGGCAACTTTCAGTTAGCCAGCCTCCTTCACTAGGCCACTTTGAGTAGAAGCCAAATAACACCTTCCAGGAAGGTGAGCATGATTCATCATCACCCTTGAGAAGAAACTGGAGCACTATTAATAATTGTTCTGGGATAGCAGCTGGCAATAAAACAGGACTGTGTGGGCAAAAAGAGGTGATCAGTCCTCCTCTGACGTCAGGGGAGAACCCTTCCTGGGGGGGGGGGGGAGCTTGGCTTAGGTTGCCCCTATGATACATACATACTCACTCAACGGTATAAAACTTGCTTTATCTACACCTACTTCCTCACAATTCTTACAATTTTGCTACAGTTTCCTAATCAGAGTGAAGTCCAAAATGATTTTTTAAGCATTGAATTTCAAGTTACACTTGGTAAGATTTACATGTAAATTGTGTTTTAATTCTCTTGGATCTTGTACCATGGAAATTATCTTGCAATAATTAATCACAGAAAACATCTTTTAACACAGTTGTGTGGTGTGTCTGTGTATGTATGTATGTATGCCCAGTCCCCATCTGGACTCCGTGACTGAGAGGTCAGTTAATTATAAGTTTTCAGTCTTGAATGTGATACCACTATTTATTATTCTCACATTGCCTCTGAGATTCTTCTTGAAAACTGAATGATCAGAGTGTTTCCAGAATCAGGAACAGAGAATCCCACTTTGCTATTAGGTGAGCTCATGTCAGGTATAATAAAGGACTTGAGAACTAAAAATTGGACAAAAGGCTAGGTAGTTTCTCTGGAGGAAAAGCATGCTTAACAACAAGTTGCTTGCACATTAAATATGTGTGACAATAAATGATTATCAATGGATAACTACATTGTGAAGATTTCAAACAGCCATTGGCAAAAGTTTTCCTGTAAGGTTTGCTAGCATATCTGAATTGTGAAATTCAAACACACCCATGTATTTTCTGTTTTTAAAAAATGTAGCTAGGAAACTGCCTTGGAGAAGGTTGGTTGAAGATGGAAATTATCCAGCCTAGGAGCACCTGGGGTGGGGTAATGGGTACCCAGATGCTCCTGTTCTCTGCACTCATGACTCCTGGTGTGTGCTGGAGAGAGATTGCTGTCAGTGGGATAGGATAACACATGAGATTCATCAGAACCTGATTTCCTGGAGTCTCAGTGCTCAAACCAGTCTTAATATCTCTATGAATAACCAGAACTACACTGCAAAAACTCAAATGTTGCTAATCAGACTCCTGTGGGCAATGAAAAGACAATCTTTGGAAGAGTTCATGGGACTTCAGTAGAGATCGGAAAAATGGCAGAATACTTGCAATGTGGGAAAACATGAAGTGTCATGTAAATTTAGAAGAAAATGATCCAAACTCTTTATAGACTCTTGGATTCTGGTCAAGTGCAGTGTGTGAAGAGGACCTTGGAGTCTCTGTGGATTAGTCCTGAAAGAATCAGTGCAATGCGTTGATGTGGTCAAGTGAACATCATCAAGAACAAAAAGCATCTCCTACTTTCATATGAAATCTGGGTTTCAAATCATGGTTCTAGGTTTCATAACCCAGAACCTCACATACTAAAAACTTCTCAGTCAATTGCAAGAAAAGATCCTGTAGGTGATCATCAAAATAATTGAGGATATATGAGAATTACCTTTTGTGATCATAGCAAAAAGATTAGGATATCTCCTTCTGAAAAGACGAGAGATTTTTTTCCATATCAATGTCATTAGATTGTGAGACTATAGTCCCCACGCCCTGTAAAATCGTAAACTGCTAGAAAAGAAAGGCTTGCATGAAAATGCAGTCTGCCCTGAAGTTCTCTGAGTCATAGACTTAGTGACATTAGCCCTGGGAGCTGGTACAGATAATTCCCAAGCAATTTTTGTGGAATTATGATGTATTACAAAGTTCCTGAGGAAAGCATCTCTGATTTCAGAGAAGGGTTGCAATGAAAACTTCCTGGCTTTTCCTGGTGTTGCTGTTTTCTCCTTTGTGTGTGGAATACAGTCAAGGTGAGCCCTAGGTTGGACCCAGAATCACACTTTTTTTTGAAGTGTGTTCAAAGTACTGAAGAATTAAAATGGCAGCCTGCTTATGGAGAAGATCTGCAGTCCACTTCCCTCAGGTGTGTAAATGCCTCCTTTCTTGCCCAAAGTCTGTGTTCATAGTATTTTTTAAATTTTTATTAATGCCAAGTACCGCTCGCACCTCATGGTCAGCACCTGCAGAGTCGGCACTTAGTGTTTCCAGTGGGCAGAGCCTGCAGCAGCCGCATCGGGGAAGCCTCCCTTGCATCCTTCGAGGAGCCCTGTGACTCACCAACCCCCTCTCCTCACGAGCACCAGTCACAGTCCTGCCTCCTGTGTCCTCAACAAACCCAGCACGCGCTGACCAGCACAGAGCCAGCAGACCACAGCTAGGGACTCAACGGGAGGTGAAAGTGTTCTTCCTCCTGTAGTTTCTGTCGTCACTGTGCCTTTCCGGGATGTGGCGTCAGTCTCCCCAGGTTGAACTGGGCAGTTAGGCTGGTTTTTGTTTCTATTTTTTTTTTCCTGTTGCTGAAATTTGCTTTGCTTATTTTCACTTAGCAGTCTGGCTTTATAAACACAATCCTGCCAGACGTGGTCACTTTCCTCCTCTGGGCGTGGGAAGCAAGAGTGTGCTGGGAGTGTGTGTGTTGGGAGGTTGATGATGTTTCCCACCCTCGCAGGGCGCTGAGCCATTGTGGGAACGCTGATTATATGTTGGATGGCAAGTCCATTGGGGGCAAGAGAATTCCTTTTAATACATAGATGTTTGTAGTAAGAGCTTATTCATTTGACAAACAACTTAGAACATTTTTTCACTGAGTAGATTTGGTGGGTAGACCATCTACCCAGTGCAGGATCTTCTGCATGGGCAGGTGTCCCTGCACAGGTGTCTGCACCTGAATAATTCCCAGGTCAGCACAAGCTCATCAGCAAACACATGTGCACGGGCTGTTTCCATTGCCATTTTCCATGGTGATTTTCCGTCTTGTCTTGGTCAGCAATATCATTGTGGAAGTCTCGAGGGCCTGCCCTTCCCGCACCTCCACCCTGGCCATGGGATGTACACATCCAACTCTGGTCTTCCCCTGAGCTGAATCTGTGTCTGCTCTCCCTCCTCCTAACCCCAGTGTCAACCTAAGCTCTCCATTTCCCCACAGACATGATCTTCCTCCTGCTCCCCAGTCGCTACCGCCAGAAACTTTGGTATCACCCTCGATTCCACACCTACACTCACTTTCCACGACTGGTTTCTGGGAAACACACAGTTCTACCTGGATGTGCATTCCGCCTCTTCTTTCTTCTCTGGCCCACCTGCAGCCTCCTCATCTCCCACCTGGCTGCTCCTCCTTGGTCTCCTCTTTCTGCTCTTCTCATTCTACAGCGACTAAAAAGATATTTTTTAAGTGACTCAGATTATATCTCACACCTCTGCTCAAATTCCTCTGTTCTGGGGAAAGAGCGGCTGTATTAGCACAGCCTACAGGCCCTCTGCTCGCTGGCTCCTGGCTGCTCCCTGGATTCCTTTCCTTCTGCCCCCTCCCATTGTTCACCCAGCCCCAGTCACAACCACCCTGTTCACTGTTTCTCCAGCCTGCTGAACTCGCCCCTGTCTCAGGGCCTTTGCATATGCCTGGAATGTTCTTCACGAGTTGTGCCTCCTCTCCCCTTGGTGCACGTCTCCTTGAATGTCAGCACCTCATTTTCTGACAGTCCTGTCTAAAGAGATACCTCCATCATTCTGTCCATTTATCCTGCTCTGTGTTGTTCATATACTTATTGATCATTTTATTCAGTTTTGTTTGTTTTCTCTCTTCCCCATTTGAGAATAAGTTCAAGGTAGGCAGGAATTGAATCTCACTGCTGTCTTCAGTGCCTCAAGGCTTATAGTAGATGTTCAGGACTAAGTAAGTGAGTGAGTGGGGGAGAGAATACATTTTAGTATTGCTCATGGCTATCCTGGACCTTGCTTCTTCCTGTTTGTTTTCTGTGTGTGTGTGTGTGTGTGTGTGTGTGTGTGTGTGTGTGTTTCCCCCCTCTGTTAAGTTTCAGCCAACATTTATTTAACAATAACTGCATGTTCTATGAAGATATAAAAAATAGTAGTGACCATTCCATAGCACTTCGTGCTTCACATTCTGCTTTTGCATATTTTATTTCTGCAGTGTGTTTAAGAAATCACCTGAAGGGATCTTGGACTAATAATAGGATGGAATAAGAAAATACTCATCAAAATTTTATAAGGAGAATCACTGAAACTCATAATTATGAAAATCAATAGTATTTAGGGGCTGGGGCTGTAGCTCAGTGGTAGAGCACTTGCCTAGCATGTGTCAGGCTCTGGGTTTGACCCTTAGCACCATATAAAAAAATGAAGCAAATAAAAGCATGAATTTGAGACACTTGGCCCAATGTCACAGACTAACATCCACATAATTAACAAGTACCAAAGGTTGAATTTTTCTGATGTCAAGGTCTATGTGCCTTCTACTACCTCATGTGGATTCTTGTAGAAACCTAAAGCTCTCAAGATTTGGAAAGATGAAGTTAGCAGAAATACTCAGTTCTCTCCTCCACTGGTTGGGGAAATGTCGTGGTGGACGAAGGCATCCAGGTGGGAGGTAAGGCTCACATCCAGGTGGGAGGTAGTAAGGCTCTGACTCCGCCAAGAGGCCTCCTTCTTCAGAGCGCCGTGATGCTGTGCTGGGCTTTACCAGGTCAATCTCGGATCCCATCTCTGTCAGGACGGTCCATGGTTCTTTTCGGTAACACATCTTACTGTGGAAACACAGATCTGTGTCCCCGACAAGAGGAGAGAGGAAGAAAACTCTCTTCCAGCTCAGGGACCATGTCAGACCTGAGGCTTCACTTGGGTCCACACACCTCCAGCCAGCCGCCACACGGCCTCGGTCTGCACCCGCCTCCCTCCAGAGCCTCTCCCTCCCAGGTTCCAGCCACCACAGGTCCTTCCTTGCTCACTGCTGATGGTCTGATGGTCCTCTGCTCTACCTACCAGAGGCTCATTTGTGTTACTAGAAAGTTCTTCTTCACATCCTGAGCCACCTTGTCGGTGTCCCCCCATTTTTCAGGCTTTCTTGCAGCTCTAGGTGGTGCTTGCGTCTTGAAGGCCTCCTCTCCTGGCCTCTGAACCTCACCCATCCCCTCTCAGTCACCTGGGAGGCACCTCCAGTGCCCCCATGCAGCACACCGCCTCTTTATTTGGACCCCTGACCTGATCTGGGCACAGTGGTGTCAGGGCTTGACCAAGGCAGAGTACAGGCCAGCAGTTTCCTCGTGTTCTCCCCTGGTACTTCCTGAAGCCTTCTCACTCATTCCTTACGCATGCGCCTGCCTGCGGAAAACCAAGGCAGTGTGGATTTATTGAGACGTAGGAAGGTCGTTTTCTAAGTTGGCAGGGAAGGGGTAAGCTTCAGTGGGAAAGGGCTCTGCAGTCTCCTTCCTCAGCCGAGTTTTTACAAGAGGTTGCCTTTGTGTTCTCCTTGTGGTTAAAAATGTACAGTTGTTTGTTTTGCAATAGGTTTTTGTTCTGTGTTGCATACAAATTTTCTCTTTTATATATTTTTTTCACTTAAAATTAAATCCAGCAAAATGTGAAAGAGAGAGAAGTGAAATAATCTCACAGCTGCTAAATTTTCCTGGAAGGCAAAGACATCTCAATTTTAAAGTTAGTCTTAAAACATGAAATCATTGTTTTCCAAAACAGCTGTCCGGTCAAAAACTCCTTTGTAGTGTACATTTTTAAACAACAGTTTTTTTAAAAACCACTAGGGCCTTTGTAAAGATTTCCTTTATCTAGGTTATGAATTATTTTCAGACTTTTGAGTAGTTGTTAAAATGATGAAACTTACTGGAATAAAACAGATGTCTGTTCTTTGTTTTGTTTGCGGGGAGAGGGAAATGTCACGGGGATGCTGGGATTTACTTGGTACCTTGGCAGTGGGGTCTAAATACATGATTGTGTCTGGGCATTCCATTCACCATCATTTTTTTCTGCATAATACTGTAATGTACGCTTTATGAGAACAGCGCCTGGCCTGTCTTACTCACACGTATCCCTCGGGACCTAGCACAAGGCCCGGCACACAGCTTCTCAACAAATATTTATTAAACAAATAGAGATGAATACCATAAGAACCATCATACAGAAAGACGTGCCGCACAGTTAGATGCATGATGTGTCCGTCCATCCTTCTATCATCTCTTATGGAGACACTTGGTCTAGAAGCTTCTTTCAGTAGGAACTCTGAGGTGGACCACGTACCTTAAAAATCATTATGGATCTTGCATCCACAGCTTAATGTAAAGCCGCTCTAACATTGCTGTTTTTTTCTGATTCTTGGAGTAATAAATTCCGTGAATCAAAAGTAGTCACAGGTCATAGTTCAACTCCGTGCTATGTAGGGAGGCTGTGGGGAGCGCAGAGGAGAGAACTGGGGAGCACTGGGAAGAGGCTCTGAGGAAGGGCAGCACTTTGCCCAGTGGTGACTGGGGCAGAGGGAACAGGGAACACAGGCCCAGAAGGATTAAAGGGCTTGTCACAGGGTTCCTGGCCACAGGCCGTCGCCACCACCACCACCATCTCTGCTTAAATATCCCTGATATGCAAAGCAGAAGTTGCCATTGGGATGCCTGATTTTTTAAAAAATGGAGAATGTGACTGACTTTCTTCACAGAGTCAGTCATGCCCATGGTGTGGAAATCGTGGTGCACCTAAAAGAGCGGCGTATCCAAGTGAGTCCCCAACAGCCAGCCTTCCTGCAGACCCGGTTCTGACCAGCTGTTGAGCAGGGTTACCAGGGTGTGGGGACAGACTTTGGGCCTCGGTCGATTTTTGCATCTGGTGTGTACAGCTCGCCCTGTGGTGTCCTGCCAGAGGCCAGCAGGGAGGTGCCTCAGAGCCAAGATGGAAGTGACCTGCATGGTGGGGCCCGGGGCTGCAGCGTGGGGGCAGTCCCATTCACGAAGGCCCCAGTTTCACCTGGGACATCTTGTCTCGCCAGGCAGTTGGGTGTCATGGACCAATTTTCCATGTAATAAAAACTTATAAGAAAAAAAAAATCTTTCTAAAATGAGTCATGCAGCTGACTTTGATAGAACTAGACACGACTTTAAATAATAGCAACATTGAGGTAATACAATTTGAAAAGCTAATTTTGTGGAGAGCCATTGTATAAAGCCATGGACGCCACAACCCTGCCCAGCCCCTCCCCTGCTGTTAAGACGTTCCTCTGCCCTATTTCTTTAAACTGTCTCTCCGTTTTGATGAACTCACCCAGACATCCTCATTGCAGGCCCAGGCCCAGACTCTGGATTCTCGTCTAACTCTCTCTAGGTGTGTGGGGGCTGACGGAAGTCCTCAGCTGTCCCAACTGTCCCTGTTGTTTCAAAATCGGGCTTGTTTTGTTGGCTTGATGGGTGCTCTGCCTTGTGGGGTGGATGCTGCTTCCCCTTTTGGGTACTTTATAAATCTCAGTCTTCAGAACTTCCTACTGAATCATTATTTTGAATTTATATAATAATATGATTGTTACTTAGTCACTAACCCCAGTGAGAGACTCAGGTAGCATGAATGTCAAAGGGAAGAGGCCAGGTGAGTGGACGGGTGGCACCTTGTCCCCACCGTGATAAAGCCCACAGCTGCTCCGCATTTACTCCTCAGATTCTGGAAATGCTGAGCCGAAGCAGGCCATCACCACCCGCTCTTACGAAAGGTTAATAAAGGAGACCGACAGAGAAGAATTGTGGTTCTCCTCCGCCTTCTTCACGGTTGTCTTTTATTCCCTTCTAAAGTCTCTCATGGCTTTGGGCTAAATGAAGTTGGATTGCAACAACAACAACTTTTTTAATGACATTGTAATATTGGCTAATTTGCCTGCTATTGGTTATGCCCAAGTAGACACATGACCTGTGGCTGTTTGGCTTGTCCTCCTCTGGGAAAATAACTTAACGAAGCTAATAAGCTGATTAAACTAAAATAAACAAATTCACATTGCACCCAGCACTACAGCCACATGCAGCGGGACTATTATTTATTATCCTGAGGCACCAGCCCCGCATGGCCAGTGCCGACCGGGGCATTTCCACCCAAGGCCTGCGTGGCCTCCTCTTTACCCCTCTGAAACCAAAGCCCCTTGCCCACCCCCTCAAGCCAGCCTTGGAGCCTGGGGGGGGGCCTCTTCCTCACACCCCTTTCTCCCCTCTAGTTAAAGTTGCTGCTGTTGCTGTTTTTAGGAAACAAACAGATAAGGGCTGAGACAAACGGAGGGAGAGGGAGGCCAGCGTCTTGCACAGCTGAGCCTCGAGGGCAGAGCTCTGCAGGACGCCTGGGGACTGCAGGCAGAGCCTGCTCAACTTCCCCTCCATGGCTCAGCCGTCCAGCCAGTCCTTCCCCTCCTCTCTACCGGAGGAAGCAACACAGGCCCGGACAGGGGGCCAGAAGCTGAAGGACCTTCTGGAGACCAGGAGATGAAGTTCCCACTCACTCAGCAGTCCCGGGTTCCCTGATCTTTGTTTCCATGCCTCTCCATCCCCGTGACATCAGATCACTGCGGATGTGGGGGCAAGGCGGAGCATTAGATATGAAGCTTCTGTCCATTCTGTGAGAACCTCCCCCCCGCGCAGTCCTGGTCGACCTTCTTCTTGGCCTTTTCCACCATAAATGGGAGCCCACAGTTAGAAGGCAAACTCATGCTTTCCGCTTTCTCGTGGTGACCATGACGAATGCTGACACGGACCTGGCACCACCGCACTGGCAGGCAGAGCAGGTCAGGGTGACTGGCGGCTTAGTCGCCTGCAGCTGCACTTAACAGTACATGTGTTTTGCAAGGCACTTTGGCTTTTAAAAACATTTGGGGGGCGGGGTGGGGGGTACCAGGAGTTGAACTCAGGGGCACTCGCCCACTGAGCCACATCCCCAGCCCTATTTTTATTTTATTTAGAGACAGGGTCTCACTGGGTTGCTTAGGGTCTTGCAATTGCTGAGGCTGGCTCTGAACTCACAATCCTCCTGCCCCTCAGCCTCCCAAGCCACTGGGATTATAGGCATGTGCCACCATGCCCGGTGCACTTTGACTTGAAAATATGTTTCCATGTTGTTTTAAATTTTTATTTTCAATTTTTATTCACTCCTTTAAAAAAAAATAAGATCTTTCTCTATCAAGAAAAGGAAATAGCATAGGTTGAGTATCGAATCGACTCAGGCCCAAGAAATTCGCCCTTTCTCAGTGAATCATCTTCTTTGAGTCAAAGGCCATGAGCAGGGTCCAATACAAGATTGCTGCCTTGATCTTTGAGGGTGATACTGAAATACAAGGAAAAGAGTGTCAAGAGATGGGGGAGCAGGTAACTCTGTGATCGCTTCAGTCTCTCCTTTAGACACTGAAAATTGTTTCCTGAGCATCGGGCTGTGCTTCAGTTCTCTGAACAAGAGAAGCATCCCCTACTCTTGTGGAATGTGCAGGAGGGTAAGGGAGGCTGAGAGCAGAGAATGACTGCTCAGTTAAAAGTGTTCACTGCTGCATCCCTGAGAATTTGTCACAGAGTGACCTGTTGGGGAAACTGAGGATGGTTAAGGCTAACCCTGGGAGAACATGCAGAAAGAGGCTGGGTGAAGGGGAGGGGAGGTTGCTCTCGACAGAGGAGCAGCATGTCCCAAGACCCTGAGGTAGAAAGAAGCTCTGCATGTTCATGTGGCTGACAGCTGGGGCTTGATGAGCAAGAGTCAGGGACCCTGTAAGCCGTGTGGAGCTTGCTTCACTGGCTCCCATATGGTTGGGTTTGGCTGCAGAATGAAGAGTAGGCTGGCCAGTGGCAAGAGTTAGGAGGTTTTCCTGGTGGTCCAAGTGAGAGGCGGTGGCACCCTGGACTAGGAAGATGGAGTAGAGGAGTGGCCAGGGGACCCTGAAGGGCCTTGTTGGCAGAAGGATGGGAAATGAGGCGGGGACAGAGAGATGTGGAGAATCACACCCAGGCATCCAGCACCAGCGTCTAGGTGTGAGAGGTGCCCTTGACCTACATGAGGGGACTTTGGAGGAGGAGAGTTGAGAGGAAGGCGGGAGCTTGAAGTTGGAGCTATCAAGAAGGCCAGTGTGGAGCCCAGGGTGCATGGTGGCCAGCTCCTCCGTGGCACTGAAAGCAGCAGCCTCCTGATGGCCTGTCACGGAGAGTCCACAGCAAAGCCTCAAGTGGAGGCGATGACTGGATCGCCTAACGTCTCCAGTGGATTCCGTTTTCTAGGGTGTTTAGGAGTTCTACATCTGTGTTCACGGACGAGACTGGCTTATGGGGAGGGGTCAGAAGTCTGGCCCTTTCGGTGCTCGCCCTAGAGGAGCTCAAAGGAAACAGACTCTGATGGAGTGAGCCCCAGAAGCCCACGTGGCAGCTCCGCATTGTGGAGATTTACAACGCGTCTTAGCCGGTTAGTGCTCCCGGGAGTTCCTGCATAAAGAGGCTTTCCCCAAAAATCTGGGGGGAAGAGACCTATAAAACGCTCCGAAACCAGAACTATTTTGAATGAAAATTTTTCCTATTTGTCCTGTGGATATTGATGTCTATAGAGATTTTATGACTTGATTTTATGTGTATTTCCTAGAAATTTTATCCATAACTGATACTTAGAAATTCACTATCATAAAAGTATACTTAGCATCTCTTAGGATCATTTCATCTCCTGCCTGTTAAGTCATATGTCTCGTTTCTAATTTTGTTTGTTTTCCCACTGCTTATATTACAGTGTTGTCTCATTGTCTGATTCATCAAAGAACAAGCTCTTAAATTTAACCATGGTATATTTGGTTTTCCATAATTATTTCCTGACTTTGTAAAAGCCCTGTATTCTTCTTAGTTTTTATAATTTTCCAACTTGTTAAATCCAATGCTGACAGTGTGTGCTTTAGCTTTTTTATTTTATGATAAGGCATTCAGGGCTGAGTGCTTTATTTATTTACTTATTTAACCTCTGAATAGAGTTTTGGCTACATGTGCAGAATTTCAGTCCTGTGTGTAATACCATTCTGTTGTTTTGTATATACCATGTGATTATAGTTTTGAGTTGCTATTTGACACAAGTGTTTTTGGAGTTTTATGTTATTTGAAATGGTTTGGTGGTTCTTTTCTGTCTGGCTTTTTAATCATAATTTCTACTTTTATTGCACTTCTGTTTTGTTACCATAGATATATGAAATCAGGACTATAAAGATAAAAAATAATTCTTGGTCCTAGCTTATTAAATTCACATGAATGAAATCACAGGTTTCATTTTCAATTTAGAGCAGTGTAGGATCTCTGTATCATTAATTACGGAGAATCTCTGGAGAAGTTCGATACCAAGAAAAATCAATGAGAGTGGTCCATCAGGCAAAAAAGTAATGCTAACGAACGAGTCCCTACTATTTTGTGTAAAGGTGGGGACCCATTGGTGAACACTCAAGCCCCACCAATGAACTTAGATTGCAGTTGGCGGGTTGGCGGGTTGGCGGGAGACAACAGATCTAAGGGATGTGATGTTGATACAGATAAGTGCTGGAGAAAACAGAAGAAGGAAATGAATGAGGGGGGTGGGGGGTGCCGAACTTGAGCTGCTGGGCCCAAGGCTTCCCCAAGGGATGGCTGTGGACCAGGGATGCAAGTGATGAGGCGGAACGTCCCTCCAGCCCGAGCTGGCCCAGAGCAAGCAAGAGGTCGGGGAGGGCAAGGAAGCAGGTCGGTTGTCCCCAGAGGCCTGAAATCTTCCCGCTCACTAGAGGATGCTGAGCAGGATGGTGACGCCGGGCCAGGGTGGCTTCCTGGTGGAGAGTATCAAGGAGAGGTCAGGAGCTGCAGTGGTCACCCAGGGAGAAGACAGTGGCTTGGACATGGGATCTGTAGCTCATCCACATTTGAATGCTATTTAAGGACCACCTGAGAAAAGGTGGACAGAATCGGACCCTGGACCTAGCCCTCAGTATCCCAGAATTCAAAGGTTTAACAAAGGAGGAAGCGACAGTAAAAGAGATTCCGGAGAAACACGGAGTCGGGATAGCGGTCGCAGAAGTCTTGAGACTTACGTTTAGTATGGTTACATTTTATCTGGTTGGTTTGGGCCCGTCATTCCAAAACAACAGAATGGTATTACACTTATGGCAAGGTCAGCAATGGCAGTGCTGCAGTAAAGCCGCAGAGCACCCGGCAGGGAACTGAGAATCGCTCTAGCAACCTGTAGAACACACACCTGGCAGGAAGGACCACCATCCTCCCTGGAGAGCATGAGAGGGGGAGGCTGGAGGGAGTGATCAGGGTAACTCAAGGAGTTTTCCCATAAAAGCAAAGAGAAATGGGAGTTCTTAGGAGTGGAGAGGGGTCAAGTGTGTGTGTGTGTGTGTGTGAAGATCTGGTTTTATCATGCGGATGATCCAAAGAGAAAAAAGGAAGAAATTGTTAAGTAGAGGAAAAAAAAAAAAAAAGAATAATTATGGGAAGGAAGTTCACGAGGACTTAGGAGAAATGGGACCCAGTGTATACACTGGGTTTGACCTTTCATTGTTAAGGGAAAGGCAGAGTCTGTGGTTACAAGTACAGGTTGTCTGGTGGGTTTGTTGGAAAGAAGATGGATTATTCTCATCTGTATTTTCATTGTGAAGAATGGAGCATTATCAACCAAGTGAGAGTGGCCAAGGGGGTTTTGGAGATTGAAGGGAAGAAAGGTTTGAACTGAGAGTCATCTGGTACAGTGAGAGAGCACATTAACTTTGTAATGACAGCCTGGAGGTCTGAAGACACCGGGTGCCCGCTTGATATTTGCAATTATAAACTTGGTCTGAGTGCCCTCAGCCCCACTGTCTGACTTTTTGTCTGGCATTCATTAGAAACTTAGATGGAGCAGTAAGAAAATTGCTGGATTGGAGTTTTATTAGGCAAGTAGAAGAGTGGAGGGAAAGATGGGAAAGAGTTGACGGTCTCGAGGTTGTGGTTACAGTGATCTGCTGAACAGAAAATGTAAGGAGGGAGGTGACTGGTGGGAATCTGTGGAATCAGGGATCAGCAGAAATCTACAGTGGGAGTAAATGTTCAAAAAAGAAAACAAAACGGAAACTGTGACTGATGACTTTATCACCAATGCCTTGGTATATAAATTTCTAATTAGTCAAAAAAGACATTTGTAATTACTTAACAAATCAGTGGCCAGTAGAAACTTGTTTTGAATCACGGAAAAACAAGTTGAACTATACTAACTCTAGTTTTTAATAGAATTAAGCAAATATAATATCCTTAGACCTTGATGAAGTCTTTTGGAATACACCTGAAGGAAAATAGAGAAACCCAACTAAAAGTGCCTCGTGTGAAGTCTTACTTCTTAAGAAGTAAGAGAGCAGGTTAAAGGAACAAGTGACCCTGCCTAGGGATCATCTGAGGTCTGCTGTAGGTCGTGGTGTGATTGCCACCGACCCTGACGACAGCGTAAGAATACTGTGTTATGACAAACATGCACATAAAGCAAAACAGGAAGAGTTGTGAAGGTACCATTTGCCAGAATCAGGATTCAGACATCCCAGCAAGCTGGAATGATGGGCCCAAACCAACCAGATAAAATGTAACCATACTAAACGTAAATTTTACTCTCTTGTTTAAAAAGGACTATGTGCATTCAGTTCTGAAGAACCCTGGTTTTATATGCAGCCACAAGTAAAAGACCAAAAGGCAGTGGCAATAATGCATAATTAAGTTTTTAAAATTTTCTGTATTTTGCTCATATATACCTTATACTGACTATTAGTTAAGCTCTTCCACAAATACAACCTTATATTTCTCCATCATTAGCTTGAGGTAGACATTATTATTCTTATTCTGTGAATGAATAAACTGAGATGCAGGGAGGTTGCCTTACCCGGTGTGGTGTAGGAGCAGTAGAGCACATGGGATTGCATGAGGTCTTCACAGCCTTGACATCGACCCACTCTGCTGGGCTCCATCCCATTCTCCTGGGCTTACGTTAGTGAAAGTTTACTGTCCAGAAAGAAGACAAGCATCCCATCACACTGTTTCCTTGCATTTGTATAATATTATATCCATAGGTTTGTAATCAGTTGCTGGCGTTTCATTTTCAGAAAATCTTTTAAAATAGAGCAAACACTTGGGAGGCCAAGAATGAACTGTAATATCTAGAAAATTCTTCATATTAGAAACATTTGAAGATACTGGCTGCAGAGTTGGCTTAGAGACTTACACACACACATTCCTAACATGCATCTATAAGTTTGTGAAAAAATTTTATCAAGATACGTTTTTTAATTGCAAATTAATCCTATTTAAAAATCCGGGAGGCAAGTTCGCAATTTAAGGAAATTCCATAGTGCATTAAAAAATGATAAAAAATACCTAACATATATATACTTGACAGTTTCACTAGGAACCAAGAATTGCCAATGAAAAGAGCAATTTCAGAGCTGGAAACGTGAGAAGGAATGGCCAGGGTGGTAAGGGGTACTCATGTGGCAGGCTGTGTCCAGCCTCCCTGGGGCCTATTTGGTGATGTGTGATCAATGTCAAGGTCGTGTGCAGACCTTGTGGACTAGCAGTTCCTCTCCTAAAAATTTATTTTTGTCTAATGATTTGACAGTTGGAACAAAAGAATTTGAAGATTATTTTGAAACATTCGTAATCATTTAGTATCTGGTTTGAGATGTTTGAAGAGCCAGCATAGGTAGAGAAATTGAACTTCCCATTTTTAACAGCTGAAAGCATTCTTTTGACATGGGAACAGAATTTTCACATAGAATCAAAACCGGGGTTCATCACGTGGTCTTGTTCCCTTCAGTGAAAAACTTAAAAGACCTCAGGGATCAAAATTCCTCCTGCATGTTTTCTCGGGTAGCAGTGCCGTTCTTTGCTTCAAACTGTGAAACCCAGTCAGTTTGGTTTTGCAGTGCAATCATTCAGAAGCTCCTATCTGCATGATTGCAGCTGAAATAGACTAAACAAAACGATGCAGTCAGTACAAATTGCTGTGGGTTATCTGCACAGCTACAGCGTGTGGTGAGAACCTGGAAGCTCATCGACAGAATCCATGAGACTTCCAGTAAATCACTCCGTTCAGTGTCTTAAACCTGCATCCAACTCCCCTCCGATGTCTAGACGCAGCCTAAGAGGAGGCTTCGAAATGGGTAGAAATGAAGCAGCCAAAGCCACGGGAGCCTTTGACCCTCTCCTAATGTTTCAACCAGATAATTATTTTCCCTCTCAAGAATTTGGCTCTCCTTTAAGAGGAAAAAAATTAAGATTTTCCATGTGAAGAGCCCCTGAAAGCAAACTCTTTGGAGAACGGTCAGAGGGAACGGGCCAGAGCCGAATTCTTCAGAGCCGCTCAGAGAATGTGGAAAGTCTGCATCGTCTTGCTCTTCGTGCTTTCCAGCTGGCCGGGGCTGCTGGGCCTCAGTCCAGCCTTGCTGTCCCGCACCTTCACATCTTAGGGAGCTCGTTCTGTGCCATGGAGACACCTCCCCAAGATGGCCCGAGTGGTAGCTGAGAGCTCTGGCAGAGAAACAACTAGATAATTAGAAACCGATAACTGTCCTGTCGAGATGATCCATCAGCCCTTCCACACCACCACAGTGAACTTTCCTACTTGGAGAATATTCTTCCTTTAAATATCTACCTATTTATTTGAAATGATGTATTGTGCTGTTGTGGTCTGTCAGTCAACTATTTGTGACACTTTTATATCTTAGGCCTTCTGCAAGAAGCAAAGGACCTGGCCATAAGTTAATGAGCACCATGCATGCCTTGCACATCCGTTCATTCATTCATCCTTTCTTTCTCTCATTCATAGCTATTTGTTTTATGGAGGCCATATGTCAAGGACAGTGGTAAGCCCTGAGTGTGCCGTTTCTTGATTATTCGATCTTGGGAAAGTCCCCTAATCTCTGATCTGCGTCCTCATCTGTGAGAGACCTCAACTACCAACTTTGCCGGGTTGCTGTGAAGATTAAATGAGATAATTTCTCTTCTAAGATGGTGAAAAGTTTCTCTTTTGCCTTTCAATATCCATTGCAATACCCCCAAATTCACATGCACAGCACACGTGGAAGGTCTCAGAAACACTGGAAAGTGGAGATGTCCACCCACCATTTAGTGAACTGGACTGAAAACCCACCAGGCCTGCAGTAGGAGTAGAGCAGACAAGAAGACAACCAGAAGCTGCTTCTGCGTCTCTCCACAGCATCGTCTTGAGAAAAGGAGATGCTGTGCCAACTCTCTACGGTGAGGCCAACTCAAAAACGAATCCAAGTGAGAATTCACAAATGGGGAAATCCAGATTAAAAATGACTGATGGTAAATATTTGTTCAAGATAAACCGAGAGAGTTCCTTCCAAATAATTGCTTGAATGTAACAAAATCAAATACAAACGTTTAAAAAAGAAACAAGGAAATTCTTTTTTGAGATGTGGAAACAATAATTCAGGAATAATCTAGGTCAGTATGTCTGCATCTATTAACAAAGTCCATGTGATAAAGTGGCAGAAAGCAAGCGCTCTCAGTTCAGGCAGTGAGAAGCCACGCTTTTACTACTGAATTTCATACATACCAAAATGATTCGAAAAGCTTGAAGATAAACTGAAAGACAAACATGTCAAAAGGCAGTTCGTTTCTCACCTTAAACAAAGGAAATAGTAAAGAGCATTAAAAATAATAATAATAAAAGCAAGTCAGGCTCTATGGTACCCACCTAGGATCCTAGCAACTTGGGAAGCTGAGGCAGGAGGATCATGAGTTCAAGGCCAGCCTCGACAACTTAGCGAGGATCTAAGCAACTTAGTGAGACCCTGTCTCAAAATAAAAAGAACTGGGGACATGGTTCGGTGGGTAAGCGTCCCTGGGTTCAATTCCAAATACCAAAAATAAATAATTGAGATAAAAGCACATCTCAGAATAACAAAACTAAGACCAAACTCATAGCCATGTCAAGGAATAAACATTATTGAAACTTCCCTGCTCATAGGTGGTGATTTTTAGATGGAAAATAAAAATAAAATGCAGCCATGCTGTTGGTTTTTATAAGTCTTTTCAAAAAGTAAAATAGGTAAAAGTAAAAAAGATAAGAAAAAATATATAAGTCTGTTAAATACAAATAAGAAGAGAGGAACCATTGAATTAATGTACAAAAAATATGTAATGAAGTCAGGATAAAGAGCATCATTTCAATAAACATATTAAAAGGTCAAAGTCATATATATATATGACATATATAAACAACTAAATATATATAAATTTATATATATATATAGTTGTATTTGGACACAACACCTCTATTTTTATTTGTTTTCATTTTTATGTGGTGCTGAGGATCGAACCCAGCGCCTCGAACATGCTAGGCGAGCACTCCACCGCTGAGCCACAACCTCAGCCCCAGAAGGTCAAAATCTTTAGTGTGCAAAAATGTCAAAGCATTGATGGAGAACCACTTTGTTATAAAATTAAAGTTTCTTTAAACATGATACTCACTATTTGAGTGTGAGAGTCATTATTCAATAAATATTTATTGTGTATCTGTTAGTGCTGGTCACTTTGTCAGTATAAGCCCACTCATCCGAATAGGCCTTTCTATTTGTTAAGATCTTTGTGCTGTTCAAGAAGATTTTGTCATTTTCTTAATAAAAAATATTTCTGTTTTTATAGGCTTTGCTGCTAATATGAATGGGATCTTTTCCCATTTCGATTTCTACATTATTGGCAGTACTGAGAAAGGCAGCAGAGTTTGTGTGTCTTGCTCTTTATTTATTTTTTATTGGTTGATCAAAACATTACAAAGCTCTTGACATATCATATTTCATGCTTTAGATTCAAGTGGGTTATGAACTCCCATGTTTACCCCATATACAGATTGCAGAATCACATCGGTTACACATCCATATTTTTACATAATGCCATATTAATAACTGTTGTATTCTGCTACCTTTCCTATCCTCTACTATCCCCCCTCCCTTCCCCTCCCCTCCCTTCTTCTCTCTCTATCCCATCTGCTGTAATTTAATTCTCCCCCTTGTTTTTTTTTTCCCTTTCCCCTCACAACCTCTTATATGTAATTTTATATAACAATGAGGGTCTCCTTCCATTTCCATGCAATTTCTCTTTTCTCTCCCTTTCCCTCCCACCTCATGTCTCTGTTTAATGTTAATCTTTTCCTCTTGCTCTTCCTCCCTGCTCTGTTCTTAGTTGCTCTCATTATATCAAAGAAGACATTTGGCATTTGTTTTTTAGGGATTGGCTAGCTTCACTTAGCATAATCTGCTCTAATGCCATCCATTTCCCTGCAAATTCCATGATTTTGTTATTTTTTAGTGCTGCGTAATACTCCATTGTGTATAAATGCCACATTTTTTTTTATCCATTCATCTATTGAAGGGCATCTGGGTTGGTTCCACAGTCTAGCTATTGTGAATTGTGCTGCTGTGAACATATTAGCCCTTTAAACCCAGCATCTTATTCATTCTAGTGGTGTTTTGCCAAGCACTTGAATTTTCCAATTATTTCTGAGTTAATTTTGATAATTTGTACCTATTTTAGGATATTATTAATTTCTTTGGGATTCTTAGTTTTTTACTATAGCATTGTGTATAGTATTGGATTTTTTTTTCAATATTTCCTATGTTTGTGATTATATATCCTTTCCCATTTGTGATCATATATACTTTGTTCTCCCATTTTTCCCCCCTTAATTAAGACTGTAAGTGAATTATGTATTGGTAAGGGGAAGACACTGTGGGTGAGCTTATCTGTTATGTGAATTTTATATCTTCTATTTCACTAATTATGGTTTTAATCTCTGTCAATTATCTCTTTTTGTTTTGTAAATAATCTTGATTTCTCTGGATAAACATTGACTTTTCCCCTCTTGCCTAAATGGTAAACATATTTTAAGCCACACGTTTTTCTACAGCCTTTGCTCTGCTCCACTGGGTATGAAGAATTTATATTTTTTTCTAAATAATCTGCCCTTTTGTCTTTTTCTATGACACAGGGTTATCTAAGAGTGTGTTTCTCAAGTTTTTCTTTTACCTCTTTTGTTTAGAAATTCTTTTCTTCATTTTTCTTTTTTTCCTTTTCTTTTTTTTTTTTTTTTGTTTGGTTTATGATCAAAGAATAGGACATAGATGATCTTTCCTTTTTAAAGCTCAGTAAGGATGATATTGTGTAAAAGTATTGGTCTAGGTGGATAACAGATTTTTATAAACATTTTATAAAAACTAAGCAATTTTTCTATTCAAGTGATAAAAATTCTATTAAAAGAACTTCTTTGATTATACTACTTATTTCCATTATGTGTTTTATTTTTGTTCATTATAACCATCCAATTTGAGAAGAGTTATATTAAAATGTGTCTATACGAGTAGAGGAAGGACATAGGGGGAGGGAAAGAGGAAGTACTGGGGATTGAAATGGAGAACGGTATTTTATATGCACTTAATATGGCAAAATGAACACCACTATTATGCATAGCTATTAATACACTAAAAAGTACCTATGCTTCTATTTCAATTAATTATTTTGAGTTCGTGTTGTATTTTTAGTAGCACCTGCTTCATTTACTTAACTACTGCATTATTTGGTGCAAACAGCTTTATGAATATTTTCCAAACTCCATAAAATATACCTCATATCATTACAGAATATTTTCTGTTCATACTGTGATATCATTTATTATACTTTTAAATTCTACTTGAATGCTGTTACTATTGCCATTTATACTTTAAAAATTTCCTTATTTTTTTCTTACCTGATATCTCTTTGCACCTTTGTTTTTATGAATAATACATAACGAGGTTTTGTTTTTTTCACCTAAAATTCCTGCCTGAGTTTAGAGGATTCAGTCCCTTTGCACTAATTTAATAATTAATATACTCAATTTTTTTATGTCATTTTTTTCTTTTTCTAATTCTACCCTTTTTCTCTTTTGGTTGATCTGCTCCAAAGATGATTAATGTCTCTCTCCCTTTTTTTCAATTCTGGAGTTTAATTATACTCTTTACTTCCATAATAGTTAATGAAATATTAGTATCATCACTACATAGTCAATAAATAGTCCTATTAATCCATGAGGCGAGTTATTAATTATTTCTCTGATGAGAGACGACCTCCTCCTCCTCCTCCTCCTCCTCCACCTCCTCCTCCTCCCCCTCCCCCTCCCCCTCCCCCTCCCCCCCCCAGCTCCCCGACCTCCAAGATCCCTTTAATTCTGTTTCCCCCCTCTCCACCCCTCCACTTGCCAGAGGAGACCTTGGGTACATTTCCACCGTCTCCAGCCCTTCCCAGATCAGCACTTTTGGTGAGTGTGGCTGAGTACTTCCTGTGTGTCCAGCGTCCGCGTTTGGCCCTCGTGATGGACACTCCTGGTCTCTCTGCACTTGTCTCCATGTGGCTGTGGGTACTGCAGCCCCTGTTTCCTCTCTTCCTCATCTCTCCTCTCCTGGAGGCCCCTCTCAGGGTCTGTGGGGCTGCTTTAGCCCTGAGCCAGCTTCGGGGTTCCCTGGAGTGTGTGGATCACATCTCCATGGCCATGGGTGCCATCTCTGCAGCCCTGGGGTATCATTTCACAGCCTTCTGCCATTTGAATGTGCAGCCCAGGGACAGCCAGTTCATCTTCTTTTGTAATTACCTTTCTGTGTCTTAAAAGCAGTCTGTAAAATATTTTCTCGATTTCAGAACCCAGGTGCCTAAGTGGAACTGCACTTTCAATCTACATATTTTGAGTGTCTCTGCAAAACCCAGAGAAAGTTTCCTTTTAAAAAAAATAGTTTCTTTTATGATTCTTTTTTTCCTCTCATCTTCCTTTTTTACGACTCCAGATATTTTCAGGTTAGGTGTTCCAGGTCTGTCTTCTTATGATCTCATTATTTTCCTTCTATATTTCCCACTTTTCCTGATGGATCTTGAGCGCTGCTAGTTCTGCTCTCAGTAATGACCACCCTTTCCTCGTGTCTACTTGACGTTCTAATTGGACGGTCTGATGTTGGAATTCCCAGGAGCCTGCACATGCAGCTCTTCAGGGCTCCCTCTGGTCCTTCTCCCTGGGGTTCTCCCCCACTGACGGCCTTGGTGATCACTGTCCTCCTTCCTTCTCTCTGGCGGCTAGGCCTCTGTCAGCGTCCTTCTATTCTCATTTGTTCATCGTGGCCTCGTTCCAGTTGCCAAGTGCTTTCAGCGGCTAGTCCCACCCTCCACACGGAAGCCACAGACGTCTCAGCAGCTGTGGGCCAGTAATCGCAAGTTGCCGCTTTCCTGTGGAGGCACCAGGAGGGATCCCTTCACCTGCATTAGAGTGGAGAAGGCTCTGCGTCTTCACGCCTGCTGAGGGCGCAGGGTCAGGCACACTGAGGGTCCTGTGGTCGTTGAGGGACCCTGTAACAGGGGTGTGCCACATGCGGTGGCCACAAAGCTCTTGTCCAACCCAAAGCAAGAAAGTACGACAGCTGTGTCCCTCACACCCTCACCTGGGTCCTGGGTCCTGGGACCCAATCCTGAGGTCTGCCTGACTTGAGAAGGAAGGCCTGTTTGACCTGAGCGGGAAGTGCAGAGGAAATGGAGTCCAGTTAAGCCACTGTCATCCCAGAATCCCCTGGGGACATACATATGATCCGCGCACTGTCCCCATGGCGTCTATGGCTGATTGAAAAGGCAGACATTCGTCAGAACAGAGGAGGGGGGAGGGAGGGAGGATGAGGATGAGCACGGAGGAAGGAGAGAAAGGGAAGAAAGGCAAAGGGACACAGAGAAAAGGAAAAGCACCAACTTGGTAGGAGGTAGGACGAAAAGGTAAACAGAAATGGAACGAGGTGGGAGTCAGGGAAGGGTTCCCAGGAAGCCGTGACCCTGGAGGGGGTAAGGGCAGAGAGACACGGAAGCACTGCCAGGCAGAGCAGGATAGGCCAGGCCCGGGGCTCCTGTGAGGACCCAAAGGAAGGCTGGAGGCTGGAGCAGAGGGCCAGGTGTGCAAAGCAGCCAGAGCACGAGGTCCTGGCCACTGCCTGCAGGGGATGAGGGCCATCATGGTGGCTCTGGTCTAGAAGTGGCTGCCATTGGGGTCTTACCCAGGGATGAGACGTCGTTCACATTCTCAGGTCATGAGGATCCCGTGCAGAGAACAAATGGAAAGGGAGGTGGGATGTTGGGGGACCACTGGGGGCTATTGTAATGGTCCAAGAGAGAGTCAATGACAAGGTCGTGACACTCTTAAGTGGCAAATGGAAGAGGGTTGGGGACAAATGGAAAGTGTCAGAAATCTCCCGAAGTACCCAGATGACACCACTGCCACAAGCCCTGGGAACAGTGGAAGAAGACCATCTGGAAATCACCAGTTCACGGTCAGTGTCCAGGGTCACTGACAGGGAAGCAGAGAAGTCAGTGGGCAGCCTGCCTCAGGCGGTCTAGATGGACACAGCACATGGGCGTGTGCGGCTGGGTGGAAGCTGAGGTACCAATGAGAGCTCCTGGGGACGAGAAAGGAGAGAAGACTGTGATCTTGTAGCTGCTAGCATCTGCCTAGGTCGGACTGTGTTTTCCCAAAGGTAATTGGACTGTGTATCATCATCTTAAAAATGATCACAAGGCTTGATCCTGCAATTCTCTAGTAGTATTTCCTCAGAAAATAATAACAGTTAATGTGGCAAATATGCATGAATAATATTCATTTAAATATTACTTATGATAGGAATAACAAAAAGGAAATTATTTCATTATCTAATATCAGGAGGAGGGTAAGCAAATGTTCATCCATTTATATTAATGGCCATTCTGGCATTACAGTGTTTGTAAAGATCTAACGGTATGGTAAATGGTCATATGATAACATTAATGAGAAAGCTAGAGAGAAAAGGAGGCGCCGGAAAAAGAAGTTTCCACTGTATGAACGTGTGGAACTAAAGAATGTATGAACATAAGGTTGTGTGTCACCCACTGATTGTGTGTCACCCACCTGGATGATAGCTGCCACTTTTATATTTTCATTTGTTTTCCAATTTTACAACATGGGCTTCTTACACTGTATGCACTTTCATTATTAGGAAAACCATAGTATTGTCCCAGTTTTAGATGACACATCATAGGCATCGCACCCTGTTAAACTCTGGTTACCTTTCCTTTTCACAATTTGACGAGCGTTTCTGTCCCGAATCTAAACAGTCTTTGGGGTTGTAAGATCATTCCCCTGCATTTAAAAGCTTTATGAGCTGCTTAGTCAATCAGACTTGTAAAATGGCCTTAGAAACTGATCTTATTACTGGACAGTTGCAAATGCCTTCCCCAGAGCCCTCCAGTCGGCTGGCACCCAGGGCATCATCACAGGGAGTGTATGCGCCCTTTGCCCTTGAATTGCTCAGTAGCACAGATAAAATGAACTCTTTACTGTGAGGGTTTTTTTATTAGAAATAATTATGTGATAAACAGGTATCAGAATTTGCTAATTATTTTTAAACACAGTAGGTTGTTTGGTTTTTCTCTAGTGATTATCTGGGGAACTTCTGCTTGGACTGTCATCTATATCATCATTGTCTGCGGTGACATAGAATCCTTTTTTATTTGGCTTAAAACTAAGAGTACGGTTTGGTTTTGTTTTTTTAACTCCAGGAACGTGTACAAAGACTACCGTTTCCTTGAGCTGGCCTGCGACTCTCAAGAGGATGTGGACAGCTGGAAGGCTTCTCTCCTAAGAGCTGGGGTCTACCCTGACAAGTCCTTAGTAAGTTGGCTATACCTCTTATTTAACAATCATTACCCGCGTTGAAGAAAATATGCTAGTTCTTTGTACCACATGCTAGAGCAACTAGTTTTCTTACTGATTTAGTTAATCTGGCAAACTCTTGGCTGATACTTCTTTCTCTTTATATTGCTTTTTATGATGCTTTTCTCCATCAGATTTCTGTATTAAGAACCTAATCAGTGTATTTATTGAAGCAAATGCCCTCCCTTGCCACAAAACGTAAGCTACATGTTCTCAGATCAAGATTTCCTCTACACGTTATCCCACAGTATTATATGATTTCTCTGTGTTATTCCACAATATTAATAGGAGCAACATATCATCAGTAGTAACAGGAGTATTTCAGATTCTAAAAAAATACTCATTTTTTTAAAATAAATATCTCTCTTTTCCTTGTGTCTGTATTGCTTGTACCCATGGTTGTATCTGTATTGAACTCTGGCTAACGTCACTATGAGTGTGAAAGTACAAAAAACAGTATGGCTCTTTCCACTTATCTTTATTAATACACTTCAAGTGTCCTGGAGACACTTCTCTCACTGAAGTTAATAAACAGACCTTCTCCTTGTGTTCTTTAGAAACCATAATATTACACAGACGCGTCTGAAGTCTGAGTTTAAGCTCTGGAAGTCCCGCCCATCTTGCGTGCACCGGCCCTTGAGCACGCTGCAGATGGATGGGTCTCTGCACCTGCTGCTCCTGGGTCTTGACACCACCCTGGCTTCTCCCCAGTGTGGAAGCACCAAAGTAGAGCCCCAGGATCTGGCCCAGCTTGAGCCTTGTGCTGCTTCCTTGGCTCTCAGTCCCTTCACGGGACAGATCGCGTACTGATCGAGGCTCACAGTAGGGACAGAGGCTTTTCCAGGCTCAGTCTGAGATTTGGGTACAATGTGAGAAAATTGTAGCATTTCTGGGAAACTTTAGGCCCAGCTGCATCCCTGGGTTTACACTGGAAATTAACAGAGTTCTAGGAGTAAAGGGTGGAGGATTTGTACCAAAATGTTCTTCTGCTCCTATTTTAGTTTACACGTGGACCCCTCAACCCCTTCCATCCTATGCATGTGTCTGGGTAGCACTTAAAACAGTGACCCTCCCACACCATGCCCTGAGCCCTCTCAGTAGGACTTGCACCTGATGCTTCCTTGGTGATACCAAGGTACAGACGCATCTACGATTTTCATAATTGCTGTCCAGTCTTTCTCCTGTGGGGGCATACAGATCTGCATAGAAGCATGCCTCTCGAGAGACTATGAAGAAATCATTTTAAAAATTGGAGGAAATCACTTCCACCTAAGTTTCAGTTCCAATTACTTTTTACTCTCCTGTATCCATTGATGGTGGTGTGTTTACTTACACAAACATTCTATATTAAAAATGCATGTATACTTAATTTTTTTTATTCATCCATTCCACCAAAAACAAAAAAAAAAACCTTCTGAGCACATGCTTTTTAGCATCATAGGCATTAGTGAGACAGGTGAGCTATAAGGTCCTGCTCCACAGAGCAGACACTGGGCAAGTGCATGTGTAATAGTAATCACGAAGCATCAAGATAATGGAAAGTCCCACCTAAATAAGTTAAAGGGACAGTGACAGCAAGGGGCAGGTGAGCTTTTTGCAGGGGCAGGTGACCAGGGGAACCCCTTTGAAGAGCAGGCCTTGGCATGGACTTCTCAAGGAAAGGAGAGATTAAATGCTGTGACTGTCTGAAGAAGGGGATTTGGGGCAGAGGCAGAGCAAGTGTAAACCACGCACAGCACAGCATCTCAGAGCAGCCCCAAGAAGGTCTGTGTGTCTGGAACACCGTGAGGCAGGACAGACTGGCAGGTGGTCTCCAAGATGATGTTGGCCTTAAAGGAATGAGCATTTTGCATTTTACTGTGACGGAGAGAGAAGCCAGGGAAGGGTGTCTCCAGCTAGTTGCCATGATAAGATTTACATTCTTGAAAGACCTCATGGCTGGGTCTGATTAGAAGCAGCAGCACCTCTGGGTCCAAGCACAGGCTCTAGTGTCAAATCCCAGGAGCTCGCTTCCAAGCTGTGACCTTGGGCAGGTGCCCTAGCCATTTACATTTTACAATTCTCATTGCTTAAATAAGACAATGCTGCCCCGAGAGGGTGATTGATGGGGTCCAGTGAGATAAGGCGTGGAAGGACCCAGCAGAGCAACACAGTGAGGACCCTGTTTCCATGTGTAATGATAATGATCATGACTCATTTCCAGCTCAAGCACTTTCTTTAACAGCTAGAAATAACTATAATGAAGCCCAGCGGGATTGTGAATCCTTCATGCTATCTTCTATCTTCCAAATATGCTTGAGATGTGCAGGATATCAGTGTTGGGGGCGGGTGTGTCTCTTCCTTACATGCAGCTATAGTTGTGTAAAAATGTTTCAAATCACAGTTTTGTAACTAAAATCTGTTTTAAGTGCACTAGAACAATTGGCCATCTAAGAAATCTTGTAATGTAGTTTTTGTGCTTAAGAAATTTTGTAATGTGTGTTTTTTTTTTCCCTGCAAGAAAAACTATCATGGAAAAGCAAATTTTTCTAGCCCCAGTTTTCATGAATCTGGATTTTCATACACCAAAAAGATAATCTAAGAAATATTTTATATTTTTAATCAGAATACTCATTTTTAAGCAAATCTAGTGATGTCGTCCACAATCTGTTTTGATTCTTTTCACATTTTCATTTGTTTATAAACACACATTTGATACAATTGCCTGGAAGAAGGAGAGGAGAAGTTTTTACTGCATACCAAAGACAAGACAGGAAATCAAACTTGGCAGTGTGCCATGAACATTGCATGTCTCAGTTTTCATCATACACAATATTTGCATTTTTATGCACAGTGTAGGCTTATGGGACATATTAAAGGCTTGGTTGGTTTGCAGATATTTAATGGCAGCTAACTGTTAAAATTAATCAAATAGAATGCTTTCCTACAGCTTCCATTTTGTGAGCACGCTCACTTACATTTGGGAGAAGGATAGTTTTTGTTCCTGATTTGGAAAGATTTGAAGAAATTAACCTATAACTGACACTTCTAAGTCCTGATTTATTCTGGGAACTTATTCTGTGAACATGTGTGTATGTTGGTAATCAAAGGCTACTACTGAAGAATTTTTAAAAGATTATTTTACTGACACATACATAGATTGTTCCTGTAAATAAAATTACAAACAAATACAAATTTGATTAATTATCTAAAGAACGTGATGTAACAGCTAGCTTTTTTGACACAGTACGGTTTACAATGTGACTTGTATATAAACATTAAGGAATTCCAAATTCAGATTCTTTGAAGCACGGTGTGCAGTGGGATGCGATAGACTTCAAGTCAGATCCACTCACATTTTAAATCCTGACCTTGCTATCTATCAGCCACGTGGTGCAGGCATTTTATTTAATCTTCCAGTTATTTATTCTCTAAACTCAAAATAACAGTCCTTCCTCAGGGTGATTTTATAGGATTAACCAAAGGTCCCTGTGCATCACAACTAGCTCGGTGCCTTCAACTGAGTGCAAATTCAGTGCCTTTATTACTATTATTCAGAGTCATTAGCGTGTCCATAGCTCTGATTCCCAACTTAGTATGCACCTTTTCTTTGGAAACTGTCAGTGGATTTGGGCATGTGAGAATTTTCTTCTCTGATGACTGAGGAAGTCGGGTTGTTCAAAGGGAGCCCGATGCTGCCCGAGGGGACAGCACAGTCTTGGAGCCTGCATTGGTCAGGCTGTCACCTGCCAGCCAGCTGAAAGAAGGAACCCGAGGTCCACACGTGCCCTGGAAACGAACTGGTATCAATTCATTTTGGGGTGTGTGTGTGTGGGGGGGGGTACCAGGGATTGAACTACAGAGCCACATCCCCAGCCCTGTTTTGTATTTTATTTAGTTGCTTAGGGCCTCGCTAAATCGCCAAGGCTGGGATCATAGGTGTGCGCCTCACCCAGCCTCAATTTAATTTTGCATGTTTGTTAGTGAGACACCTGAGAGCTTCGTAAGAGGTATAGAGAGAGAGAGGGACCTTTGGTCTCAATTATGTCATAAGAGATTTAAATGGCAGTTATGGCCGGAGACATAGCTTAGGGGTCGAGGACTGGCTAGCACGCGTGAAGCCCTGGGTTCAAACCCCAGCACCACAAAAAAAAAAAAAAAAGCCATGACAGTAGAAAGTGTGACACTGTGGAACTTGACTTTCCCTCTGAAGCTCGGACTCTCCAGCCGTAACTGAGGCTTTTATGATGCTTTGTGTGTGGGTTGAAACCATTTACTTGAGCCTCTGGTACCTTCCTCTGCGTGCGATAATAGGGAAATGGGAGTCCATCATTCCAGAAGAGGAATGTCATGGGCTCCGGGTATTCCTGACGAGACCACTCACACAAGGCTCGTCCTGAGCCCAACATGAGCCCCTGGCAAGGAGCTAAGTCCTAACTAGGCAAGGCTAGTCCTCACACAGAGCTCAGAGCAGCTCCAGGGCCAGCTCCGAGGAGCCCTCCATTCCTCAGTGGAAGCGCTTTCAGGGTGCCAGACATAAATCGCTGTCACCCAGAGGAGGGGAGGCAGTCCTGAAGCCTTCCCAAGTCCCCATTCATGACTGTCTGCGCCTCTTGTAGAATAGACGGTTGGGAAAGCACTGAATGACACAAGGAATGGCCAAGCCACACCACGGCCCGGCTGTGTGTTTCTTGTATTTGGGGATTCAGGCCTCCTCCTCTGTGACATCACTGTTGCCACTACAAACAGAACCATCTGCCATGGAGTAGGGAAGCCAGTCATTCCCTCGTGTGCAAAAATACTTGGTTGAACTCCTGAAACTTATTTGGTAGATCAAAAGCTGCACTGCTGTGGAATGCAATAAACTCCATCTGTTTGAGGTATTTCCAGCAATATTGCACTTCTTGGGAGAACCAGGGTCCCATTATTCTCTAAAATAGACTTTTACTCATGATAAAATTCCCAGTGGGGATCTTTATTGCATCCATCGTCTTTGGGAAGGACCCTTTTTTTTTCCTCCTTCATTCACTCTCGGGCATTATTTCGGTCTCAGATAAGCTGGTGTGTGAACAGTCGTATTAGGGCAGCTCAGTGTCAAGAAGCCTCTTTCTCCACGTTGGTCTATCAGCTTCTCTGGCTTTCTCTATTAAATACGATGGCCGGTCTGGCCCCTGGAAGAGAGAAGAGGCATTTCCCCCGTCGCCAGTTGGAATTGTCTTCCAGAAAACTCTCCCCTAGCTCCTCTCCCAGAACATCCTCAGTGTATCCTTCCCCTGCACATCCCCACTGGACGCTCAAGGCCAGACCTCAGGCCTGGATCCTGGGTGCTGTGCTCAGTCCCTCCCACAGAGGCACACGCTTTGCTCTGCCTCTCTGCAACCCGCATCCTTGAGAGAAATTCCTGGTGGGCCCCCACCAGGCGAGTTCAGATCTGTTCGCAGCCCCCAGCCTCCCAGTCCTCCCCACAGGATCTGACCTCAGGAGGACCTGGGCTGCCCCGGGAGTGATGAATCACCATTTTATTTTTTTAAGCCATATGTGAGTTAAATTGTTAGATATAAATCATACTCTCACGGCTCCAGTTTGAATCAGGAGAGCCATTTGCCTGCCGCCGGCTGCGGGCTGCCCCGCCTCTCTGCAGAGTGTCGCTTTTTAGAAATGACTGCATTTTTGTGACTAACCTTTCCAGACCCATTTTCTTGACCGTGGACCAGTGTTGATCTTGGCAGCAGCCTCCTGGACAGCCTTCACTTCCCATGCCAACCCAAGACCAAGCTCCTACTTGACAAAATAAAGGAAGGGTGCAAGGAGGTCGCAGCTTGGTTTGTGCAGCTGTCTCCCCTGACCCGCCTGCGCCTGCGCCTTCCTCTGCTCTCTTTCCTTTTTTTTTTTGGAGGGGGGGGTGGTACCAGGGATTGAACTCAGGGGCACTCGGCCACCGAGCCACACCCCCAGCCCTATTTTGTGTTTTATTTAGAGACAGGGTCTCGCTGAGTTGCTAAGGGCCTTGCTATGGCTGAGGCTGGCTTTGAACTCGTGATCCTCCTGCCTCAACCTCCCAAGATGCTGAGATTACAGGCCTGCACCACCTCACCCGGCATCTTTCCCATCATTTTTAATTCCATGTTTTTTGAAACCAAGGATGCAGTGTTGGTTTAAAAACGTTCTGCCTGGTGTTTTCCACAGCTTGGTGTGTGGAGGAGGGACTGCAGGAGAGGGCAAGCTGCCCTCCGCCGGGCCCTCACACTTGCTGCACACACAGCCACACTCCTCACCAATTCAAACCGGCTCTCTCTGGCCGGGGTCCCGTACCCCAAGAAATCGGAGCAGAAAGAAAGGGGAAAATCCCCAGCATAACATTCTGCAGTTACAAATGTACGATTTCACTTAACCTAAGTGGATTCTTTGACTTGTCCATGAGCTCTGGATGCTGATGGACGTTGTGTGATGTCAGTGAATAGAAAAATTATTTGTCTTGCTTTTGCTCTAGATGAAAAACCTCATAATTTTAAAATAAATTTATGTTTAACATATTCCTTTTTTTTTCCTTGCGGCTACGTGCACAGGGGAACAACAAAGTAAGTTCTTTGTGCTGTCGCAGTTCCTGTCTCCCCAGCCCCCCCCCCCCCCCCCCCCCGCTCTGCTCCTGCATGTGTCTTACAAGAGTGTTTCTGTGCATGTAGGGATGTCGGTTACAGAGCATGGGTTATATGGAGTGTGCAGATGTTGGGGAATGTGTGTTTGGACGACCATAATGGCTGTTCTGTTTTGACCTTTTGGGAGGGGAATATATGATGTTCTCAGGATTGGTTATTGGGCCCTTTGGAGAGGTTGGTATTATAAAGCAGGAGACTGGCTCTGACAGCAAAGGTTTAATAATGAGGACTCTTCCACAGAGAGGGTCCAACAATCTGATGAAACTCGGTACAGCTGAAGTCTTTGACCAAAAATCAAAACCTTCATGTTAACGTGCAGTTACAAAAACCCCACACTGGAGTCTTAACTAGCAGCATGGCTGGCTTTGTTGGCGCAACGGAACAAGCTCAGAGCTTAGCTTTGAAGGTGCCTTAAAGGGGAGGAGGGTGGGGTCGACGTTTGACTTGGCTCCTGTGCCCTTGATGCGTTCCAGCTGGATGGAGCAGGGGTGGGGGTATGGGGAGGAGGGGACAAAACGTGGATGATCGATTTATGAAAACAGGCAACACCCATGAATGGTGAAAATTATTTTTACGTTGTCGTTACAATAGATGAATGAACATTTTAGTATGCTTAAATTTTAATCCAACTTTTCCAAAAGACTAGATCTCACTTATACTGGAAATCTAGCAGTGATAAAGTTGGGGGAGATGGTCTTGAGTTTAGCAGGGTGATTTGTTTTCTTATTTTTTTTCTACAGAGATATATTAGTGCTTCATCCTACCAGGTGGCCCACTCAGAATGGGCCTCAGCAAATACAATAAGAATTGAAAAGAATCTGTTTTATAAGAGTTGGCCTGCATATTTAAACCAGCTGGAATCCATCAACATTGCTATTCATAAGCCATACGTATAGAATGGAAAACAAATGTGGGAACGCTTTTGCAGTTTAATTTGATGGAATGTGCTATTATGGAATAAATTATCAGAGATGGTTGGTACTGAAAAATGTGTCACTTTATAAATTTGTATCTTGATAGAACTGCTTACGACCCAGGTAATAACATTTAATAAAATTAAAACATTACCAGAAAAGCACAAGTAGGCATCTGTGAAGGGGTAAAACGGTAAACTTATACCACCGTGGTGCCTTTTTTTAAAAAAAAACAGCAGGTAACTTATGAAAATGATTTAAAATTTCTTCTACAAAGTAAAAGATAATATTTCTAGCTAATACTACAACTCTTAGGAAAAATATTTGGATAAACTATAAAAACTCAGTTTAGTTCTTTTATAGTGTATCTCAATTCTTGAATAGTAAATATGTCTAATATTGGTCATTTGCTTCACACTGAATCTCTGGAATTTCATGTGCTATATCTCTTGTTTGCAAACACTTTTTTTTTTTTTAAGTGTTCTGGACTAATTTTGAGTGCACTAAGAGGAAACCTGTTCAGATTAGAGATCCGGCAGCAACTAGCTGCTGATGTTTTGGGGAGGTGCTGACTCAGACCGTTCAGGAGGCATTTGTGATTTGACTTTTTCTCTAGTGATTCACTGCTGACTTAGGAGCATTTATAAAATTCCCAGAGAAAACACGTTGCCATGGCAGAAGTCGCCTGTTTGTTGTGTTTTGCTCGATCGAGTTGTTCTGAGTAATAAAATGTTCAGTTCAGTGTAGCTTACTGATTTTCAAATGTTTAAACACAACGAGCAACAGAACTCAAAAGTCCTAACCTGTGGCTCATCAAGGCTGCTTCCAGGAAGCTGCAGCAGGCCCTCTGGGGTGCTGGGCCCCAGAGTCACCATCTGCATCATGAACACCTGGTGTGTGTGTGTGTTGATGGGATCTTGGGCTCTGGCATGTGGACAGGGGTCGAAGATGCAAGCACTTGATGTTTTGATTTTTAATTGAAGAGTGGATACTTGGGAGTTGCTGATATTTATCATCCTGTGCCTAATTTTTAATTGTTTATGTTATGCACAAGTGATAGTTTGCGAGAAAATATAAGGCTAATTCTTTAAAATATGATTGTTGTGCTGACCACAGTCTCTGGCATGAAAAAGTCTCCCCAAGTCACAAACAGCACATCTGCATGCTATTTTCCTGTAGCTTCGAGTTTCAGCATAAATGGAAAACACTGGAATACAAGCTGTGCTGTCTCCAGAGTATAGATCTGGATTCTTCAAAAGGAGAATATGAGATTCCTTCTTCCCTCTCACACTGGAATGAGTGTTCCGAGTTGTCCCCAAGGCAGCATACCTGACTTGCTGCCTGCCACGTACGTGAACCAGCTGTAAAGCAAGACTCATCTCAGTCTCGCAAAGCTTAATTGTTCATATAGTGCATAGAATTTTATTATTATAATATTAACCAGTCTCCAAAGGAAGTACAGTCTGCTCATGTAACGTGTGCTTAGGTGAGCAGGGTGGATTCTTCTTCCCACGTACACAAACATAGTGCACCAACATATACGTGATGCACGTGTATACTCTGAGGTGTGTAGAACAATCCTACTCCTCATTTACTCAGTGAGAGCCACACTGATCTACATAAGTCACCCTTAGGTCATGCTGAGGTTTTGGAGCCAATCCTCTGCACCCCCAGAAAATGAATTTCCTCAACAGATAGACAGTTAGATTCACCTTGTGAACATTTGGTAGACAAAAGGTCAAGACTCACATTCCTCCTTGAATTATCGTGTGCATTTTGTTCTTCTCCTTAAAAAAAAAAAAAAAGAGTTTTCCTCTTGTAAGGAAATCACAGTGGCTAAGAGAAATTTTTCCTTTCAGGCCTATTACTTATTTTTCCTTTTGAAAATGTTTTTCTCTGTTGGCATGGTGATATTCAAACTTGGAGTAGAGTCTGTCTCCTCCTCAGATGGGTTTCCTTGGACCATGAAAGTCAAGGTCTTCCACTAGGAAGACCAGAATCTAGACATCCTGAGTCAGTTTGGGGAATGTAACAAATATATACGGTAACAGAGAGGTGGTTTTGGTTTTAATTTCTTGGGTGCAAATGTAGATCAGAATGTTACCTTCAGACCCGAGAACTTCAGGTAAAAATTGATCTCTGTGTTTTATTCTAGAGATAAGCCTTTTAATTCCCTTCTTGAATTTAATGGCCTGTCTGGGTGGGCCTTCCTAGAGGTGTAATAGACTTTTAATTCTTTTAATTTTATTTCTTTATTAAATAGTTGGTTAAATATCTTTGATGTTAGATTAGGCAGATTTAATATAGAGAAAAACTTTAAAACACAAGGAATAAAATTCTTCCTTCTTTTTGGTTTGTTTTTTGGACATGTTGGAGATCAAACCCAGGGCCTTGCACACACTAGGCAGGCGCTCTACCATTGAGCTACGTCCTCAGCCGAGAATCAGATTCTATAACAAAAGCTGTCAAATTTCTTAATGATGTGGATATCACAACACAAATGAAAACTAAAAAGAATCCTATTCAAAAATTAATGCTTCAAAAAGTTTAAACTGTAGAAAAGGCTACATTTCATCTCTTCCTTTATTCTTTTTTGATATTTGAAAGAGAAATTTACAATCATTTTCCTTAACTTCTGTCTTTTTAAACTAGAGGATTCTTATACTTCTCCTCAACAGAAGTATAAGATCGACTAGACTGCCTCAAGAGAAGGATCATGTGAACAGGAGAAAGAGAACAGAAATGAGCTAAAACAGAATTGGAAAATGACTATGTCTGTATTAGGGGTCTAGTCAGGTTAAATGCAGTAATTTTACAATGTCAGAGGGTCTTGATACTAAAGAAGGAAGGAAAATGGATTTGCACCTCTGTTCTGACACCATTTAAAACTACTTTGGTGATTTCTCAGCAGATTCAGCGCAGCCACTGAGCCTGGTCAGCCTCCATTGGTGGGGAAGTGTAGAGGCGGTTTTCACCTGGAATAGTCATCTGGTCACCCTCTGGAGTCTGTCAGTCATTGCAGAGGCAGAGTTTGCCAAATCAAACGGCCCAAGGTGTATCTTGGGGAGCACAGATGTTAAATCCGTGCTTGTGGGGCCTTGTTATGCTAAGCCCTACATTACTGTCCTGGGTCAGGAGAGAGAGGAGGGATGCCCCTCAATGCCCATCCTCCCACCTCGGAAAAAACGTCTGACTGGTGGGCACTTTCCGACCTTGGTTTTGGAAAGGGCAGAGTACAGGGTCATAGTGTACTTCCTCTCTAGTGTTTAAAAGTGTGACTCAACATTGGAGCATTCTAAGTGGTTTAGGTATGGTCAGGTCAATTAAATTGATTTTTTTTTAAATCCGGTATAGGCTTTCCCTGATTTTCTTAGAGAATGTAATTCCCTGGGACTTGAGGGGAGCCCCCATCTGGGTGACTGACTTCATGAAGGTTGACAGGGTGGAGCCTCACCAACCTCCAGGTGTTGTTTTAGTTGCATGTGAATTTAAGGCTGAATTGTCTCTTTCAGTCACTGAAATACCAGAAAATCTTTGGTTCTCTTTGGCAAACCAACATTAAAAGAACACAGCGAGTGCCTGGATGTTGAACCCCTGACTTTTAATCACAACCAGTCGGATGAAAGGACAGTTCAACCAGGGGTAGAAAGCTGTGAGAAATGAGCTGGAATCTGTGTTATGTTCCCAAATTTATTGACCTTCCAGATAGGCTCTATAGGGAGGCTGGAGGGGGTGGGAGGTACAGAGGCTTCTGAAGGACAAGTAGGGCTTGTTCTGTATTTTTTTTTTTTTTTTGTCTGTGTGTCCAACATGAAGTGACTTCTCTCTCATTAGTGAGAACTGAGACTGGACACAGTGTAGCTGTCTTGACATATTGTCTTTCACGGTATTGCAGAAATCTCCCTTTTGTATGCTTCATGATCTTTTTAAATGGAATTGCTCTAATACTGCTTCCAAAAGAAAAAGCAGTTCTTTATACCTGTTTTGAAAATGCGTTAGCATTTAGAAGTTACATTTTGATAAGCTTTATTTTGAAACTTAAGCCCTTAGAGAATATTTTTTATCAAAAAGTAGGAACTTATTTATCTAAGTGTGATTAAAACAGTGTACAGTGAAATCATATGGGATCACAGAAATAGTGATAGCTTAAAATCCTTCTCACAATCTTCAGATGATCAAGGGGCGGGGGGGAGGCAACAAAAGGATGTGACTGGTGTAAAAAATAAATTTGATTCTTGTTATAAAATCATGGCCCTTTATCGACAGGTTCAACTACCTTCAGTCAAAAATATAAAATGGAAAATTCCAGAAATATTTCATAGCTTCTAAATTACATGCTGTTTTGTGTAGCATGATGAAATCTCCTTCACTCATTCTCTGTTCTGTCTGGAACAGGAATCATCCCTTTTTGCAGTGTATCCACACCCCACCTGCCCGTTAGTCCCATAGTAACCATCTCATTTATCATACCAACTGGTGGGATATGGCAATGCTTCTGTTCAAGTAACCCTTATTTTACTTAGTAATGGCCTCAAAGTGTAAGAGTAGTGGTACTAGGAATTCAAATATACCAAAGAAAGGTCAAAGCGCTCCCTTTAAGGGGAAAGGTGATGGTACAATGAGACACTTAGAGAAAGACCTCACTCACATAATTTGTACTGTACTTTTTGTTACAATTTTCTTACTTTATTATTAGTGTTAATCTCTTACTGTGCTTAATTTATAACTTAAACATTATCATAGGTATGTATGTATGTATAGGAAAAATATCTACATAGGGTTTGATACTGTCGACTATTTCTGGTATCCACTGGGATTCCTAGAACATATTCCCTGTGGGTAAGGGGGGAACTACTGGAACAATGTAAAATACTGAATAGCTCATAAACATAGGAAACTAGAGATTAAAGACCTACCTCAGAGATGATGCAGGTTCAGTTCCAGACCACTGCAACACTATGCTAAAAGGAAAAATTAATAATTTTAGTTGCAATTACTTTTAACTATTTTTTAGTTGTTGATGGATCTTTATATATTTTTTAATTCATTTATATAGTGCTGAGAATTGAACCCAGTGCCTCACACATGCTAGGCAAGTGCTCTACCACTGAGCTACAACCCAACCCCGGAATTATTTTTTTTAATATCTTTAATTATTTACTTATTTGTATGTAGTGCTGAGGATCAAACCCAGGGCCCTGCTCGTGCGAGGTAAGCACTCTACCGCTGAGCCACAACTCCAGCCCCAGGAATTATTATTTTTAATGGAAGTAAATTAATTGGGAGATTGGAAAAACAGCAACTAAAACCCTCTTGAAATAAAGAAAAAAATCATTAAAGTAAAAATGAATTAATTGGAAAATAGTAAAAGAAAATATGAAAATTTGAACTGCATACAAATTGAAAGCTTTGAGGCCAGGTTTGGTAGCACAGGCCTATAATCTTAGTGACTCAGAAGTAGGTTGAGGCAAGAGAATTGTAAGTTCAAGGCCAGCCTCAAATTAAAAAAAAAAAAAAAAAAAAATTAAAAGGGTTGGGGTATGGCTCTACTTGTAGAACAATTCTGGGTTCAGTCCCCAGTACCACCAACTTAAAGCTTTTATATGGGACAGATGACCGTAAACAGTTAAAAGGCAAATGACAATTTAGTAAAATATTTGCAGCATACATGACAAGGGATTAAATATCTTTAAAATAAAATTATTTCATTGTTGAAAAAAGCAGAAACAAACAAACAAACCCTGCCTATTAGAAAAAAAGAAAGCTGAACAAATTAATAGAGCATTCATTTAAGATCAATAAAATGCAAAAGAGTAATAAAATATGTGATAAAATGGATCAATTTCACTGTGAATCAAGAATCATCAATGAGAAGAGGCAGCCAGACCTCATCAGTGAGCTCTCAGACCAGGAGAAATGGGCAGGAATGGGCATGGGGAGGAGGAGCTTGTCCTGGGGGACTCACAGCCTCCCTGGGGCCCGTTGGTGATGGTGATGTGTGTTCAATGTCATGGTTATGTGCAGACCCTGTGGCCCAGCAGTTCAGTTTATCAACCAATTCAATAATTGTGCAAACTAATTTGTTTGGAAATGACTTTGAAACATTGTTCCTAAGTTTAAAACAGCATTAATATCCATCGTAGGTCATGAAGAAAATTTTTAAAAAAAAGGTATTCATACATGCATATATAAGTTGAAATGGAAATTTTCATGAGAACTCAACTGGAAAAAAACTGCCCACCATGGTTAGCATAATCCCATTTTACTTAAAATATTTTATTTGGGATATGTGCATGTATTTTTGCATATAAAAATTCTGGGAAGATAGGTGTGCCTGGTGGCACACATCTGTAATCTCAACTACTTGGTAGACTGAGGCAGGAGGGTCACAAGTGCAAGTCCAACCTAAGCAAGATCCTTACTCTAAATAGATTTTTTTTTTAAGGACTAAGGATATAGCATGGTGGCAAAGTGCCCCTGTTTATTATCTTAATTCCCAGTACCAAAAGGAAAAGAAAGAAGAAATTCTGGGAAGATAGATACCAAACTGTTAATAGTGTGGGAAGTTTTCAAATTTCCTTCCTGTTTCACTTTCTCAACTTTGGTGCAAGTTTTCACAAAAAGATTTTCATGTACCAAAAAAATGAAAAAGAAGAAAACATTTAAATGGAGGATGTAAGAAAGAAGCAGAAATATAAAAAGATGAAAGCTGAATGTCCAAGAGGAAATATGTACCATAAAAAAACAGATTAATATTTACAAGAAAACAGATTAACTTTATTGGAAAGTCAAAAGTAATTGTGTAAATGAAGTAGAAATTATGCATTTTAGACTACAAATTTGACATGATCATGTAGTCCTGATTATTACTATTTTTGCAGAGGTTATGCCTATCTTAACTCCTTTTATCCTGCCTCTCCACATGTGTTATTCTCCTCACTGCCTTGTGTGTTGCGGCAGGGCGGGTTGAGTCTGCATGGTCACACTCACCCCCCACCCCATGACCTCCGGCTCTCAATAGCGTCTTTGTCTCAAATGCTCCAGGTCCATGGCAGGAAGCCCCCCACCCAGCCACCCTCATCTTCCTTCATTCCAGCTTTGTACCCACCACAACTGTGTACACGTGAAGCACAAAAAGTGCATATTCTCTCAGGATTATTAATAGGCCATTTCATGGCCTAATTTCTGCCATTTGACCATCCTCTAAAATTTTCACTGAGCTCTAAAGATGGTAACATATAATATTAGGCTAAATTCTGTACAATTTAAATTTGACTCTTGAATTTCTTACTTTGAATTTCTTCAGACATCCAGGGATTCATTTATTTGTTGCTGTGTATCATTTCTATAAACTTAGAGATCCAATAAGGTAAAATAAATGTTACCTTATTTTATATAATTGTTTATTTTTTGACGATTCTGTTGGGAGGTGGGAGAGCAGTAATATTTAAGTAGACTGAATAGGTGAGTGCCAGGCACTTTATAATAGGCTATGAAACCACAGGGGCACATGCCTGAACTCAGGTGGAGATGGTGAATCTACCCAAAGCCACACACCTGCAGATTGGAATTAAGCAGTCTGAATGAGTGGAGCAGGAGCCAGTGTCCCAGAATGAACCCTAAAGTAAGCCACTTACTTAGGGCTTTAATTTTTTAAAAGAAACTGCAAGCTAGAAGAACAGCATATTTTTATCTTAATAGTGCACTCTTTTTCTCTGAAGCATTTTTGTTTCCTTTGGCTCAACCCGATGCACAGGCTCTTAGTCCAGAGTTAGGAGTGGATTTCTCTGAATTATTGGGATAAGTAGAGTCTAATAAACAAATTTGCAAAAAGAAAACAGAATAGGGGAAATAAGGGCTTAGAAAACCTATTTAGACCAGGTGCAGTGGTGCACACCTATAATCTCAGCGGCTCTGGAGGCTGAGGCAGGAAGATTGCAAGTTCAAAGCCAGCCTCAGCAACTTAGCGAGACCCTGTCTCAAAATAAAAAAAATACAAAGGTCTGGGGATGTGGCTCAGTGGTAAAGCGCCCCTGGGTTCAATAGCCAGTACCAGGGGAAAAAAAAGAAAAAGAAAACATCTTCAGTTGCATGCCAATGAATTGAGTCAGGCCTAAAATAGAAAAGGCTAATGTAATTTAGGAGTATATGGTTCCATAACAAAATGGAATTTTGAAGACTAATTTTCATAATGACAACACACATTTTTTGGCATAAAATATTATTACTGACCAAACTTTAGTAGAAGAAAAGTTCTGATTGGGACATTTTTATTTTCATCTTCGAAGTAATTGGCCATTAGTTGTACAAATTTTCTCATTTTTACATTACAGTGGCCTCAAATAGAATTGGTGACACTTTAAGAGATTAGGCAAGAAATGTTTTATATAAATACCAACTTGATGCAAAGAACAAAATTAAATTTAAGAAAAAAAAAAAAGACCAGCTTAAAATCCTTCTATCACTGTAATTAATCTCTGAAGAGACTTTAAAACATATCAGGTTGTTTTTTTTTTTTTTTTTTTTTTTTTTTGTGTGTGTGTGTGTGTGTGTGTGAGAGAGAGAGAGAGAGAGAGAGAGAGAGAGAGATCTCCACATGCATGCACATACTTATATCAGTGATTCTCAATTAGGGGGCAGTTTTGGTCCCCAGAGGACATTTGGTGATGTCTGAGAGATTTTCGATTTTTTAGACTGGGACTGGGAGTTACTACTGGCATCTGGTGGGTAAAAAGTCAGAGATACTACTGAACATCCCATGATTTACAGGACATCCTGCACAACAAAGAATTATCTGGTCAAATGCATTGATAGGGCTGAGCTGATAAACTCTGACCTAGCCTGAAGGAGTATGCAAGATCTCCCAACCAAGTCCTAGCCTCCAAGGTTTGATCTGTGGCCCTCATCAATGATCCAAGTTCACCACACGCAGCCCACACTCCCTACCACACTGGAGCAGTGTCTGCTTCCCATGAGAAACACTTCCTGCCCCTTGACTTGCTGGCTTGGGAAGTAGGACAGTAACCATAAAGATTTTCCTACTCAGGCTCACATACTTGGGCAAGGGGTCAGGGGTCAAGGACTGCGAATGTTTTAAACATTTGCCTTTACCAATGCTCTTTATGAACAAATGACTTTCATTAAATGAGAAAATCTCAATTTTTTGTGAATTTCAGTAACTTATGTGCTTCCACTAAAAGCCTACCTCAAAATTCCGTATTCTGTGAAAATGGCGGGGGGGGGATTAAATATTTCTGTATTTGAGCATTAGAACCAAATAGAAAAGTAGACTCATGGTTAAAGTGTGAATCTTTATCAAGAAACACTTTGCCAGTTTTCCAACGCTAACATCATCTTCTTCACTTTCCATGTAGCCCAACAGCCCAACTCGGGAATGGGCACACAGAAAACTTTCTTCAGTAAGATATGGAACATATTGTCTGCCTACAAGATTTGTTTTTAAGTCTCTTTATTATAGCCAGGACTGTTGAAGCTAGGCCCAAAGATAAAGCTACCCACACCCATTTGCTCAACCTATTTCAAGCACAGAAGGGAAAACCTTGATACTTTGATTTCTTTCAAATGAGATAGAATTACTGAAGTCAGGATGTGGCTCAAGCGGTAGCGCGCTCGCCCGGCATGCGTGCGGCCTGGGTTCGATCCTCAGCGCCACATACGAACAGAGATGTTGTGTCCGCCGAAAACTAAAAAAAATAATAATAAATATTAAAAATTTAAAAAAAAAAGAATTACTGAAGTCAGTTACAGAAGCCAAGTCTTATGAAGGCTATTAACCATGTTCCATTTCCAATTTATGTGATGTGCTGAGAGGATTATGATTATGATGAGTTGCAGAAGTACAAAAGTATGAAATTTATAGTATCATAGATTTATGGACTGCAAGTGGTCGACATCTCAGTTCAGCATGGGTTCTATAAAGTGGCATGGCAGTTGTGGTCCAAGAACAGATCTTTAACAAACACCACGTATTGCAACCACTCCACAAATAGGAAGGCCTCCCAGAGAGTGAAAAGGCAGTATTTAAAAGTTTAGTGTCAGACAAGGAACATTAGCAGTAGATTTGGCAGAAAACAGGATCTTCTATGTTGGTGATTTGTCAGAAAACAGCATCTTCTAGGTTGGTGATTTGTGTATTATTCTGCTATGCGTTACATTTATTGGTTTGTAATTTGTTTACTGTCTGCTTAACTGTTCTTGAGACTCTATGAATAGATGTCCCTATAGTTAACTGATTATGTGCCTAGAACTTGGGATCGAAGGGGATATTTGTGGGACAGTTCAAAGAAGGGATATAAATGACGGAAGCCTTGAGCTGGAAACATAGGCCTAGCTTTGAGGGTAGACGTGAGTGGCCGTGAAGGGAAGAGATCAGGAAAAGTCAGAAAAGAGAAGGAAAAGGCAGTGACAGGCAGAGGTAGCTTCCAGAACCTTTAGCCATTAGTGGGCTCAGCATGATGGATTCACCTGAAATCACTCCAGCCAGCCCCTGACACGTGTCTGAATTCTCACCTTGCCAGGCTATTAGCACGTCCCTCAGGTCTAGGCACAAGAAAAAGGAAACTACTAGCTGCTTGTTTTTTCACTATGAGCAGCCTACATCTGACTTACCTTGGCTCCCAGCCCAGTCAATATATTTTATACCTTGGGCCAACAAACTCCTTATACCTTAAGTGTTTTTTTCAAAATTGGTATAATAACATTATCTTAAAAAGAAAACCCTTCAGGATCATTTTGTTTCTTCACCTTTCCTCTCGACACTCTCTGGGGAAGGCACATCCCCCTTTTTGCTGGACCAGCTATTCAGAATGTATTTAAGAGTTTGCTTTGTTGGTTATTTCCTCCTTTCGATGCTCTGGGCTTTCATTCTCTCTGTTTTGGATTTTTCTCTATAAGCACACATTTACAGAGGAGGAAAACACACACACACACACACACACACACACATCTCCTTTCCCATTAAATAAATAGTTTATTTCTTTCTCTTTTCCACCAACTGTCTTTCAATGAGCTCATTTAATTCTCACCACAATGCTATAGAGCCTGGTCTCCTCTCAGGACATTCAGCAGTGGCAGGAGACGTAGCTGATGTCACAGTTGGGTTGGGGCTGACGCTGAACATCCTAGAGAGCACAGGACAGCCCCTCACACCCCAGAATGATACTGTCTGGAATGGCAAGGGAGTGCTGTAAGGCAGACCTGGCTGTCTCCATGTAGAAATGAAGAACACGAGGCCGAGCCAGGTCGGCAAACTGGCCAGAGGTCATGTCTCCCAGAAGCCGAGGTGTCAGGCTGTCATTCAAACCCAGGTTTGAGGGCCTGCGTCTTCTGGTGAACAAGAACCAGAAAGCACATACACATATGCACACGCCCACATGCACGGGCAACTTCAGCCTGATGATCATCTACAGATTCAGAATGAACATCTCTGTGCGTAATTCCTCACCTACACCTCTGATTATTTCCCTAGGCTATATGTATAGAACGTATCCTAGTGAGTAAGTACTTAGAGGGTGTTCATGGTTATGTCCGTGAGTTATGTCATTGTGATTCCTAAGGCCATCGGTGCTGATTACATGGGCTTTGCTTCTGACTCCTTGCTGTGGCCTTCGGTGACTCTCTTTATCTCTTCTCTTCTTATTTAAACCCTCTGGTTTTCTGATGTGCCTTTCCTTTTCAAGGAAGTCCCTGCAGTGGGTCATCTTCATTAGCTACAAACCTGTGGACCCTTGGATTACTGGGACAAAAGAATGCAGGGCTAAAGGGCCAGTCTGAGCCAGATCCTGCCCCTGCCCCCCCCCCACCTGGGTGACTTCCTACAAGTTCCTCTGAGCCTCTCCCCTCACTCATTAAGTGGGTCCTGAAGACGTCCCATACCTCACAAAGACTGAACGAGTTAATATTTGTGAAATATGCAAAACAGTGCAGAAACAAAGGCGATTCTAAAATGCCATCGTCTGTCTTCAACATCATGATTTTTTTTTTGTGATCATGACATGCTCTTTTGAGCCCTGTGAAAGTGCCACCCATGATTCTAAACCCTTGCTGCTCTGGTTCTCAAGGTCATCTTCATTCTCCAAGTGTCACCTGTCCTCCATACCTCCTGTTCCCCAAGGCCTCACTGTGGCCCGGAGAAGCCTCCGCCAGGCTGGGCATTGCTGAGCTCTTGCGTGGCTTTTATGTTCCAAGTCTGTTCCCAGCCTGGATCTTTGCTGCAGTCTTCCCTGGGTGCTGGGCTGCAGATTCTGTGCTGCGAAGGCCTCTCCATCTCCGTAGTACGACTGCCCTCCTTGGTAGCTCTCTGCTTTTCTATTAGGTAAGAGACTTTCCCCAAAGTATACTAGCATGCCCAGCTCATTTAAGGAAGATTTGATGATCAAAAACTTTTGAGTTACTCCATGTTCTACATCTCCCCCCTGGTGAAACAGTATACTGAGCAGTTTAAGGAATTTGAGAAGTACTGGAATAAAGAAACTGTGCATTTTGTAATGCTGCAGTTCTTGAACTTATAAGACATCCCACACACCCCCTTTTCTTTAACAATGCCTATCCCCACTTTGTAGTGTGATTTGAGGTGAGCGCTCATGCAGAGCAGGCAAAAGGGCCTCAAGCTACCTCTAATCAGGATTTCCCAAAGTTGCCCACATGCCCCGCATCAAACACACCCACGTTGCTACTTAAAAATGCAGACTCCTAGGCACTCCCAACCCCCATTTAAACACCCGGAAATAGCACCAGAGAAAATGAATTTTAAACAGGCTGCCAGGGTAATTCTTACAATCTCTAAGGTTTTGGAACCACCACTGCAGGTACTCACAGCAGCCAGAGTCATGGACACTATGAAGATCCCCCTGTTCCCCCTTCGAGGAAGAATATAAACCCACTTGACTTAAACCCTTTGTTTTATTGTGCGGCAGATTGATGTAATGGTAAAAATCATCCCCTAAGTCTCTGTTTACCAGAAATTGTTTCTGAATCACATCCACACCAAGTTGCTGTCGGCCATGAGCAATAGCAAGTGGTCTGGCAGCGGCCGGAGCCAGCGAGGGGGCTGTCACAGCCCCAACACGGGTGGTGGGGAGTGGCTCTGTTCCGTCACTGGACAGGGTTGTCGGCAGTCCCTGGATCGGGGAGACAATCTGGAGAGGCTCATATGTCTTCTCATGGCACAGGATCAGTGCAGCCACAGGCCACCGGGTACGTCCTGGGCACTCCTGCCAACTCACTCCTGTCTGTGTGTGTGTGTGTTCAGGAAGTCATTTCCATCTCTCTTTGTACTTTGGTACTAAGGCGCTCTGAACACTTCCAGGAGCTTTTCAGATGAACCTGAGTGCATAACAAGCACTTCGTTGTGGTTTTAAATCCAGGACGAACATGCATCTGAACTCCACATACGTAAATGAGGACAGAGTTAATTTGTGCAGATAGCTAGTCTGAGTTTTCTTTCCACCTCCTTGCCTTTTGGAATCATTCTACTGAATAATACCAACTTGTTAAAAGCCTCCTCTCACTCTTTCCCTCTCTGGAGATTATCCTGCTTTTTACCCTCCAGGTTTGCCCATGATGTTCATTGACATTTGTTTTTCTAAATGAAAACAAAAGTTTGATTCCCTTTGAGGGGGAGGTGAGGGAACGCTCTGGTCACGGAGTATCTGGTCACCTTTTGGTAGATTGTGTCATTCCTTTTCAAAGTATCAGAGACTTTTCTATCCTTGGAATGATTTTAGATCCACATCTCAGTCCATCTCCATGCTGATTTCTGACAGTATTTCCTGCCCCTGGGGGAAGAGGACAGGGTAAGGACATTATTCTTAAACATTTGACCCAAACTTCTTTATCTACTTGTTTTTCTACCAATTTATTTCTAGGACATGCACATTAACCCATATTGCCTGAGCAATCACGTCTCTGCCAATCACCCTTGCCCCACCCTTGGAATTAGCATGAGGCACCTCAAGAGCCAGTGATCTGATGGGTTTCTATTCATCCATAGTGCAGTTTGATTTAGATTTTGTCACATTTTGCTTACAGATGAAAGCACCCAACAATGCAGCAAACACTGAGTGCTCAGCAATATTTTACCACAACAGATTCCTGAATCTTCCCCAGTTGGGGGATTCCGTGACTTGCTACGCTCTCCAGATAGCCTCCCCAGTCTCTGTCAGATGAAGGCAGCTGACAGCTCACGTCCTCTCAGACATCATTTCTGCTTATCTGTGTCTTGGATTCTGATGTCGTTTATTGCTTGTCTCACCTTATACCAGTTCAGTTCAACAAGTTTTTACTGAATATGTACTATGTGCTAAGAATACAAAGATGACTAAATCAGTCCCGATTTCTGTTCCTAAGGGAAAATCAATGGCAACTTAACACTAGGAGGTGATAAAAGGTGTGTTGGAGGTTCAATAGCTCCTGAAGGAGGAGCACCTAGCAGTTCTGGGAATGGGCCAAAGGCGTCCTACTGGATGATAGGTGACTTCTTGGGGACAGGTATGGTGGGACACATGCCTGGACAATACACAGGTTCAAGTAACAAGAGTAGCATATTTTTTCTGTGCTATTAAGAAGCCATAAGCAATTACAGTGGTATTTACAACATCAGTCTAGTTGATGTATGAAAAATGAATTTATTGGGAGCCAGGAATAGTCTCCTAGTAGTCAGAGTCTGTGAGGCCTGAACCAAGGAGAGTCTTAGGAAGTGATGCAAGTGAAAAATGTGCCTCTTCCTTCTCTTTGGGCTGGGATCTTTCTGGGTTGGCACATTTACATAATAGCCCCCCCCCCCTTTGCAGATTTGCTCTCTGCAATTTCAGTTACCTGCATTCAACTGAAGTTCAAATATCACGTGGAAAATTCCAGAAATGAATAATTTGTAAGCTTTAAATAATTTTTATTATAGTATTTTGTTATAATCATTACATTTTGTTACTGGTTTTTGTTACTTTCTTACTATGCCTGACATAAGTTAGATTTTATCATGCAAACAAGTGTGTGTTGGGAAAACACAGTATATATAGGATTCAGTACTGTCTGTGATTTCAGGCACTCTTAGAAGGCCTTAAAACATTTACCCTAGGAATAAGGAAGACTCCTATATTATAAATTGTGGGTTGACAGTATCTATTCCATAGAAGAACCACTCTATTCCGTTGCTCTTGGTTCCTGTCTCTCAGACTGGCCCCCTGCCCAGGTCCTACAGGACTCTCTGCTGCTATCACCATGGAGATTTATGCTGACCATTCTTTGGTGCTTTCCTGATGATAGCCACTGACAATAGTGGAGCATTGTATGAGACAGCTTTATGTTACTATAATGAGATGCCCAGAGGAAATTAATTTATAAAGAGAAAAGGTGTACTTAGCTCAAAGTTTGGAGATTCAAATCCAAGATCAGGCAGCCCATTGGTTTGGCCTCTGGTGAGGGCAGCAGATTGACAATATCAGAAGCACAAGTAGGAGTGCTCACATTTCCAGCCAAGAAGCAGAGAGAGAAAGAGAATGAGCCAAGCTCCCACAATGCCCTTTGAGGACACCCCCCCCCAAGTGACCTAAGGCCCTCCCACTATGCCCCACCTCTTAAAGGTCCAGAGTACCTCACCACCTTGGGGACCAAGCCTGTGTATGTGGATCTTTAGGGGACACTCATCAAAACCATAGCAAGCATTCTCTGTGAGTCATAGTCTCATGATACAAATAAATAATAACTAGAATGTATTAGAACAAATCATATCAACCATTTTTCATTTTGGGCGGGGGGGGGGGATGAGATTTCCTCTCACTAAACCGTGCATTGAAACATTTCTGCGGTTAAAAAGGCAAGCACCTTATAGGAGTCGTGTTTCGCAGTCTTGTTTGTGCCTCATTCACTGCCTCTCAGTAATCTGTGAAGCTGTTTTATCTGTCGTAAGTCTGTTCCTTTCAAATTTCTTGTTCTTTTTCTTTTAAAAAAAAAAAAAAAAAACTTCTTTTGGGAATTCTGAGAGAATATTTTAAACTGGGAAGAAACCTGCAAATATGTTTTATCCATTGAGTTAAAAAAACAAAACAAAAACTCCACAGTAATAAACAGGGTTTAATGTGGTCAGTTTTGTCACAGATCAGGCCTGCCCAAGGCAAGGGAGCCCAGCCAGTAATTTGGGAAGCCTTTGAAGACACATGCACATGTATACATTAACGTCTGAGACTAACCATAATTCTAATTAACGTAAAATAATCCAAAGACATGCTGATTAGACACCGTGAGGCTTGAACAAAGCATTCTGGGGTGGAGGGGATGAGGAGCCTCTGACATTCCTATCCCCAGCAAACAGGGCTTTCTTTAATCATTCAGACTGCCTTTTTTATGCTCAACCTTTTTTCTCCCCCTTGCATGGTGTTCTTAGAGACCAAAAACAACAAAATTCCACAAGCTTTTGCTAATTACAAAGAGAGGAACTGAAACTGTTATGGATTATGTCCGTTCAGCCCCACATTTTTAAAAAAAAAAAAAAAGTAGAACAACAGATCTCTTTGAAAGGATGTGATTTGCACCATATTCCAGTAAATTGATGCAGGCCGAGGACCGTCCATTCATTTCTGTGTCCTGTGGGGCGCTTTGGGACCCACTGGTCCTCCCAGGGACGGAGCAGGAAGAATGAACTCTGGCGAGGGTTGCTTTTTATGATATGTGGCTTTGAGTTTCAGAGGAAGGGAGTGCAGTGTGAATCATGGAGGCAGCTGACTGAAAAGCCCTCTACTCGGTAACAAAAAGCAGACTTTTTCCATATTTCTTCCAAGCTTTTATTTCACATGTGAGTCTGAGACACAAAATATTCCGTAAAGCTGTGAGGAAGCCGCGGTAGTCCTTGCAGTGTGGGGATTTCCCAGAGAGAATACTTGAGTTCAGAATGTTCATTTCTTTGCCAAAAGGTTTATTATGCGGACTAAACGGCCCAACCAAACAGACAACACCATCTCCATTTTATTATACATGTTATTTACTGGGGTTTCCCTGAAGAAAGTTTAAGCATTCTTTCCCTGTGAGTCACTGACCAAGTGATTGTTTTCTTAAAATATAAACTTTCCTTCAGCTGGTCAATCTGGAACCCAGTCTCCTCGTCTTCTGTTCACTCTGAGGCAGCTTCGCCTTCATCTGCAAATGATCATGTCTGTAACTAAATTGAGCAGCTTGGCAGTGGCCAATTTCTTTCCATTTAATGCTGAAGTTTACGAAATCACCAGCACGGCCAGGCGAGATCCACAAGACTCCACCCTGACCTGCGTGATCACATCTTCATTGCCTCGGCAAAGTGCGTCTCCTGGGTTTAACTTCTGCTGGAATCAGTGGGGTGGGAAATTGCACCCTTTCTTTGCCAAGATTGCCCGTGGTCACCGTGCCCAGGTTATGTTGCCCTCTTACCCCTGGGTAGAAGGGGCTGTCTCCTCCTCTGGTCCTCTGATTGAGCAAGAAGCTGAACTTTCTAATTAAATGCTGACACCTTAACAAATGTTTCGATGTGAATGTTGAAGGGTTTTTCTCTTTTTTTTTCTTTTTTTCCTCCTCCATGAGAAAGGCCCGGTCATTGCGGCCTCCATCCTGAAGGCAATGTAGTTGTGGAGGACATCTCTGACCCCCTCCCCACCCACCTTCCCAGTGCTCTAAGGGGCCTGCTGCTGCCCGCACTGCAGTGCTCCAGCGTCCCTGCTAATTACCTCCTTCCACAGCTTTGGAGTTGGAGCCCAACTGATGGCGCCAGAGGCTGAACCACAGGCAGATCTGGAGGCCCCTGATTTGCCAGAAGGAATCTGTGCAGTTTGTTCCCTTTCCCTCAGTGTTTTATGATGAGACTCGGCTCAGACCGGAAAGAATGAGGAATGCCTTTAAATACTAATGGCTGAAGATTTGAGTGCTCAGAAAAATGGCCGTCAGGATCCCATACACCGTGCCCGTCCGTGTGCACTGGCGCTCAAGCAGGTGGGCACGGTGTGAACCTATCCCACGACCTCTTCTCCTGAGGGTGGCAGAATTCTTTGCATTACATTCTCCTGAGTGCACTCATACCCAGAGCTTTCAAGATATTTCCCGTTTGCAGCACTGTCTGTTCTGTTGTCTGTTGGTAACTAATATGCAGGGTCTAGTATCCAAAAAAAGATGTGTCCAGAATTTTGGCTAAATTCGACTTTTTAAAGTATAACTTGGAAAAGGAAACATACTTATATTCCTAGGGAAATAAGAGTTGTCTTTCTAGAAGATCCAGAGGCATCAGGCTGATATTCTGATAGCTATCTTTCTGTTTCACACAAGAGCATTGAATAGAAAACTTGAGTCTCATCACATATTTTAAAATACTTATTTCTCAAGACGTATTTTCTCAGCTGTTTCTTGCTTTCTTATTGAAGTTCCTTCAGAAAGGGAAATTATGCTAGACAAAATGATGTTAGAAGGCAAAACATCTCTCAGACAGCTGTAGGTCATAAGTTAGCTAACCACTTTTCTCACTATTCATTTGGCTCTGAAGGCATTTGGGGTGGGGTGATAATAAGTCAAGCATTTCAAAGTCTATAGGACACTGAGTTTCTATTAGCGCCTGATTTTCTGTATAGATGGGAGGTCAGAAAACTGCATGATTTTGAAAAGCAGATCATGTGAAACACAAACACAAAAATAACACAGTTAATCATTTCGAATAAACCTTCTTACTCAGATTTACCAAAATTTTATGTGTAATTGTGCTGCTTGGTTCACTGATTAACAATGCAGACATTGGGTTCACATCTTCTTTTGTGCCTAGCACAGTGTTTGATTCTGAACCAACCATCTGAAATAGTCTCTGTTCTCAAAAATACTGAGTCTCCATCACATTGGCCAAAGGCAGCCCAAAAAAACAGGTAGACTGCTCAGGACACTTCCAGTTCTAAGGAGACTAAGAGGACACGGTGACACAAGCCTGATACAAAAAAAAAAAAAAAAAAAATCCAGTCTACTAAGGTAGACTGAGAAGAACATCATTTAACATCACCTTGTATGATACTTGGGATGATAGTTTGTTAGGAAATAGATATGAGAGGCACCTAATTGTGTTTTCCTTATGAGCAAAGCTGTGGATCAGAAAATGCTTTGGAGAAGAAAGGACTCCGAGGTGGCTTTTGAAGGGTCAAGAAACAGGAAGGAGCCTGAGGAGCAGGGAAGGGGTCCCGGGCAGAGGAACGGTCTGTGTAAAGGTTCAGAGACATGAGAGCTGTTGGGGAATCTGAGGGTAGTTGGCGGCTGTGTGAAGTGTGCATGAAGATGGCAGAGGAGGCTGAGAATCAGGGGGGGGCGGAGGAAGAACAATCTTACTGGGTCTTGTATGCTGTGGGCAAAAAACTGTATCCTAAGAGAATTGTGGAGCCACTGAACAAATTTGAACATGTTTACGTTTTAGTAAGAGTGTTACACTAAGAGTGAGCAAATATGTAAGGACCAAAAAGCTGCTGGGGACATATGGACTCATATCTTCAACAGAATGACAGATAATACCATTATAGTTAAAATTCTGAATTAAATATAAAAATATTGTTTTTAAATATATTGCCAAAACGAATTTGTGGAAAGACTCCACAGGGAACCAAAAATTAAGAGAAATTAAGAGAAAGCAGGAGACCTGGTATGGGAGTAATTTCCAGTATTGGCTTTCCTCCTGAGAAACTCACCCAAACTCTAGAAATCCTGAGTCTCCATCATGGTGGCCAAAGGCAGCCCAAGAAACAGGTAGATATAGCTCAGGACACTTCCGGTTCTAAGGAGACTAAGAGGAGACTGTGATACAAGCCTGATACTAAAAAGCAAAATAAAACAAAACAAAAAACCATACCTGAGTCTAAAAATATATTACAGTAGACTCCACGTCCGGAAGGAGATTCCTGGTCCTGACATGGCACCTCCTGGAAGGGGAACGGAGGCTGCTCTGTCTAAACTGAGAGCAAAGCTGCCCTCCTTTGAGTTCAAGGTCTGGATATGAGAGGCAGAATTTAATTCTCCTGGACTAGCAGTATCCCCAGAAGGACTAGCAGAACAACCTAAGCCCTCCGTGGCCCCAGGCCATTCTCTCTCCCAGATAGAGTTCAGAGGAAGTGAGTATCTCATAAGAAACAAAGGAAGGAAGGACATCAGGAGACAAGTCACTACTGAGACCAGGAGGAGCAATAGACTGTGAGACCAGACCTCTGAAGATAAGATATAGAAATGTAAGGTACAGAAATAAAATTAAAATGTTTAATATGTACGTAAATAAAGGACCTTCAAAGAATGACCGAGAAAGATCAAGCAGATTGAAACGAAAATGTCCCTTGAGAGGCTTTGATTCAATAGAGATGAATAAAGAATTTCCAGGTATATCTACAGGTATGTGAATGCACTGGCCCTAAGAAAGCCCAGGCCAGAAGAAAAGCTAGAAAGTAATAGATTCAGATCATGGGTTGAGTTAGATGAGAGCCAACATTTGTAATCTGAGTTCTAAAAAAATATATGAGAAAGAATGAGGAAAGACCATGTTCAAAAAAGAACAGAATGTTTGTAAGAGTACTGCTCATAATAGTGAAAATCTGGCAACAGCCTTCCATCTAGGGAAGAGCAAAGGAACAAATCATTGCATATTTACATGTGGGAGTTTATGCAGCATCCTGACCAACTGCCAGTACCTACAGCAATGTGTATGAATTAGCAATAACAGAAAAAGAGTGCATATGATATTAAAATCAACTGTTTACATATAAGTGGAATAAAACAGTAGTAGGAAAACAAGGGTTTGGTGGTTGCTCTCAATGTGGGTCATCTTGGGTGGGAGAGCGAGGCAGTGAGTAGGGGGGATGCCGTAGGAGTAGATGCAAGTCATTTTTAAAAGGACAGGGGCTGGGGATGTAGCTCAAGGGTAGAGTACATGCTCAAGGCCCTGGTTTTAGCCCCCAGCCCTGAGAAAACAACAAACAAAGGTCCAAACTTTCATTTTTGGGTAATGAATTCAAAGGTCTCTATTAAAATTATGATTAAAAAAAATAAGGAAAATTGGTTCGTACATTGATCAATGATGAAAGTTGCCATGAATCAAGGATTCTGATTAATCTAATTTTGCATGCTGGAAGTACACAAAAGAGGTAGGAGAGAGACAGACTGAGAATTTTCTAAAATTGTTGAAGTCTGTCGATTCTCAGAATCAGGAAAGGCAGTAAATCCCAAATCAGATTAAATAATAACAACAACAACAACAACACAAGATCTATCCGAGCATATCAGAGTGAAAACTACAGACCACCAGAGAAAAAGAGATCTTAAAAGAAGCCAGAAAAATAGATCATTGACAAAGGAGTAGAATCCGATAGACTGTTGATCAAGTTAAACTGTGTAAGATAATTCAGTGGAGAGAGTCAGGACTTGGTTCCGTCTTCTCATTCCTATGCCCATGTACTTTCTAACATCCCACCAGATTGATCCCACATCCACGTACAGAGTACTTTGTGCACTAAAATGAATGCAAACCAGAAAAATAACAGAAAGAGGGAGCCAGTAATTTGGAAAGCTGGAAGAAAAGTTAGCAGCAATCTGTTTAACATGAAAAATTCAGGAAAAAAAACATATTTAGGTATAAGAGAAACAGGGACTAACATTTAGTTAAGTTCTAAATATGTGCCAAACGTCACGCTGGTGCTTTTAAAATTTCAGTCAGTTCTTGCAACAAACATTTATGGGTTGAAGTCGTTATTTCCGTTTTGTGGTAGAAGAGATCAAGGCTGAGGGAGGTTAGATAATCAACCCCACTTTATAGAGCTGGTAAATGGTAAATTCGAGTTCTGAAGAGCAACGGTCAGTACTGCCTGACCCACCGTCTTCCCAGTAACAGTGTCAATAAATGGGTGATGTAACTGATGCTGCCTAAGTAGCCCCCAGATAGAACACTTTGGGGATAGATAGCCTTCTGATACCAGCCCTCCCAGTGACGGGGGTTCCCAGAACCCAGACCAGGAATCGTTCCATCCTTCACGTGTCTCCAGACCTCTTTCCCACTTGGATACTCTCCCAATTCCTCCATCCCAGGTAGGATCATCCATTTACAGGATATTGGCCACTGGCTAATAGCGCGAGGGGTTTGAATCCTGGCTTGCACACTCACTACCCCAATCACCACATCTGTTTGAGCCTCGGTTTCCTCATACACAGACTGGGATAACTACACACCCTTCAAGGACCCTTGAAATGATTAAATGAGGTAAATCAATAAAGCTTGGAGTTGAGTCCCTGGTACTTAGAAGTTCTCTGTAAGTGACTGCTGCTGCCGTGACTACACTCTTTACAGGTGTAGACAGCTTTTACAGTCAGGGGTGTTCATTGGCATCTCCTAGTTTGCCTTTTGTTGTTGTTGTTGTTGTTTTTGGTCCCCTGGTTGTGGTTTGATGTAGTCTTGGACATAGTTGTCATTGATTTTAACTTGTTTTAAAAGGAAAATAATGATATGTTCTGGCTTTCCTATCAGGCAATAGGAATATAGCTATTCATTACTAAATATTCTCATTTTCTAGAATGAGACTTTTTTAAGTCTCAAGCTTTCATCCCTGAGTTCAGTTTGCTAGAATGGAATAAATGAAGACAAAAGTTTCTAAAATCAACATGTCGATTGGGTCAGTTTGACCAAAGAGTATTTTTGCCCTCAGAATGTAGTAATTTGAGTTAGGGTTATGTAAAAAGTCATTTTAATGATACAATGATAGTCAAGAGGATTGGTATAATGCCGGGGCCTTGGCAACACAAAACACCAAATCCTCCTGATCCTGCACAACTCAACCTGAGGCCTGAAGTGGGGGGAGGAGCGGCAGAAGAAACCTCCCCATCCAGCACTCCCTCACACCCTGTGGCACGTGTTCAATAATGCACGCAGAGGCTGGGTGGGTACCGACCTCAGAAAACAGAAGAGGCCGTTCTTGGTCTAGTTGTAGCAGTTGACTAACCTAGTAGGCAGGAGTTTTTATAATATGCCACGTTTACCTTTCAGCTAATCTATTATTTTTTTTTTTTTTTTAAACAAAGACAATCATGAATTAAAGCTATCTGGGAAGTCTTCCTTCTTCCAGGTGGTTAGTGGCCCCTGACCTGGAATTTCACTCCTCCAGGACTTTTTGGTTCAGTAATAACATTGTGAAGTTGCTCACATTAATATGCTGATGAACCCAGGGAGCCGTATTTCTTTCTTTCTGTTGCAAACCAACATTCTGTGCCTCTTGATTATTTATGTAGCATTCAGGCTTTTAGAAGATTGCTTAACTAACATGTGATTGCTAGAAAGGGAGTAGTTAGCGTTGGAGAAAAAGTAACATGAAACAGTTCTCGGAGGAACTCAACAATGCAGTAAACTATCAGAGACTACAGTATGCGAGAGCAGATAAAGGGCTTCAGTTCTTACTCATGTTGTACCTATTCCGTGAAAAGATTTTGCTCTCGTTTAGACGAGACACAATTCATAAAATTTTTTCATATCAGCAGGGGAACTGGGCCATCTGTATATACGTAGAGGCTGGCAGTGTTAACAGAACCCTGAGCGGTCCAGAAGGCAGGGACAAGGAATATCATTCTATCATTCCCAACTGAAACAACACCAGAAAATGTAGGCAGGCTACATGGAATTACCCAGAGTGGAGCCTGTCTGAAATCGAAAGTCTCTCAGAGACAAAAGTACCATTCACCTCTTCCTCCTCCTTACGGCTGAAATTCATTTGCATCCACTGACATCCTTTAAATTATTACCCTCCTGGGAAAGTCTGCAACCCCACAGAAACGTTGAGTGTTTCCTCTCAGACCTGTGTTGTCTCCATCCCCTGACTCACATTTTAGCATCCCAGCAGAGGAAGCTCACTGCTAGAAAGATATCAAATGCTCACCACCTAGATTCCCTTGGTCTCAGGGACTTCCTAACAACAGTTTTTTAAAATGTAGCTGCTTTATTCTTTGAAAGTCATCATTCCCAGTGTCTGACTCTTCTCACCCGACCTTGTAGACTGATACATCTAGTCGAATTTCTTGTGATCCAGAAAAAAAAAAAAATGGGAAATAATAAGCTCCAAAAATTCAGCTACAGAGTAACGTATGGCTTTCTCCAAATATCTGTTAAAATTTTAATATAATGAAGGGTAGGATTTGTTAAAAGGAAAGTCGTTTGGCAGCAAAAATTTAGCACTTTCAAAGCTGCCACATGGTGTGCCGCCCAGGGCTCCCTCACGGATTGTTTTGCTGTGGCTGTTCCGACATCTGTCAGCATTTTCAGCATAAACCATCCGCTCAGAAAAATTCTTCAGGCTGAAACTCGATATGCCAGGTCTCAGCTTAGGAGTCTTTCTGTGTTTTCAGGAAAATCAATTCTGGTGTTTTCAAGTTACTGCTGTTGAGGGAAAAAAAAAATTCTAATATCCAGCTTCAAGACACCCTTTTACTTTATATGTGGGTAAAAAGAGCGTGGACTCCTGCCCCACCAAGAGAGATGGACAGGAAGTATCTAAACAATCTGATAGTGCGGAAGTTTTCTTCACACTATAATTCTGAAACAGGATGTCTTTATCAGAGCTATATGACCGCATTCCTAGGAGGATGGTCTCTGGAACTCTGCCCAGCTTTAATGCTGGAGGTCAGAATGTGTCCACCTCTTGGCAGCTGAGGATGAACGGCTTAAGTGACAAATTCCAATCCTCCAGCTTCCCAGATCATCGTACGGCCAGAAGAGACTAATACAATAAACAGCAGTTTGCCAGAAGGCCTCATGATCCACTGGTGGATTGTGGTTTTTGCACCGCCCGACATACATTACCCCGATGTCTAAAATTACTTCTCAGAGCTCAGCTGCATGCGCGATACTGGACTTCATTCCACAGGTCGAGTCCGTGTCGTCCACTTAGAATGGGAATGCACTTTTGAACCTAAAGCTGTCACTGCAAATCTCATCGTGAGTGTAAGAATTCACGAAGCGTTCCAGTTTAGCCTTTTACAGGGATGTGCCTGTGAAGATAGAGAGATCGTACCTCAAAATTGCCAATGCATTCAAGATGGAAAAATCATTTCAGCGAATGAAGCCCTGGTATTTGACTACAGAGGACCCCCAAATTACCGTGGTTTGACCTACAATATTTTCAACTTCACCGTGGTACAAAAGTGAAAATGCATTCAGTAGAAACCACACTTTGAATTTTGATCTTCTCCCAGGATAGAAATAGGCAGTATGATACTGTCCTGTGATCTGTGCCAGTGGCAGCGAGCTGCAGCTCCCAGGCAATCTCGGGATCAAGGAGGAGACAACCCACATTCCATAGCAAACTGTGGTACTAAACTGTGACATTTTCTAGGTTAGGCATATTGGAAGCTTTTCTGACTTACAGTATTTATTAGCAGGTAACTCCATCATAAGCTGAGGACTATCTGAATTTGCAATGTGAGCTTTTTTCTTTGTAGATGAGCATTACTGGAAATAGACAAGGGATGTGCAGGACTTCAGCACACGGCCCTCTGTTCCAGTTATCTACTTAGAATTTCTCTGAACTAAAGATTTCCTCAGTCTCTTCGGCGTCACCCTCAGGAAAAGAGAAACTAAAGAACATAGACGGTTAAAGCTGAACTAAAATTGAGCTGCTGACTACCTTAGCATAGTTGCTCATCTTTTAGCTAACATAATATTTCAAGCAATAAGGGGGTGACTTTTGAGGCTGCTGGGACTGTACCTGTGGTTGTAGAAATACCAAGGAACTCAGCTTCAGTAGTTACAGTGGTAAGGAAAAATTGCTTCCTTCATTTAGTGATTCTGGTGCACTCTCAGAAGACACAGCCAGAAACCATCAGTACCCGGCGCCCCTGGCTTCTAAGGTACCTGCTCCTGCCTCCTCTTGAAGGCCTTTTTGTGCTGTCTACGCTCTAAACCTTGAGTGGCTCAGGTCTTTTGGAGGACTTAAATGAAGACAGACCAAATCGACTCAGAATTCCTTTCCAATAGATACAAGCAAACACAATAGTGAGTTGTTTGTTTCTCTTCCCTGAAAATGCTCCCTGTGACCCCCTCAGCTAAGTAGAAGAGGCCTCTTGAGTTTCTGTCCCTTTTTGAATCCCCATCTCAATCTATTTCTGGGAAAAATGAGGACCAATTTTCGTAATAAACCAGTCATAATCAATTGGTCTTCATTTTTCTCAGAATTCCTAAGGCTCATGCCAGTCTTGTCTGTCTCACTATTAATGAAATTAAGGTTTGGGGACTAAAGCTATATGGCAAGTATTTAAAGAACTCAAGAAGCTAAGGGTTTTTCTTCTTCAGAGCTTTATTTAGTTTTTTTATCCATTGCAAAAAAAAAAAAAAAAGTCCAAATCTACACAGAGGAACTGCTAGCTGCAGTGTAGCCATATGGCGCCCTGATGTAATCATGGATTCTTGTCTACCAACAAGACGTCTTCCAGATATAATGGCCCAGTCTTCCTGATTAACTTGTGTTCTTGATTACTGAACTTAGAATCTGGAAGCCTGAGTTTCAATTCTAGTTCTTCCACTAATTTGATCTTGGGAAAATTGTGCAATTTTTTTACTCTGAGTTTCTAAAAAATGAAATATTAAGTCTAAACCTATGTCACAAAGTTGGTCTAAACCTCAAAACAAATTATATTAATAATATAATACAGAAACCGTATTCCTCCACATTTATACAAAGTACATATTTATATGGACAGTGCACAGTACTATTATGGGCAACAAAGGAAATTAGAAGTCTACAATATATGAAACCCAAATAAAAATTGGCCACAAAATGGTGGTTAGGATGTAAATTGTTTTCCGTTTCAATTTCTGATTCCACTTATTCATGGTTTACAATGTGTTTTATAAGGATCAATAATCATTCTGAATTAACTTATAATAGTGCTAATGCCAAGTAGTTCTCAGTACATAAATGTGTTTGTGTTAAGAGAAATTTCTGCCTTCGTATATTTGAAGAAAAAGAAGAGGCTAGACACTAATCAAGAGTTTCCCAAGTCATTGTCATTCTAGGCTTTCCCAAAGACACGTGGACTTTGGTTTCTGGCAGGTTTTTTTAGACTATCTCTCTTGACTTCAAAATATCTAACAAAACTGAGGACAGTGTGACAAGTGCTCTTTCAAATCTCCGATCAAAAATGAGATAGCCCTGGGCCAGGAAATAAGAAGGAGCTGGAAAGCAGAAGGCTAAGCCACGGCTGAGCTGGGGGGATTTGGTGCCACAGTATACCAGAGCTTTGGGTTTGCACAGTCGGATAGAGAAAAGGGATCAGCCAGAACAAGTTGGGAAATTGCAACCAACACCCTTCCCGTAACCCAGGACCCTCCCAGAGCTTTGTCTTCAATGAAAGTGGCATATCCAGGAAAATTTATTTGCCGACCAAGGGACCAAGGTTATGTGTCTCAGCCCTTGAGAATCCATTTTTATAAGTCTCCCCGCAGGTAACTTGGGTTTCAGCTTCATGCCACTTCTATGGTCAAGCAGACCCAAAGCTGAGAAAGGAACTTCAAAGGGACAGGGTTGGACTCAGTCTCAGAGCCTGTAGAAACCTGAGTACTCCCTGCAAGAGCCCACCCTCAGGTCAGACCTGACAGGAGTCACACAAATAAAGCCCAGCTTTATACAAGGCAGCAGTTAAAAAAATTGCAAAGAAACCATAGCAAGCAAGTCAAGAGAATAACAAATAGTAGAAAATATTTTGAACTGTGCTTAAAAAATGTTTAAAACTGTAAAAGAGCAAATCACAAATATGAGAAAAGAATGCTATCTGTTTTAAAGACAAGTCATATGTTTTAAATAACTAAATAGAACTTTTAGAAATGAAAAGTGTAATTATTGAAATTAAAACTTTTAACAACTGAAGTAAAATTAAGTAAAAATTATGTACAGGGGTGCACAAATGGAGATTTCATATCCAGCTCTCCAGGAGGAAGAAAAAGCCCCATTTGTAGCATATGCCAATTTCCACGGCATAAATAAAACCCACTATGGTTGATTTTAAGTTGCCAGTTAAGGTCAGTGAGCCTGGAATTGGGAAGAGATTGTTCCTGTGAGGTGGGTAAGTCATCTCCTGCACATGATTGCATGTATTATTAGATAAACAGCCCAGAGGGGCTGGGGATATAGCTCAGCTGGCAGAGTGTTTGCCTTGTAAGCACAAGGCCCTGGGTTCAATCCCCAGCAATACACACACACACACACACACACACACACACACGCACGCACGCACGCACACACACATATAAATTAAACTAAATTGAAAATTAAAAAATAAACAGCCCAGAATGCAACATGGAGAGACAGATGGAAATGCATATGAGACAGGAATGGGGGGATATGAAGGTCTAGTGTGTTTAATCATCTTTCTAGAAGATAATAGGAGAATGATGAAAAATTTTCTGGAATTGATGAAAGCCCTAAATTCTAAGGTCCAGGAGCACCAGAGCATGCAGATACACACTGTAATGACATTGCAGGACACCAAAGCCAGACAGCCTTACAAGAATCCAGAGGGAAAAGATGTGGTCTACCAGGGAGCAATTCTTCAGAGCAGGAGTGGAAACTGGAAATAATGGAATAATCCTCAAAGTGTAGAGAGGCACACTGCCAGTGTAGACCTGGCCGTCCAGCTCATCATGTTAAAGGGAGGGCCTCATGAAGACCTTTTCAGGAACCAAAACAGACGTCTTACCACCGAAGGTAAAAGGCAGGAAAGGAGAAGGTGCATTTTGGAAAAGAGGAAAGTGGTCCAGAAGGAGTCCGGGCCAAGCAAAGGGTCAACGTTCACACAACTGAGCGACATTAAGACAGCACCAACGTTGAGCCGGTGACCATCGGCCTTAGGAACAAGGCACTTAAATTTTCTCACAAACGCTAAACAGCTTATCATTCGTTAAATTTAATAACATCACCACTGAAAGGTTGTAATCATCTTCTGTTTGATGACTCATAAGGCAATCAGGAAAAACATTAGATTTTGCTTTGATATAAGATTTACTCATTTTAATCCAGTTGCATGTTGATAAGCACTAGAAATTTAAGTGGTTTTTTAATTTGAAAAATCCAGAGATACCTTGTTTTTTTTTTTGTTTTCCTCCTTCTTCTTTCCCTTATCGATCTCAAACATTCAATTATGTGATTCCATTATATAGCCGAGATTTCCAACTTAGGGTGAGCGGGGAAAGATATACTTTTTAAAATTAATGATTATGAAAATGTTTCTCCCAACCCATAGGCTGGTGACTTCTTACCACTGGAAAGTCTTGTACTCCCTGTGACTCACAGAAAAAGATAAGGTTATTTTATGCTACTCTCCAATAAGAGAAAACTAAGGGTCCTTGGAGGCTCTCCAGGAGTGGAACAGAGTCGTAGAAGATGAGCCTGGGATTTCTCATAGTGCCAGAAAGTAAGGAAGTGCTCGGAAAATTATGGGGAGACGTGTGGAAAGTTCCCAAGAAGCAACTGGAAGGAGTTGCTAGGATGATTTCAGCAACAAAATAATGATTATAATCCACAGAATAAAATGAGAAACCATACCTATGCAAATAAATAGGTGAACAAAATATCAAGTGAAAGGGAAGGCAGAGCTCCTCCCCACAAGATAGTTCCAGTCAATATATTTAGAAGAAGAAATGATTAAAGCATCATTTGCAAAAACATCACAGTAATAATAATTTCTCTTAAGAATCATCAATGGGTGTTAAGTAGATTTAAGTATAATGAGAAAAAAAATATTCAAGCAACTTCCAAATATCACCCACAAGATACTGATACAGGGAGGAAGAAATAGACTTTATAGGCACCATCTGAACCAGGCGACCAACCCATTTACTAGTAATGGGACACATCAACATCATGTTTCAGTATAATGCATTGAGAGTGACACATCATTTATGTGTTTTTCTTGCAAAACAACAACAACAACAAAGCACCACTGGAAATTAGTAAAAAGGAAACATCAGTTAAACTCAATTGAGAGACACTGTACAAATGAACTGGTCAGCATTCTTCAATAGTGTTGGGGTAATAACAAATGGAGAAAGTCAGAGGGGTCACTCCACCTCAAGGAGGCCACAGAGGCAGAACAGCTGACAGCAAGGTGCGGCCCAGGATGGGATCCAGAAGTCCACCTCCTGATCCCGACTGTGGCTGTGTGGTTCAGAAGGTGTCAACCCTGGGGAATGCAGGTGAAGGATATACAGGAATTATTTGTGTTAATTTTGCACACTTTTAATAAGGCTGGAGTTATTTCGAGATGAAATTTTCTTCTCTGCACACCAAGGATTAGGGTTGTGATGTTTCCCTGAGGCCTCCCGGTCCTGCCTCACTCTGAAAGGCCCTTTACTGGCTACCTCCTTCCTCTCCAGTGCTACGCAGAGACCTCCATGTGGCTCCCATAGAAGTGGGCCAAGGGGAGGCTTAGTGGGAAGGAAATGGCTGGGTCTGAAGCACAGGGTTCCTGCTGTGCGCCCTCTTGGTGCTGGGGGCTATTAAAAGGCCATCTTTTTCTCCTCCCCCTCCTCTCCTCCCTCTGTCTTCGTAGCCCACATCCCAGACTGCCTTTCATCCCGTTGGGAGGGTACACAGGGAGTAAGAAAAGAAAAACAGGAATGAATGGCTGTGTTCCTTGGCACATGAATGGCACTCTCCCTTTCGGGACTTCAGGAATAAAAAATGAGAGGCTTTAAATCTTGCTAACTGGTGAGGAGGGTAGGGAGGAGGAGGAAGAGTGAGTGTGTGTGTGTGTGTGTGTGTGTGTGTGTGAGAGAGAGAGAGAGAGAGAGAGAGAGAGAGAATGTAAACTGCCACTATGTAAAGAACAATGCTGGTTTTCAAAAAATCTAAGTCAAAGGAGTCATTATTCCTGAATAAGGTGTGTTATGGGCCAGTGGGAAAGAGGAGGGCAGGGATTTTTGTTCAGCGCTGGTGAGTTAGGAAATACCCTTTTTATAGCTGACTCTAAAAAAGATGAGCTGGTGTTGCCAAGACGTGTTTATCAAATGTCTCCGCTATCTCACAGGATGCGAGGTTTGGTTTGACTCTGTGAGTAGCCCTGTATTTTTATTTTAGCCAAATCTCTGCCCGGCTCTCCGTCAGTTCCCTCCCCCCAGAGAAGAACATCAGGACCAAACCTGCCTGAATGTGGGCAGGAAGCCTGTGGCTTTTAGCAGGAGTCTCTCTCGGTTTGATTCATTGCCTCTCACTAGTGAGCTCCAGAAGGCTTTTCTTAAGATAAAATAAGTTGAAGCAACAAAAAGGGAACGCGGCCATCTCTAATTCCTTCTACTTAAAAAAATACAAATTCCCATGCTCATATCCCCCTGTTCCCATCCCCTTCTCAGGCTCTGTGGAAATGGTGGAAGGACAAGCCCCAGATGGAGCCGGGGGTGTGAGCTCAGACCACATGACCCCCTCGCTCTGGCGCTGCTCCCCGAGCCCAGCCGGCCCTCTTCTACCAGCAGGTCCCACTCTGGGCATCACTTGGCCGGGCACGGGGTGCCCCACCAGGTTGCCCTCCGGTGGCTCCGGGGCCTGGGGCATCGCTGGAGTTATGTGAAGGTGGGTGGGTGCCCAGACCCCTCACCCACACGCACTTCATTGGCATAGAGCTGTGTGCTTCCCGCTCTAGGTGACGGGAGCTGCTGGCTGTGGATGTTGGTTTTGGCTGGTGGCCGTGGGGAACAGCCAGCCGCTGTGTAAGCAGTCTGTCTGGATCCTCGGGGGGCCCACTGCCTTGCTCACGTCCTCTTGCTGCTCCTTAGGTTGCCACCAGCCATTACCATGATGAGTTTTAGGTTCTACAAGCTCCGTTTTCTGTATGGTAAGATAGTAACGTGTAGAGAATCATCATCCTGTAAATCGTCAGGGTGCTTTCGGTCTTCCTTTCTATAATTTGGAATTGGTGTCGAAACTGATGTAGGACTTTTGAATGTGCTGTTTAAACTAGAATTTGGGGCCGGGGTTAATAACCAAACCATTTTTGTGCTGTTTTGAAAACTCCTGGTGTGTCTGCCTTTTAATTTTTTTTTTTTTTTTTTTTTTGCTCATCATACAGTCTATTCAGATTTTTTTCTAAAGAAACATTAAGTAGCTTTTGGCAGAAGGTCAAAACTAGCATTGCAGGGAAGGTATTTAAAAGTCCTTTAAGTGTGGGCTATTTGTATAAGCAATAACTGCACATTTCTTATGACTGGGGAGAACTATTTTCACAGTCTTTCATGGAAATGTTTCTAGACAATTTCTGTGGCTCTTTTCCCTGAGCTCATTTATTTGCTTTTGCTTCAGAACAGAGCATTTTAATGAGCAGTTTTATGAGCCTAACCTGCGTTCTGCAAGCTCCACATGACTGGATTCCTGTTGCATGTAACCTTTGCCCTATTTTCCATTAAAACACAAGACTTTCCTATAATCAACTTTATACTATGACTGTGGAGGAAAAAATGCAGCAGACACTTTAGTCCCACAACTCAGCCCACTAAAATTAATATGTTTTTAAGCTGTTTGTTGTTTCCTTATAGTTTTCAGAATTGCACGCATTAACATTTTGATCGCAAAGCCCTTTCTTTTGTAAGATGCTGGGGTCATTGGTTCATTCCTTCACCTTGTCCAGCCGTATCCTGCTGAGTAAGAGTGAGTAACTCACTCAGCCATATTTATATTCCCCTGGAGCATGGACAAAGGCAGGATGAACCCCAAATCATTTTGGAAATATGACCTCTCAAAAAAAAAAAATGCATGCCTGTTTGTCTGCACTCAGTGTGATATATAATTGTCAGGGTCAGAAAGTCTTTCTTATGCCAAAGCTTAATCACCACCTGATGCATTTGGACTCCTTTTCTTCATATGTTAATTTGGGGGTAAAACAACTCTTTTCCATCTTATAAGTAGATTCCTAGATATTTTCGTATGGAGTAAATTTGTTGAATCAAACAAAAATTCCGAATGTGTTTTAATTTTTCTCCTGGGCTCGGCTGTCGGTGTTTCGTCAGTTTTCTTGATATCTGCTCAACATTCAAGCTCTCCCTTTCATTCCAGCAGAGCCCCAAACAGGATGCAGGGCCCCTGGAAGGGTCCAGCGGGGAACAACAGAGCCATTGTGTGCAAGGCCCAGCTCCCTCCAGGTCACGCATTCCAGCCTGAGTCTGCCTTCGAAAACTACACTGAGGGCTGAAGGTAGTCTGCGGGTCTCATGACACCTGGCTCTTTTTCTGCCCTCCTCACTTCAGCCAATCTGTCCTCATCTCCCAATCCTGTTTACTTTTTCTTCCTAGGACAAGGAGGGCACTCTTTAAAACAGACTGAAGTACGTTTAGGGCAAATGAAAGGAAATCTGCTTCACACAGCAGGTTATAAACTTGTGGAACTCATTAGTTCTGAAAGGTGGTGCTGGCAGGAGATATAAATGAATTCAGAAACCTTTGAGCCAAATTTATGAATGAGAACCATAAATGGCTACTCAGAAAACCAGGGCTATGCCTAACTTTTAAAACTGAAGTCAGAGGACTGCTCCACGCCCGCCCACGGGTCCCCTCTCCGGGTCAGTTGAGCTGACTGACCTTGTGTCTGGCTCTCAGTGGGATTTTCCAAGCATTCTGCATCCCTCTTTGCTTATCCTTAGTCTTAACGGGTCTCAGAAAGACCCTCAAAGCCTGCCCTGGGATGCACAACGTTCTTTTTAAAATAAGAAAGTTTGTTAACTTTTCCTTTCCTGTCCACCCATGCCCACCATGGTACCAATTTTGACTATCAGTGAATGGTGACGTCTGTCCAGTGGAAATTAGCTGAGATCATATTTGGATCTTAACATAGATGCCTTCTTTTATGTGAAGTCAGACCCTTCTTTTTTTCCTGGGAATTTTCAGGTCTGAGCCGATAAATCGCATTTTTGTCTCTTGGCCCTCTCTCCTGCAGAACCTGCAAGCACTTCCCCAGCCTGCTCTGCTCAACCTCCTGACTGCAGGGTTTCTTCAGCGGTAGCACTTAACACACTGAGGTGCTCCAGGCCCCACCCCAGACCAGTTAAATCAGTCTCTGCAAACGGGGCCCCAGTGACTTATAATTTAAAATCTCCCCAGGGGACAGCAGGCTGCACAGGTCTCCCCTTGACCTAAGCTCCCTGCCCCACATCTCAGCCCTGTCTATGGCCTCTCTCTGCAATGCCCGCCTGGCCCCTTGCTGAAAGTGTATCAGTGACTCTGGTGGAGCTCCCTGTGAGCACCCAGTAAAAGAAGACTTACTGGGAAAACTGGCGCCCTGCAGATTCACAACACCTGCCACTCCCAGGGCGTGGGCTGGTCCTACTCACCTCCTAGCTGACTGCCCAGCACCTGCTGCAGTGGGGTCCCCACCACGTCAGTCCCCTCCTTTTCCTCCCAGCAAGCTCATCACCTCGTGGGGAGAATATTGAAGCCAGCAGGAGAAATGTCCTGGCACCCTCCCCTTCCCTGCAGCTGCTCATTCCCACCCCGCCTCAGGGCACCCCCCCTGGAGGTCTTGATGAAGAAGAAGCACACTTCATTATCAACCGCGATCCGTGCTGCTGTGATCCGCATGGGTCTCCCACAAGTGTGCGTATTGGGAACTTCATCCCCAGTTCCTAAGCTAGTGGTATTTGAGGGTGGGGCTTTGGAGGGCACTTAGGGTTAGATAAGTTCATAAGGGCAGAGCCCCCACGATGGCACTCATGGCTCCATAAGAAGAGGAAGAGAGAACGGGGCTAGCATACTCGCTCTGTCTTCTCATGTGCTGACCTCTGTCACGTGATGCACCAAAAGGCCCCCACCAGGCGCCAGCACTATGCTCTTGAACTTCCCAGCCTCCAGAACCTTGAACTAAGTGAACCTCTTTTCTTTATAAATTACCCCATCCATGGTATTTAGTTATAGCAATAGGAAATTAAGACAAATACCATCAATGTGCAATACATGAAAATTCAGTAGAAAAGACCTATTAGAAAAAAATTAGCATGGAAATATTTCTAATTCTTCAGGATAGAAAAAAATAATAAGCTTTGAGTACATAGGAAGGAGAGATCAATTCTGATTTATCAGACTAGAGAAGGTTATCACAGAGATGGTGATATTTGAGTCAGGGCTTGAATACTGGAAAAAATTTAGCAGTTACTAGGTCAAAGGAAACTTGTATTCAAAGGGGCAGCAGGTTATGAGGTGTATAGTTTGATCTGTGGACAGTGAATGGCCTGGTGTGGCTGGATGCGGAATGGAAGGACACTCTTGCTGAGGTTCTTCCTGACCAGTACACTGAACCTCATCTGTCTTTTACTAGAATGTTCTGCCTTCTGTCTACTGGCTCCTTTTCAACCTCAGGTATGCAGATCTTCCCTGCCCTAAGGTTGGGACAGGCCCCATGCCATTTCCCTTATTTCTCTCAGAGTATGATTTACAGATTCTTCTACTTCCCCTTCCGCATTCTCCACCTGACCCCAGTCCAGCTTCATGACTTTCCCCGCTGCCCCTCTCTGTGATCCCCACTCGGTCCCACAGAAGGCTCTTCTAAGGATTCCCACATCATTCAGAATAAACCACTGGCCCGTCCCCACTGCACTGGGCGCCTGGCACCCTCTGACCTTGACCTGGAAAGCCTTCGGCTCCCAACACCACTCTTCTCCCCCGCTGTGTTTTTCATTCTCCACTCTGGAAACACTCTCTGAGCCCAGGCCCTCAGCAAGGGCTTCGCTGAACCCAAAGTGACCTGGGCCCTCTGTACAGTCAGTGGTTTTAGGTGAATTTTCTGTGGTCATCGATCCCGCTTCTGCCTCTCTGTGAAAGGTTTCTAACTCTACGCTTTCTGCCGTAACCTCTGGACCCACAGTCTGTGATTCTAGATGTCCTAAGTATCTACTCAAAAGTTTGCTAAAAAAAAAAAACAAAACACACATTTTTTCATGAAAATTGATTTCCCTGCCTCCGTTTATTTGCCTGAATTAATGAAGTCTCCAGCTGGTCTCCTTAATTCCAGCCTGACCCTCCTTAAACAAATCCAGCCTAAAAACAGCTGCCACACTAACTTCCTAAGTTGTCACTTGAGCACATCCTTTCTAGTGACTTTGCCAGCCCCCACGTGCCATCTCATCCCTTTAGACTCGTGCTGTCCACAGTTCAACACTCACTGCACACTTCTCCCACCTCCCCCTGCTCCACATGCTTGCCACCAAGCCCTCCCAACGTTTCCCCACCACACCAGCCCATTCCAGCTCATTGCCTTTATTCCCCCTGCCTGGAGCCTTTGGGGTGTCTGCCTGCCCTGGTACTGCAGGTCAGGCTCACCCCCTTCTCCACAGGGCCTTGCCAGTCACAGAGCCCTCTGCAAGGCTCTCGGCTCCTGGAACGCCAGCCACACTTAACAGGCTTCCCACACCACTTAGAAGTCCCCACACTCTATAACCGGGACACATTGCTCCTCCCTGTTGACCAGCTCCTCCCACAATAGAGGGTCACCTTCTCAGGAGCACAAACCATGCTGCAGTCCTCCCTTCAATCTCCAGGGAACCTAGAACCTTTCTCGTCATGGGTTAGATGTTTAATACATCACAGGGGCTAGCTGTGATCGTCATCTACGATTTGCTGAACTGGTGTAGACCGAGATGGACTCTGCGACAGAACATTATGTTCATGCTCTCTGTAAGGGGATCGTTCTCTGCTGGACAACGTTGTATCTGGTCCGTCGATTTTGATATAGATTCTTTTCCTAACTCAAGAGGAGGCAGTTAAAGGGTAGTCCTTGAGCCTCCAGATCAAAACTCCAACTTATAGAAGATCCAGAGGACAGCAGAGCCCGTTAGAGGGCAGCCAGGGGAGACTGGAGCAGGGAAGTGGGCGTGATCTACAGGACAAATGGTTTTGTTTTTTAATAAAGAATTATCAAAAGAGAGATCAGGGAGAAGTCTGCAGGTTAAAATAGACCTAAGAGATATCTAGAATCGCAGCTCATGAACTTATCTGGACTCCACTGTAAGCATACACACAAAAATACTTTTTTCAAAGCCAATTGGGGAAAGAAAGTGAGGACACTGAACATGTGATAAAGTTAAAAATTACTAGCAGTACTTTTAGATGCATAAATGACACCTATTGACAGTAGTATTGTGGTTGTTTTCTAAGGGCTTTTTATCTTCTAGGAATTCATACTTAAATAATGTAATGTGACACTGGATATCTGGGGTTTACCTCACAAGAGTGGAGAAGGATCGATGGCCCGAGGCTGACCCTGCGGTGGATTTTAGAAGCAGAGTCATGAGCACCTAGAGGCTAATTTATACTCTTCTCTCTCCTCTACTTTACATATATTTTAAAAGATTTTATAGGTAGTCATTGATGTTAAGCAATTCTTGTTAAATACTCTTGGCATGACAGTCACGTTATGGTTATGATTTTTGAAAAGGAATAAGAAATACCAACTGATATACCAAAGCATAGAATGTCGTCACTGAGGTCATTACATTTAAAGATTTAGCAAATTGAAAAACAGAATGTTTAAATTATCATTGAAAATTTCCCATATCCCTAGGAATACACCCATGGACCCCCGGTTGAGAAACAGAACTTTAGTGGGTGATGTAGAGGCTGCCCTGTGTTTCACCTGCTCTTAAAGGTTATCCAGAGAGGTGAGGCTGTGAGTCGTGCATCCTGTAGAAGGGAGCATGGAAAAGAGCCGAAAGTTCTGCCCCTGGCTGTGAATGGTCAGACGCTTCAAATGCAGGCTTGTCACAAGAGTAGTGGCTTTAAGAGCTTTTTTTTTTTTAACTATTTTAGTTGTCAATGGACTTTATTTATTTATATGCAGTGCTGAGAATCAAACCCAGTGCCTCGCACATGCTAGGCAAGCGTTCTGCCACTGAGCCAAACCCCAGCCCCTTTAAGAACGTTTTGGTTACACTCAGTTAACATCAGCCTTCAGTGGACAGGCGTAAAACAAGCTACCACAGGAAAAGCAAAACAGAAACCAAAGAAACAAACGAAGAACACCTGGCAGGCTTTTCCTGATATCTCATCAGCTTGATCAGGAAGTTCATTCTTAGCTGTCTGACAGACTTTTTAACAGAACATCCATGTGTAGCAACTTCATCTGACGTGGGAGACGAGTTTCCGTGATGAAGACGTTGATGACCAACAGAATGTGCAGTGAACTGGTGTTGGAACCCCAGGGAGGGTGCACAAAACCCACGATGAGAAGGTCACTCGTGATGGCTGGGATCTGAGTGTGATACCAATGCCATCCCCCTTTCAAGTGGATTTCTGTAAGGCATGTTGTTCCCTCTCCTCCTCCTCAAGCTGTAATGCCCCTGGGACTTTATGTTGTCACTGACAATATTTCAATAGAAGTTAAAATTAACAGCATGACTGGTTAATTTAATGGCAGCTTTTTATATTCTCTCGAAGTCTCATTTGACACTGCAACCAACAGGATATTAAACTTTGCACACTTACCTAAAGAACGTTGGATTTATCAGGTAGCTGTGTTGAGAATAACAACCTAATGTGACTATTTTTATTGGAATAATACATCAATATGGCTTGGCGATAGATTTGAATTTAAGAATAAGATTGTTAGTAAGTAATCAATTAATTCATTTCTCCTAGAGTTGCTTTTTCTTTATCGGTATCTTATACAGTTTTGTTTTTTAACGATCATGTGTTTCTTTAGAACGTTAAAAATAATCTTCCTGAGGTGTGCACCTAGAGTGTCCCTTGGTAGCCTCTAGCTGTGAGTGGTTACTGAGCACTTGAAATGTGGCTCCAACGGCCACGGGCTATGAGTATTATATACACACTGGGTTTTATTTCTCAGTATTAAAACAAAGATGTAAAATATCTCATTAACAATTTTATATGGATTCATTGATGGCCTGTTGCATTAGTTTATGAGGATCGTCAGAACAAATCACCACAAGGCCAAGTAGCTTAAGCAAAATAAATGCATTTTTTCACAATTCCAGAAGCTAGATGTCTGGGATGCGGTGGCAGCTGGGTGCTTTCTTCTGAGGCCTCCCTCCACGGTTCCTGGATGGCCCTGTCCTCCACCATCACCTGCTCTCACCTGTGTATGCCTGTGTTCAAGTTTGCCCTTCACATACCAAGTATCCGTCGTATTGGGTTAGGGGCCACCTGAAGACCTCATTTTAACTTAATGACCCCCTAAAATCCCAGCTCCAAATACAGCGCAGGTGGCAGCGCTGGGCGTGAGGGCTTCACTGTATGAATTTGGGAGAGGCACAGCTCGGGCCCGTTAACATCTCATAATGAGAGCATTTGTAGTACATTTAAGTCGTTATGAAAATGAATTTCTCCTCTTTTGCTTTTTTAATGGGCTGCTAGAATCGTGGCTGGCATTATCTTCCATGAGAGAGTGCTAGACTTGGAATTCTGAAATACTGTGTCATCACATGTTGAAAAGTAAGAAAAAGTTCTCATTGTAAATAAATTTGTCACTTTTTATTCACTTTCCCTTTTAGTATTCAGTTTTATTGAGGCCTCGCTAATGAGAAAAAGCATAAAGTATATGCCCAAGGAAAATTAGATCAGCCTCCAGTTTGGACCTCCATTCCGCCGTATTTAATTTCTTCTTTCTGAAAAGGCGAGGAGAACAATGGCTACTATTTATGGGCTGATTACTGTTTGCCAGGTCATCCACTCACCGACCCTTTGACGGGTAATTATGGCAGCAGGTAGCCTTCCTCAACAGAAAACTGAAGGGCACAGGGCTTCACTGAATTGCTCAGCATTCCTGTTGCTGTGGGGCAGAATCCATGGTCTCCCTTCCCACCACGGGCTCCTTTCCCTTCCCTGCACTTCTGTGTCCAAAGTCTGCTGCGAGGATCCCCAAGACACTAGATGTGAGGGCTCTTAAACCTCAACCTCTTGTTTGTTGAGTTGGCCTGTGTTCCTAGAAATATTACAAATAAAGCTATTGTTTCTCCCTTTTGACCAGCAAATCTATGTTCCTTGACAGCCTGGTAATTTCAGAGCTAAAATACACAAATGCGTGTGTTTTGACACACTGTTGAATCACAGTATCTCTAGAAGAATTGGCAGAAGCCATCAGCCCAGCCCACCCTCGTTGGCGCTCCTGTATCCTTACAGTATGCAGAGCAGACTGCTTGCATTACCAAAGTGAGTGGGCGCGCCTTCCACACACGCCTTCTGAATAACCCTGTTTCCCCTGCACTTAAATATCCCTTCCTTTTCTTATGGCCACAGAAGGTCAGAGCTAAGGGCCTCCAAAGAGTAAGTCCATGCTTTCGCGCTCAAGCAGTAAAGTGTCTGATGCATTTGTTATAATAACTCAGGAATATTTATTAGTAAGATCGTAGCCCAGTTTCATTGTCTGGTTTAGAAAACACCTAAAAGAAAACAGTCTGCAAGGGACCCTTTGAGTTTCATGTATTGTTTTCTGGAGACATAATATTTGCACATTTTTATGGGATACATTATGGTAATTCAATACATGTACACAATGTGTCAGATCAGGGTGACAAAGACTTCCATCTCCTCAAAAATTAGCATGTTGGGCTGGGGATGTGGCTCAAGCGGTAGCGCGCTCGCCTGGCATGTGTGCCGCCTGGGTTCAATCCTCAGCACCATATACAAACAAAGATGTTGTGTCCGCCGAAAACTAAAAGTAAATATTAAAAATTCTCTCTCTCTTAAAAAATATTTTTTAAAAAAATTAGCATGTTGACCTGTGAGGATTTCGTGTTGTTGTTGTTATTTTGAAGTGGATCAATAACTTTGCTATAGGAAAACAGCTAACTCCTCCTCACTCTGTTTTGGTGCCTCTTATTGGATTTCTTTCCATCCCCCAACACTGTCTTTCTCAGTCTAGTGACCACTATTTCATTCCATTCCATTCTTCTACAATATTGACTTTTAAATTTCCAAAATGAAAGAGAATATGTGGTATGTCTCTTTCTGTGTCTGCCTTATTTCTCTTAACATGGTGACCTGCAGTTCAGTCCATGTTGCTAAAAATGACCAGACTGCATTCTTTTTTATGGCTGAAGAATGTTTCAGTGAGTATAGAGCCCAGATTTTCTTGATCCATTCATCCACTGATGTCCATCTTGCTTGATTTCATATTTTAGCTGATGTGAATGATGCTGCAGTAAACATGAGCATGAAAGTATCTTTGAAACTTTAATCCACTTTCATTCAAGGTTTTCACTGGTAGAGATGAACTTCTTCCTACCCTTCAGTTGATTTCTGCTAGTTTTCAATATTCTTTGTTCCTTTCCACCTCTTATTGAGTCTTTTGATTTGGTAGTTTTCTGTCACACTAAAGTTTAATTTTCTTTCTCTTTCATGAACCTGTTCTCCTCGTGAGCTTTGTACATTTCTGTGTGGTTGTGATGGTGGGTTTGTCCTTTTGTGTCTAGTATAGGACTTCCTTAAGTATTTTTTATAAGACTGCTCTGGTGGTGATGAATTCCCTGTTTCTGTTTATCAGGAAAGACTATCTTTTCCCTTCATTTCTGAAGGTTAGTTTTGCTGGGTATAGTGTTCTTTGTTGGCGGATTTTTTTCTTTCAGGACTTTGACTGTAAGGTTGCTGTTGAGAAATATACTGTGAGTCTAATGGGCATTCCTTTATATGTGAGTTGATGCTTTACTCTTGCTGTTTTTAGAATTCTCTGCTTGGCTCATGATTTTGACCCTGCATCTACAGTGTGCCTTGGTAAAGGTCTTTTTGGAAGAATCAAGTTCTTTGAGGTTTTTATATCTGAGTGGCCACATCTATTTAGAAGATTTGAGCTGTTTTTGCTTAAGACAGGTTTTCCATGCTTTTCCTCTTTTCTTTACCCCTGGAATTCACATAATGCAAATATTTGTTCACTTAATGGTATCCCCTGTCCCATAGGCTTTCTTTACTCTTTTAAATACTTTTTTTTTGTTCTTGTTTTTGTATTATTTTCTGTTTTTCTAGTTTGGGGTTTTTTCTTATTGTTGTTTGTTTGTTTTTGTCTGGGTTAATTCAAAGACCTAACCCCAAGTTCAGAAATTGTTCTGCTTATTCTAGTCTGTTATTGAAGCCATCCATTTTTGTTTTGTTTTATTATTGAAATTTTTAGCTCAAAGATTTCTGATTGGTTCTTTTTTATGATTTCTGTATCTATTTTGAATTTTTCATTCATATCCTGAATTGTTTTTCTAATTTCTTTGTATTATCTGTATCCTTTTGTTCAGCGTTTCCATAGGATATTTAAATTCTTTTTTAGTCCTTTCATAGATTTTCATTCAAATTTGACCTATTTCTGGAGCACTGTTTTTTGGAGATGTCTTATTGCCTTTCATGTAGTGAAATGTCTACATCCCTACATTGATTTCTATGCATCTGGTATAATAGTCACCTCTTCCAATTTTATGGAGTAGCTTTTATAGGACAAGATTTTTTTATTTAGATGAGATACAGTGGTCAGTTGAGTAGACACTTTGACTTTGGTTATTATATGTGAGCTCAAAAATATAGTCTGTGATTTCTCTGGCTCTCGTTGATCTGAGTAGTGTGAGTGCCTCAATAGTCTAGATGACAGTATCTGTGGCTTTGCAGTGGACATAGACTTCCAAATGTGCATGTGGTGGGACTCCACAGACTCAAACACTAGTAAAACTGTGCATGTGGTGGCAGTTACCACAGTGTTAGTGATGCAGGATGTCGAGAAGGCTGTCCTAATGTCCTTTGGACTAAGCACAGGTGACACCAAAGCATTGTGCCACCAGCAGCTCCTGTCCCCTGAGCCATAAGATGTGAAGAGGACCTTCCCCAAGACCCTTAGGATGAACTTTGGCGATACCCAGGCCTGTGGCAGCAGCAGCCACAGTTTTGGAGTCAAGGGATGGGTTGACACCTTCCCTAAGCACAGGTGACGCTGAGGTCTGTGGCACCAGTAACCACATACTCAAAGTTTGGGATGCAAACCGGGAACTTCCCTAAGTCCCATGAGGTGATTGCAGATGGTGCTGGAGTTTGGGGGGGCTTGTAATTGGCAGGACCCAGGCTGGACCTTACCCAGGTCCCCAGGGACAAATCCAAGTGATGCCTGAGCTTTTGGCACCAGGAACTGTGGTCCAAGTCTGTGGGCTGTGGGGCGGACCTTCCCTAGGCCCCTTGGGTCAGGAATAGGTGGCCCTGGGGCTTATTATGGCTTTGATATCTGCAGTTCTGGAAGAGCAGGATGTGGGTGGGATGTTCCCCTGGTCCCCGGGGACAAGCTCAGGTGATGCCAGAGCTTTGTGCACCAGAAATTTGAATACCAAGGCTGTGAGCCAGGGAAGGAGACTTTCCTCTTTCCTGTGGGGCAGATGCAGGTGGTGCTGGATTTGAGGCACTGGTAGCTGTGTCCTGGACCTGCAGGACATGGACAGAACCTTTCACGGGATCCACAAGGCAGGTGCAGGGGAAGGCGGGACCTTTGGCATCAGCAGCTGGAGTCCCAAGGCTGGGGTCTGGGAGGAAACCTTCCCCAGCTAGCAGGTTTGGAGCACTGAGAGCTGTATTTCTAGAGCTGTGGGAGGCAGCTGGGATCTTCCCAAGTACTGCACAGACAGTCCTGGGATTTGGGCAACCAAAGGCACAGTCCCAGACTGGACTGGGGAGGAGACCTTCCCTGGTTCCCATGGCCGAGTGCAGGTGGCGTGGGGACCTGGGGCTGCTAACAGCCTTTTCCCTGGAGCTACAGGATGAGGCCAGGACCTTCCCCAGCTCCCCGAGGGTGGGGGGGAATGGATCCTCTGGAGGTTATTTACTTTTTAACCCAAGTCTATATTTATGAATTTCATAAACTCAGATGTCACTTGTATGATGTACATCAGTCATCCCAAATAATAAAAATGGTGAATGTCTCCTGAGCACACATGTAGGCACGGTGGCGAGGGCCCTTGCCACATTTCCCCATGTGATCAGAAGGCACTCCTTGTGTGGGCACCAGAATCGGGGCTTAGAAAAGCTGTGTCACCTCCCAACGTGAACTTCACTGACGTTCGCCAGGCTAGCCAGGACAGAGCCAAGAGGTAAATATGGGTCCCGTTGCTCTCCTCTCAGCTTCTCCATCTCCCTCAGACGGGAGTGGGTTGGCACTTGAGGTGTTCCACCTAAGCCAGGCGGGTTTTAAACTTGTATTTTAGGGAAGCTGCAGACAGGTATTTGATGGAGAGATTTTCTGTTTTATGCATATTCCCAGTTGCAAGGGAGGAATATTGCTAGGAATTATATTGAATTAGATCATGTTGTCAGATCTCCTTGATTCATTTGGCTACCAGTGGGGCATGAAATTTTGTGGTGAGAATTTCTAAGAAAAATTATCCTCTCAAGCCTTTCATTTAACTAAAAAATTCTCTAGTTCAGAAATCATTTTATCTACTTTAAGTTCAAACCATTTATATGCTCTCTGTAAACACAAACAATAATCAGAGGGAAAACTGAAGTATTCACTAGTAAGAAACATGTCTAGAACCTTTAAAGCCATAGTTAGGAAAAAGAACAATTGTGGGGGGGTGGGATGTGAATATATGCAGTAATGTGTTTTCTTTTTTAAAAAATTTTTTTCCAAAATTTTTTTAGTTTTGATGGACCTAGTACCTTAATTTTTTTTTAAAGAGAGAGAATTTTTTAATATTTATTTTTTTAGTTTTCGGTGGACACAACATCTTTATTTTATTTGTATATGGTGCTGAGGATCGAACCCAGAGCCCCACGCATGCCAGGCGAGCGCGCTACCGCTTGAGCCACATCCCCAGCCCAATATCTTTATTTATTTATTTTTACGTGGTACTGAGGATCAAACCCAGTGCCTCATAAGTGTGAGGCAAGTGCTCTCTGACCCACAATCCCAGCCCAGGTGTTTTCTTAACATTTGCATCTTTAAAGTTACCTTGTAAGTTTGTGAAAAAAAATCTTGACACTGGTCTTAAAAAAAAAAGATCATTTAAAATTATAAACTCATCTTTAGTAGTTATAATATGATTTTAGTAATTGCAATCTGATTTCTGCAGTTAAACTATTTTAAAAACAAACTAGAGAAAGAAAGCTTTTGTTTTAAAAACAAACTAGAGAAAGAAAGAACCCGTGTCGACTTTCTCTCCTAACCCTCAAGCCTTCTTTACAAGTCTTAATACAATCCTCAGAACAGTCTCATGTACTACAAATTTTAAAACAATACAGAATTTTTTTCAAACAATAATTGCTTGTTTTTTGTAAAGTGAACCATAAAATAGTTTTAATTTGTATTACATATGCAGCTGTGAGTTGCTGATCTGTAAGCCATCTCGCCTCTCTAAACTTTTGCCACATTTTAGAAACAGCAGAAAAATCTGATAGCCAAAGCAAACATCAGCATAAAAGTGATATAAAGACAGTTTTGTTTCCTAGACTTCATATCTCCATCCTGTTGAGCTTGCACACACGTGCGCACACACACACATAGTTTCAGAAGAGGGGTAGGAGATGTGTCTCAGTCTGTTTCCTACTGCTGTAACAGACTACCTGAGGTTGGGTAATTTAAAAAAAATTTTTTTTTAATTGGTTCTTCTTAGTTATACATGACAGTAGAATCCATTTTGATAAGATTATACAAGCATTAAATATATCTTATTCTAATTAGGATCCCATTCTTGTGGGTGGACACATGGTGGGATTCATTTAGATATTTTTGTGTGTGTACATAGGAAAATAATGTTATACTTACTGTACTCTTTCCTCTTCCTATGCCCCCTCCCTTCCTTTCATTCTCCTTTGTCTAATCTACTGAACTTCTCTTCTTCCCCTCCCCTCCCTTTATTGTGGTTTAGCTTCCCCATATTAGTGAAAACATTCAACCTTTGTTTGGGGGGAATTGGCTTATTTCACTTAGCATGATATTCTCCAGATCCATCCATTTACTGGCAAATGTCATAAAGTCATTCTGCTTTATGGCTGAGTAATATTCCATTTTATTTATTTATATAAATATATATAATATAAATAAACATGTATATAATATATATAAATATATATAAATAAAATGGAATGAATAAAGAAATATAAATACTTTTTCATTCATTCATCTGTTGATGGGCATCTAGGTTGGTTCCATAGCTCAGCTATTGTGAATTGAGCTGCTATGAACGTTGATGTGGCTTTGTCACTATAGTATGCTGATTTTAAATTTTCAAGATATACAAAGAACTCAAAAAGCTTAACACACACACACAAAAAAAAATTATACCAATCAATAAATGGGCAAAGGAACCGAACAGACCCTTCTCAAAAGAAGAAATGTGAATGATCAACAAATATATGAAAAATGTTCAACATCTCCAGCAATTAGAGAAATACAGATTAAAACCACACTGAGATTTCGTCTTACTCCAGTCAGAATGACAATTATCAAGAATAAAAGAATAACAAATGTTGGTGAGAATGTGAGGAAAAGGGAATACTCATATATTGTTGGTGGGACTGCAAGTTGGTACAACCCCTCTGTAAAGCAGTATGGAGATTCCTCAAAAAACTAGAAATGGAACCACCATTTGACCTAGTTATCCCGTATCCCTCAGCATATGTCCAAAGGATTTTAATCAGAGGCTAGGTAATTTATAATGAACACAAATTATTGGGCTCATGGTTCTGGAGGCTGGAAAGTCCAGGGGCATGGTGCTAGCATCTGGTAAGGGCCACTGCTGCATCATCCCATGGCAGAAGGAAGAAGGGCAAGGGCAAGAAAGCAAGAAGAGACCAAACTGGCTTTCCTAAAGATCCACCTTCACATACGCACTCATTCCTTTTATTAAGCACCTCACTCTATTCACCAGGAGCGGGCCCTCCTGCACTGTCCATCTCCCCTTGGGCCCACATCCCAGGACTGTGGCACTGGGGATGAAGTTTCCAACATATGAACTTCAGGGAACATATTCAAACTATAGCAGAAATAACAAGAAGGAAGTGGACTCTGGACACAACTGTTGTTCCTCTTAGGATCACAGTCTTTGTCCAGTCATTCTCAAGTATCCATTTCAGCATCCTCAGTATATTTTCTTGTGGTCGTAATGTTGGATTACTTGCATGGTGATGGTGATGTTAAAGGATTTGTAACAGCAAAGGAATCACTCTGAGTCCAAAAGCTCTTCATCGTGATCAACATCATGAAGAGCTGTTCCACTCTCAGGGCTGTTTGTAGCCACTCTAGTAGCGTTTGGAAACACCTGCTTCTCTTGCAATGTTTGCAGATGCTCTTGCGTGTGGCATGAGCATCAGCCTCACCCTAAGAATGGAGGAGTGATTGTTTTTAAAGAAACCATGTTAATTATTTTGTTTCAAGTATGTGTTGTATAAATGAAAGCTGTTACTTTATGGAAAGCAAACTCATTATATAAAGATAGAGATTTTCCCCAAATAAATATTTTCAATTTTTTTAAAAAAATGTGAGATTGCTTAAATAGCAATATTTTATATTGTGCTGAAAATATTTGAAAAATAAAATTTTCATATTCATATTAAGCCATATATAGAGGCCTTTAAGATAGATTAAAAGAGCAGGGCAGGAAAGGCTACACAGGTTTTTCAGATATTTCTAAAAAAAAAAAAAAAATCCTCCTATCCACATTTTTTTCGGTCTCAGATAAAAGCAATTGTTTCAATGTATCTTAAATGCAAATGCAATTATGTGAATTCTAGTTTATATGAGACAAGTCCCCCATCCCTTCTGTCCCCCACATTTCAGTTATTCACTGTTATTCTCATCCAAGTTACTTATTAGGAACTTTGATACCACACAGAAATAGATAACACTGTCAGAAGCTTTTGGGTTGAAAGAGAGTTAAAAAGGAAAAAATACAGAGCTACATCAGATTTGAGAAAGGTTTTTCTTTTAATTCAAGTCAGCATTTTTAAAACTCTGAGGCTTTATGCCTGCTGAATTTCATATTAATCTTACATAGTTTCATAATGCTAATTATGCTATTTAGAGGGGAAAAAAAGAATGAATAAAAGGGCAAAAACAGGTGAAGGGGGAGGAACACAAAGAACAGAAATGAAAATAACGCAGGCAGACCAGGTTCAGTCCTGCCTGAGATTCAGGGTCAGCCCCTGGGCGGCCGGGATCAGATCAGGCTCAGGGCTTTTCCTGTATTGCAGATGCTTCTTGCAGATGCATGTCCCCTTGGCCATCCAAACTTTTGACTGCAATCACAGCTCAATTCTATGGACATGCTCAATCACAGTCATGAAGATCTTTTTATCAATTAATGTGTGGTGCTGAATGCAGTAATTATTATGCCCAGGCCAAAATAAAAGGCGGCAACAACAACAAAAAGCAGCTCTAAATGGAGCGCTCGGTTCTTGAAATGCATCTGATCACCCACGTTTCCTTACAGCAAGACCCCAGCTTTCCAGGGCTCAATCTCGGCTCCCCTCCAAAACACAGCCCAACAACCCTCGGGAAACAGCCTGGGCTGCTTTTCTCCGTCTTCCATTCCGCAGTATTTATTAAGCCCCACCATATGTGGGCTAGTACTAGAGGAAACTCACGAAGTGTTCCCTTTGTCCCAGTCTTTCTTCTGAACTCCACCCGACTTCCAGGGTCCTCTTCAAGTGTCCCCATCCCTGGAGTGCCCACAGTGCCCAGAGCTCCCTTAGCGCGTCTAAAACTCACCGACTCATCTGTCCCTGTGTCCTCCCTGCTCAGACGCTCACAGCAAGGCCCGTGTTTCTGGACTTCCTTTGTGGTGTTCAAATAAATATCTGTCGAATTGATCAGGGAAATACCGGGCACAGGGTGCCAGACTGCAGCCTGGACCACCCGCAGAGGCGTCCTGGCCAGGTCCTCACGCAGTTCTTACAGGTTTGGCTGTGTACCTCTCCGGCCTCAGCAAATTAGAAACGAATGATTGGGAGCAGGGAAAGGTTTTCAGGGAAAACATCCTCCATAATATGGAGCTGGGAAACCTGAGTGCGTTTCCATGGCCACAGTGTTTTCACAATGGTGAGTGGATCCACTGAGAAAAAGCCAAACGCTATATTGCTACACTTTGTTTTAGAATTTTGTATAATGATAATAGGTGGCTACAGAAGAGTTAGTTATCTGGAAAAATCTCTTGAGCGGACCTGTAGGTTGTTGCCCAATGCCCACCATTGGTGGGAGCAGATGCAGCAAACGCCCATTGGTCTGTACCGCTTATGCGCCCATTACCACCAGGATGGCTCACTTTCCATTATCCCACCTTTAAAGAGTTGAAGTCACCAGTCTTATTTAAAATGGTTCCCATGGTCCTCAAATAAGATCATGACATAATTAAATAAGAGATTTTTTTTCCTTGCTCAGGAAAGGGAAAAGGCAAAACCAAAAATGTGAAAAAACCGGCATTTCAGTCAAGCCCCGAGCTCGAACATTGCTTCCCCTTTGACACTTTTATTCCCTCACCTGTTAAGGTAGTGCAGTCTTAAATAGTGTGCAAATAATTTCATAAGAAAGCCACAGTAATTCTTATAAACAATTTCACATTTACAATGTTGCTTTTTATTGCTGAAATTGAATTAGATTTCTCAAAAGCTATTTAGAAAAAAAAAATTGCAAGGCCTGTCCATTGTATTTTTCAGAAGAAATCTGGTTTCTACAACATTATTCACATTTTGTAAACAGCATCAGTGAACCTGCACATAAAAGGTTAAATGTTTGCAGACCATTCTTTTTTGCCTCGAAGATCAGAGACAAATTACTATTTTTATTTTACATTCCCTTGATGAGGATAATGATAAACAGCTGTCACTTCAGTGCTTTGACTGCAAAGAATCCTATTGCAATCCTATAATTTAAACAAAGAAAAAATACATAGTCATACACAGGATACATTCAGAAAAGAGCATGATGGAGAATCTGGTTAGGGCTGGGGTTAAGAGAAAAGGGAACATTAGCTCTCTGCAATTACTCAGTTAAAAGAAAAATTTCTTCTGTATACATTTTCTCCATTCATCTTAGACATATTAGAAGGGGCAATTGTTGCTTTTTTTCTTTCTGAAATCAGAAATCAAATTTGCATTCTGAATTTGGTGACTCCCCGTCGTGTCCAGTGTATTATCGGAAAAGTTAAGATTCGCATGTGACCATGTGTCTGCTAATATTTCCCAAAGCAAAGGACAGTTTCAAATTGTTTTACTGGTTATTTTGGAAATATTTTATTCTTTATGTTGAGAATCAAACCAGTGTTCTTTATTCACTCTGACACGGCTTATCAATTGCTTCTGACTTCAAAAAGCAAAAAAATGCCAGTAAAGCAAGGTTAAATGTTGAAGGTCATATAAAATGGGGAAATTTCAACTGAAAATGTGAGTGGTGATTCAATTTTCCTGGTGCTTCATCTTCCTAGAGATCTATTTAGTATACTGTATTTATTCTGCTTTTCTCTTTTAGCTCAGGCATTTACTTCTTGAAAATATCAATACTTCAGGGACTCTTTCTCCAAGAAACTTTTTTTACATTTATTATTTTATCTTTACCATGTACAGATAGCTCATTATTTCAAGCTTCCTGGTTTTTACACCTAAAGAAAAAAAAAAAGAATTAGCTTAAAATCATATTCATTTTAAATTTGTTGAATGGTTTCAGCCTCAGAGCCTCAATGTGTTCTTCTATAGATTGACAGGAACCTTGGTGCCCACCTCCTCAGATATGGGGCAGCTTCTATATGAAGTGTTTAGCATGGTGCGTGAACACAGTAGGTACTCAATAAGTGTTCCTGGGAGAGAGATTGATCCACCACCCCCTATTGCTGAACATAATAGCGAAGTCCAAGAATGTTTCAGGACAGAAGGATAAATTAAATTGTACAGTAGTCATTCTAGAAGTTTAGATTGCTTTATATAGAAAATATTTCTTCACAAAGCTGTAGGTCATCTATTCTCATGTATAGACAGAGTTTTCTTAGTCATTTTATCATCTTAATTATTTTCAAGCCCATCAACTTGAGGTTTCTCTGGCCTCTGTTCTTCTAACAAAGTCTGCACTGCTGGACACCCTGAGCTGCAGTTGACTTTGGTAAACCTGTTTGTAGCATTAACTCTGCCCCCTTCTCCTCCTCCCCCTGGACACCAGGTTCTATGCTAGGTGCTGGGAAGGGGAGGTAAATGAGCTCTTAGCATCTAGGAGGGGGATTAGCATATTATTATTTAATGACTAAGCTGGACATTAAATAATAAAGGCCAGTGTGAGGATGAAGTGCAGAAGAGGGGTGGGGGAGGTGAGGGCCACCAGGGGCCTGTCGGGGGGAGGTGTTGGTGGAGCATGTTTGAAAGATGACAGGTCTTCACAGTGGGCAGAGTTGAGGGAAGGCAGGGCCCCAGGTAAGGGGGGTTGTTTTCAGAAAACATGGAGGTATAAAAGAGATGTCGTTTGGCCTTTTGAAATAAGATTTTAATTACACATGTTTTATCATCTTAAAAGTTCATAATGTGCGTTGAGAGTCAAGCAGCTCTCAGTTAGTACATGAATATTCAGAAAGGAAAGACACTTTACATTTATAGAGCGTCTCTGAGGCCCCCTGCCAGGTCATTTTGTACCCGTTGTATCATTCAGCTGCCATAAGCTTTCCAGGTAAGTTTGTCCCCACTTTAAAGATATGGAAGCTGGGTCAGTCACAATGGGAGACTTAGTGGCACCACACACCCAGTGTGACAGAGCCTGGATCTGAACCTGAAACTTCACTTTCAAGTACAATGTCCTTAAATGATGTTGTAATTTACTGTTGACTCTCAAGAGTCTTGGTGCAGTGCAGAGACCATTTGCAGACTTAGAGTGACGTTTTTGTCTTAGAAGAAATTTGGGAACACAGTGTTTTTTTTTCACTACTGTGGTTGACATTTCCACTACAGTTTTATCATTTTGCGGCCTTAGTTTCTGCTTACCTATCTCAGATCCTGCTGAGCCTGAATCACAAAGTAACAGTGACAAAAGACCTGATTTAACTCTTTCCTTCAGTGACCCAAGCCCATTTTTAAAGAAATGAAATAGGTGAACCACTGTCCTGTTGAACCTTCCAGTCCTCCGCCTGCTATTGCCACAGGTCAGTGCCTCAGAAATGCCTTATGCTGTCCCCAAAGCCTGCGGTCAGACCCTTAGGACTGGAAAATGGCAATTGTTTTTTTTAGAGTTAGCATACATTAAATGTTTTTAAGGTATTAGATATTTCTGAGTGAGAGAAGCCTTGTAAATGATTATAAATTTCGGTGTTGTTTTTGATCTTGTGTGGACTGTGTGTCTTTCACACCTGCATATTGATTCAAAAGAAAGGCTTGTTGTTTATAGTTCCAGTTAAGCCATTTAGCACAGGGCTTTGCTAGAACTGATCAGATGATGGAAAACCTGGCAGATCAAAGTGTGTACATTTCCAGGAAAAAAAAAAACAGTACTTCATGTCCACATTGGAAGCAATAAATTATTTTCCCCTTTTACATTCATAATTAAATCTTTCCAAATACTAGAAAGTAGCCAGACCACTCACAATATCTGTCATGTTTGGGGGCTTTAGATGGTTCGACCTGACTTGAAATGGAGACCATTTGTTCTAAATTGATTTCAATGCCAAGCCCATAGGTCAGCCCTTAATGACGAAGATGCCATTCCACCCCAGCTCTGGTGGATAAGCCAAAATTAATTAGCTCAAGTCCTATAGTATAGAAAACAGATGCTTCTCTCATGTTGCACAAATAAATTCTTTGTGGATAGATGTGTTCTGTTTTATTCAAAGAATAGCAAGTTGGAAGTGAAAATGGTAAGTTTTCCATCGTGGAGCCAGCCCTCAGCAGTGATGACAGAGTGTGGATTCACATAACAAAGTCCAGCAAGTGCGTGGGAGAATGAATCACCTTTTATATCTCTTATTTTGGCTCTAGGCCAGTCCTAGGAGGTATAGTTTTGAATCTGGGTTGATCCAAATGCTGATCCAATCCAGAGCAGATCTAGAAGTGCCAGAATAGCATCAAGGTTATTTCTAATCTATAGTGTCCCTGGAGACTCCTCTCCGAGGCTGACATGGCATGCTATGTTGGGAGTCCATTCTTTGGCCTGCTTGCAGATGGCTTAAGATGAGACTGATTGCTAGAGGTCTGTTGTTAGGCGACTATTCATTTTAGTGATTCATCTCAACATTCATTCAGAATTAGAATACTTGCTTTTACTAACTACGGCAGACTAAAAAAAAACAAAAACAAAAACAAAAAAAACACTGATCTCTTTTTCAGAATTACTTGACGGATGGTGAGATAAAGATGTTACTGTGTAGTGGTATGAATTCCAAGCATACTAAGCAGAAGAAGTTGATCATTTGATAATAATGTTTGGTGTTTTTATTCTTCTGAGCCAAGGTGAGGTAATCCATGTTTTGTTTCCTTTCTGTAAGACTGAAAATGATGAGAATGGCCAAGCAGAGAACTTTTCCATGGACCCACAACTGGAGAGGCAAGTGGAGACCATTCGCAACCTTGTTGACTCCTACATGTCTATCATCAACAAATGCATCCGAGATCTGATTCCAAAGACGATAATGCACCTTATGATCAATAATGTGAGTGACTCCAAACCCTCTGTTTTTTAACCTCTAACCCATCCTCCCTTGGAAATCAAGCACATTTTCTTGAGTTTCTTTGTGACATTTTGTGGATAACTGAAATACCCATTACCCAGGTCAATAATTTTTCCTTTACAAATGGTGACTAATAGATGGAATAGAACTTAGGAGAGAAAATTTAAAACTTCTAACTACAGTACCAAGAAGTTCCTCAACTGGTTCTCTTCTAGAAGGTTCTGTCCCTCACTGGTTCTCTTCTAGAAGGTTGTGTATTTGCTCATAATAAAGCAGAGCAAAAATACTGTTTTCATGGTCATAGTATAAATTAATTGCAAAGCCAATAATGAAACCAAATGCCCTGGCTTCTAGACCTAGAGACTGGAGGCGTAGGAAGTACTTTCCCCTGCATATACTCAATGTGTGTAGCTCTGTGTTAGTGTGGTTATTTCATCTTCTGTAAGCCACCGGATGCTGTTTTAACCTGGGAAAGGGCTTCTTTCCCATCCCCTCGGATACCAAGTCAGTCAGCTCTGCTTTTCCAAGGACAATCCCAACCTCTCCTTTTCTGGTTATTCCTAGTAGTCCGGACGGGATACTTAAATTCTGTGGTCTGCTTTGGTTCCTTCAGTGGCCAACTTTCTAAAGTACAAACAATACAAGTTTTTAGATAAATTGTCTTTTAGGAAAGGAGGTTAAAAGGAGGTATTCCGTAGCAGACTTTTCTGAACCTTGACAAGTCAGGCATCAGCAATTTTACTCCCAGTTGTCTTCTAAGGGCATCGTTTCGTTTAAACCAAGAACAGGAGCATTTCTTGTGAGAAGTCAAGGTCAGATGGTAAAGTCATGAAAAGAGCCCCAAACCAGAGCTCAGGAGGAGCCTGGCTCGCGGCCTGTTTCTGCAGTCCTTCTGTGGGACTAAGGCAAGTCACTGCTGCGGGCCTGTCTCCCCGACCTGTAAAATACTGATGGTGGGAGCTGTCGCCTACTGGGGGATCACTCCAGAAGACAGTGCATGTGAAAACAAGCTCGGCTGCTGTGGAGGACCTATAAATGTCCCTTGCCTGTATTTCAAGATTTACTTCAAAAGGTCTGACAGTCCACTCACTGGCCATGACCCTACATCCCTTGACTCCAGAAGCCCCAGGCACTCGTGTGCCCAACCTTGCCTTCAGCTCTGTTCACGTACATTTTGTGTGTCCAAGCAAGGTCAGCCGGAGGCTTTGAAGTCTAAGCAGCAGGTGAGCAATAAATGGGAAATGTGGAAACTGTGAGGCGCCCTGTCAAGTTTGGTCAGTGGCCCGCTGTGGGACCTGAAGCAAATCATTCAGTCCCTCCAAGTTGGAGTCAGTCGCTTTTAAATGTCAGTCAGAACACTGAGGTACAGCACAGACCTGATGAATAATTTTAGAAAACATAAAGTGACTGTAAGCCATTTAGAAAAACCTAAGTATTAAACAAACAGTCTGTGTATTTTTAAAATTGCCCTCTTAGCTTTGTTTAAGCGAATTAGGTTGTTTTGCTGTGGTATATGCAGGCACTTGCTTATTTAAACATTGTCCTGATTAAGGATCATTTATCTTTTCGCTGTTTCATGGAGAATCATTAGCACGGCCATGGGTTCAAACGCGGCTTCACCCTGTGGTATTAAATCATCAGCACAGGAAATGGCACTTCCTGTCAAGAGCTGTGCCGAGCAGCTTGACACAAATTAGCTAAAAGCAAAGAGAAATCCTACTGCAAATCGATTCTCCTTTTGCCTCCTCAAGCACAACACACACCCCACATACACACACAGAGAGGCAGGGCCCCTCCTCACTGCAGGGCGCTTGCTTTAATGGACTGGCCCAAACCTCACCTGCAGAATGTTAGCCCTGGAGGGAAAGTGTCTTGAGAGACCTCTGAGAAGTCATGAGAAAGGAGACTTCAATTAAGACCTGATCTTTGAGGTCAAACCTTGAAGCAGAGACTAACCAGAACGCCAAAAAGTCTAAAACATCACGTAATGCCAAATTTGTAGGAAATCATGGTGGTCTCTGTTTGAAGAGATTTTTTTTTATAGCTACCAGAAATTAGTTTTACGTATCTAGAATGACTGTTATTTTTTTTTTTACCTGCTTTTAAAACTCTATTTGTAATTTCATCTATTTAATATCCTTTATGTATTTTAAATTACATACGTGATTCTGTATTTACCTCTATCCACATCTATATGAGTTTTCCTGTAAATGCTCTCGTATTCTCGCGGCATCTTATTGTACAGAAGCCCTTTTGTTCGTTCCAGATGTGCCCTATTGAGTCCAAGGAAACAAACACAGCAAAACCCAGCACATCTGTGCAGCACAGTGCTGGGCGCTTGCCTTGAGATCCTCACAGGAGAGGATCAGTAACAGAATCGCAACCAGAAAGCTCAGTTTCACTGCTAATTCTGAATTTTACCCTCTGAACCCAGCGCTTCTATAAATGGCTTGGGGTGGGAAAGTTAGATATTCCTCCAGAACCAGTAAGTGCCTGAAACGGGGTCTCCTGTTCCTTCCTGGTCTATCTAAAGCAGAGTTCTGGCCTTTCCTCTTGGAAATGGGAATGGCTGCCCAGCCTTCTGGGAAAGAATGTGTTTCAGCCAGTTTTCATAAAGTTCAGAATTTGGTGGGCAGTTTCCTTTGAAAGTTTACATTAAGCGTTCTGCCACTCAGGTCTCCATATGGGATTGTTTAAGAAGTTTAAAGCCCAGCAATAAATGCCTGGCTTCAGACATACTGTAAGCCTTTGTCTACTGAAATGCAGCAGCTGTTTCATTACTTAAGCATACCAGGTAACAGCGGCCCAAAGAAATAGCAAGTTTATGACGGGCAGTCATGCCAGATAGGCTACAGCCACAGCAGCAGGGCGGCTCAGGACCTTAAAGCTCACACACACACAGACTCACCCCACCCCGAGCAAGCCCACCCTGATGGCCTCACCTCTAATTCTCTATCAGAATCAAGGAACTGGACCCAACTTTATTCTAAAATGTGCATGGCCAAAGGGCACAACCACCCTCTGGATACCTGTTACTTTCCCCAGCTTTTACAAGAAGAAATTGAGTCCCTGAGAGGTCAACAACCCAGAATGCAGAATTGAATTGAAATCCAGGTCTTCTCTCTCACATTCCAGCGCCTGTGCCATTTCACGGTAGAACAGGGTCAGGAGAACTCAGCCCTCACGGTATGGGGCGTCCACCCCCACAGGACACATACACAGGGCTGTCTTCCCAGAAGCTAAATTGCCCTGGAAGATTTAATTAGAATTTGTTTGAATATGAGAAACAATGCTCCAAGATGGGAAACATTGTTTCTCACATTCGAATAAACCCAGAAAATACAAAGTAGAATGTAAAAGCTTTTATGGATTCTTTTTAAAACCCAGATACAAACCTGGAGGCATTTCACACTTGGAATGCGCGCGGCAGCCTGTGCCCCGGGACCCCTGGAGGTCCACGTCCCCTCTCCAGGGCCATGGGCACTTTGGTGGAAAATTGGTAACATGTGTCCTAGTTTAAAAACGCACTGTAACTTTAATGTGTATGAAGTGTTATTTTTAATGTTCATTATTTGAGTGGAAAACACATCTTAAATACCAGAACTTTATTCTGGTATTTATACCACTGATCTGTTTCTGCAGGCCAAGCGTCCACCACCAGATCAGGACCAGGCCTGAGCCCCTCTGCCCCCTTCCCCCACCCTCAGGGTAACACTGTCTGGATTCTTACACCAGGTTCACTTTACCTGCTTCTTGAACTTCAGAGTCATGAGCTCATGTCTCTTCTGTTGCTCCACAGAAGGTTGGTGAGTCAACAGAGGCTACTCTTTAAAGAAGGAAAACTTCCTTGGTAGTTACCCGAACTGAATCCCTGGTGGGGGAAAAGGAGGCTTAAATATGTGTAGAGGGTAGTGAGAACTCAAACGAGTTTCAAAATTCTAGCCAACCCCCTCCCCACTCCCAGAACTGAACAAAATTCAGCTTCTCAGTGAAATGTTTATGTGTGTGTTACGTGAGTGAGAGAGGTCACCAGGCTCAGAACTGCCACCCTCCCATCCAGAAACAGAGATTCGTAGGAAACAGTATCCCTGGCAGCTGATCTGTATGCAACCCCTCTGTGAATGTGTTAAAATGGTCTCCATCATAACAAAGAAGGTTCAAGATGCAAAATACACAGGTAGCCATCAAAGGGTTAAAGCCAGAAAGTGCAAACCACGCAGAGCATTTTTAATGGCTTCACATTCCTGTACACAGTGGGACCCGGTGCCGCGAGGCCTGTTTACCCAGCCCGGAGACAGAGCTGGAGCGAGGTTTCGCATGTGAGAACTTTGGCAAACCATGCAAAGAGGTATAGGTTATAAGGTGTTATAATTCAAAGCATAAATATTGTTTCAGATCTCACATCCAAGGAACAATTCTTTTGTTAGGTTCTGAGGCTCGTTCTACAGGCTGCCGCCTCAAAGGGTCCATTTGGCCTCTGATTGCCTTACAGAATCCTTGGTTCAGATATTTGTACCACGGACACACAAACTATTCAGAAAGTCCCTGAAGTGTCTGGAAACTCCCCAAAGTCTCCCCACCCCTGTCTTCATTCCAAACTCCAGTTACAGCATCACAAAGCTAGGCGACCAGAAGAGAGAAGAGTCTTTCTAAAATTTTGCCTAAGTGCAAAATAAAATGTTCCCCCGTGCTCTGTATTCAACTGTGACTTGATGTCGGCACTACTGAAGCAGCCCTCGGTCACGCTCCTGCCTGAACACACCTAATGCCCATCGAGTCTGCATAAAGAAAAGAATAATGGCCTTTGTGTATGGAGCACCGTTTGCTGGGTGTCCTGCTAGGTGCTTCATATTCATTCTTTACCCAGACCTCACAGTTCTTAAAACAGATGCTACCAGGATCCTCTTTTATAGGTGATGAACCTGAGTTTCAAAAACCCATAAGTGTCAGAGCTGGGATGCACATCCAGACCCGTCTCCTTCCAAAGCCTGTGTTCTTCACCCACATGCTGTATTGCCATTTTCTCTCATCCTAATGACGATTCGTTCCCAGCATCGCCAAAGCTTTTGGACAGGAGGCAAATTTCAGTGTGTAACATGTCGATGTGGAAGATTCAAAGCAGATCTTTGACGAGAATACTGAAACAGCCCCTTGTTGTTTTATTTCGTGGTTTGACAGTTGATTCTTAATTCAGATCTGCTTTAAATCTATCCTTGGAAGGATCTTCTTTTCATTTATATTTCATAGATCCTGAGTGATACTCCAGCAAGACGTAAAGCTTCAAAAGAGCTTAACCCAACTGATGGTTCATGCCAGGAAAATTTTCTGGTTTGGAGTCCTAAGCTGTACCATGTTTCCAAGTGCGTCCACACACCCAACAATGGAAGGCTTGTGCAGGGCTGGGCCTCCTTGGGTACGTGTGTTCAGAAGTGAATAAGTCTTCAAGGAGGGGAATGAAATATTCCTAATCCTTTCCTCCTGCCTCTCCTCCAACGTGCCTCTCTGGTTCCATTTGATTTTCTGTCCTCCCAAAGCTCTCCTCTCATGAATAAAGACTCTGCAGTAGCCTTCTGATGGGTCAGTTTCCACCACTGCCTTTACAGACTCTCTTTGTCATCCCCAAATTAATTTCCCAAGGACTCTCTTTCATTGCTCCACTCTCTTGCCTCTCATTACCCCGGCTGCCAGGTGGGTAAGTCACCACTCTTCCCAGGCGCTCACGGCCTTCACGTTGTACCCCAGGGTCACTGGCCAAACTGACCCACCACAACTGCATGACCCTCTCGTGGGAACCAGACTCAGGGAACCGAGTGTTGATGAGACCACTTGACCTCTGACTCATTCCTGGTTGACAGAATGTGTGTGAGGAACACTCTTTTATTTTGCCACAGTGGAATTGTGGTTTAGCTGGATTTTTGATTAGTAGAAATATTTATATGTTTGGTACATTTAAAAGTAATGAGGCTTTGTGTTTTAGACTCTTGTCATCTCCAAATTGAAAATTTAACCGTCACCCAGGAGCCTTGAGCACCTACTTGACAGGTGTTCTGTTATCCGTCTGAACTTAAAAATGATTAAACATGCTTGATTTTGGCCTTTCTGGGATGTATCCAGTGACCCTAGATAACATTTAGCCTTCTCATGTAACACAGAAACTGAAAACCTTGGGTGGTTTATTTTTCTAGGTTCAAGTTAATTAACAGACCTCCTGCAGCACTGTAGCTAGGGATGCTTAGGTTGAGGGTACAGCTCAGTGGCAGAGTGTGTGCTTAGCATGCACAAGGCCCTGGGTTCCATCCCTAGCACCAAAAATAACAATCAGGATGCTTAAACATAAATTGTCTTTGCTAAACACTCAATCACAGTAAGAGAAGGAGGGAAGTTGAATGAACATTAAGCTTCAAGTCAGAAGATTGTAGATGAAAAGTAGTGCTACGTGACCTTGTGCAAGTTACTTAAACTCTCTGAACTTGTTTTGCATCTGTAAAATTGGAATAATCCATTTTCATCAGTATGTGGTAAGAATTAAGTCACAAAACCTGAGAAGACCCCAGGACATACCATATTTTATTGATTCTCACATTTATTTTTTTACATTTAATATTTCTGAAACGAAGATATATCTTACATTCTAAAGTATCTTGATATTCTGTCCAGAATTACTTGTGTTTTTTCTTTGTCAGTGTCACACAGAGTTGTGTCTTAAAATAGCTGATGTCTTAGATTTGATGAAATGTGAGGGTCTGGTCTTTTAGGGTTGTGCAACATATACATCCTCTCCATTCTCATCCTACTACAAAATGCCCCTCCCCTGAGACCATGCATATTATTCATAATTCAGTTTGTTTTTGCATATCCGTTATAATTTGAAGCCTCATGCCAGTCCTCATCCTTGTTAACTAGTTTTTACCACAAACTTCCAGAAAAAAAAAGAGTGCTTCTCTTTTTTAAAAATGAACTTACATAGTTATATGCCTAGGTATCGTTATATTTCAGATTTAAGAAGTGTCCCCGTATTTGTACTAGCTCTACTTTGAGACAACTTTAAAAGTTGAAGTCCTAATTTTCCAGTGAGTTTGGTGAAATCTGGCCAAAGGATGGGGAGTGTCGAGGAATGGAAGACTCGAGTTGCGACCCAGGTCTCCACACCCACATGGTCATCTTCTGCTTAGCTTGTGGTCCCCCGTCCCCGACAGGCCAAGCAGATGAGTGGCTGCTGTTCCGGCGGTGGCAGGGTTTGGCCCCCTGTCACTGTCTCTGTGTCCCTCAGTGTGGACAGCCAGAAGGCAGAGGGAAAACTGTTTCTTGGGCTACTATGGAGGAGCGAGGGTAATGACAAGAATAAGAGTGAAGCGGGAGTGCACGGGACAGGGCACCGCCCCTTCCTGGGACAGCTGTGGACTTTGCCCACAGACTCTGGCTGCCACGCGCATGCCTGCCAGGCCTCCGTGCATTCCCGCTGTCCCTCCTCTCTGATGCCCGGGCAGGTGAAGGACTTCATCAACTCGGAACTCCTGGCGCAGCTGTACTCCTCAGAGGACCAGAACACTCTCATGGAGGAATCCGCTGAGCAGGCTCAGCGCCGAGACGAGATGCTCCGGATGTACCAAGCCCTGAAAGAAGCCCTTGTGATCATTGGTGACATCAACACTGCCACGGTGTCCACTCCGGCCCCACCTCCCGTGGATGACTCCTGGATACAGCACTCCCGCAGGTAGGAGGTTGGCCCTGCAGCCCCCAGGGCCCCTGGGCTGGTCCAGAATCACCTCCAGGAAAGCTTCCCCAAACCAGGGTGATCTAAAGAGAAAGGAGAACTGGTTCTCCAGGGGCCAGAGGAAGGGCTCCTGCAAGAACAAGCACGACGCAGCCCCACAGTGGTTATGAAAAGCACGTGCTCCACAAGTCCTGCAGGACGATCGAGCTAGCATTATGCTTTAGAAAAAGGAGGTTGCAGCATGTCATATTGTGTCTGTGAAGCACAAAAGGCAACTTGTGCACAGAGAGGAAACAGAGCCTCTCACATATGTAGAATATAGCCTAAAGGACACCCAGAGACTGCCACGGGTGGTCTCCATGGAGCAGAGTGACACGAAGCTTACTGTTCACCATTTATCCTGTTAAGCCTTTTGACTTATATAAAACATATCTGAGTCACAGAGTCAAAAAATAAATTGTAAAAAGCAGAAAGCATGAAGCCTTTTAAAAGATAGATTCAAAACAAAAGTGACAGTGGACCCACCATGATCTCTCTCCTCAGGTCACCTCCGCCAAGCCCCACCACCCAAAGGAGGCCAACTCTAAGCACACCCCTCACGAGGCCCACATCTGGCCGAGGACCGGCTCCTGCCATTCCCTCTCCAGGCCCCCACTCAGGGGCCCCTCCCGTCCCGTTCCGTCCAGGCCCCTTACCGCCTTTCCCCAGCAGCAGCGACACATTCGGAGCCCCTCCGCAAGTCCCATCGCGGCCCACGAGGGCCCCCCCCAGCGTCCCAAGGTAAGATGCAGAGCAGAAATCGGGAGGGATGCTCTTGGTTCTCTTCTCATAGTACAACAGGCAAAATTTATTTGAAAAAGAGAATTGCGAACATCTTACCATACGGTGTTCTCAATTTTCGCAAGCTCGGAGGTTGTGGGGGCGTGGGAAAATTTCTGAGCTTGTTACACCATTTCAGAACCAGTATGTAGTCTTAAAACCTCTCACTTATCAAGTGGCTCAGACTAAATGGGACCAAAGGAAACCAGGTCCCAGTGAATGGCATTTGGGCAGCCACTAGGGGACTGCGACAGGGCCTCTGGCTGGATCAGGGCAAGTGTGTGCTCCACAGTCCTGAGCACTTCAGGGTTAAGCCCTCACCTGCTCCAGAAAAACCTCTGCCCTGAGGAACCGGATCCATCTGCCCCTGAACTCATGATCCTTACCCTCTGTATCACTAACTTACAACTAAGTACAATCCAGACGATGAGTTTGGTGATAAGAAGGGGGACCTTAAACTGGCAGACAGGGCTGTGGCAGGAAGAGCAGGCGCTTTGGAGTGAGATGAACTGGGTTGCCACAGGTCCTGGGTGACTCATTTAACTCTGGGACATGAGCTTCTCATCTATAAGACAACCGTGTGGCCCAGACCCAGCGTGGCCAGGCCTTGAGAGTCTAATGAATTGAAAGAACCATGGTTGTGACTGGCGTGATCACCACACTGGCCCTAATCAAAGAGTGCACTTGTGTGATCTCAATCCTATGATTTTTTTCCTTTAAATTCAATAGACTTGGTTTACAATTACTTGGAACTGAGCTGAAGTTCTAGTGAAAATGGTAGCAGCTGACATTCACGGTGCTCTCGGTATGTGTTAGGCATTGTCGTAAAGACTTCATACATACCTTTTGTCTCAAGCTCACCCCAATGAGATAGGTTATCATTATTACAGATGGGTGCTGAGGCCAGGCGGGTGGTGCACGCCTGTGATCCCAATGACTTGGAAGGCTGTGGCAGGAGGATTGCAAGTTGGAGGCCAGCCTCAGCAACTTAGCAAAACCTGGTCTCCAAATAAAAAGAACTAGGGATGTGGCTCGTGGTAAAGTACCCCTGTGTTCAATCCCCAATACAAAAACACAAAAGCACATAAGCACCAAGGTTAAGCATCTTGCCCAAGGCCACTTAGTCCTAAGGGAGTTGACACCAGAGGTCTCCACCTCAGCACTGCTAACGGCCTTGCTGTGGCTGGCCACCCCGTACATGGTGAGATGTTCAGCGTCCCTGGCCTCTGCCCACTAACTGCAGTTCCAGTCCCCTAGTGGTGACTGATGAAAAAAGCTTTACACATGGCCAACAGCCCTTTGAGGGGCAAAGACCCCTCTCCACATGAGAGCCACCACACTGTAGCATTCCAAAGAAATTCCCTTCCACATATCAAACCCAGATTTCATCGCTGAACCCTGCTGCAATCAAGTTGATTGTTTTAGAGAACCTCAAATTGGCTGGGAAATTATGCCAGGAAGGTATGGAGGCCACTGTGAGAGAAGGGAGCCTTGAACTCTGCCGTTCTGTCTATTCAGCTACGAGAAGGAACCACAGCAACCTGGTGTTCTGTCCTTGCGAATGGCTGTGCATGCCCTGTCTGCTCGCTTGACTGCTTTGCCTCTCGGTTTCAGATAAGCCAGCCTGCTGGTACCCTTTAGAAAATGAGCTTTGGGACGCTCAGCTGCTTTGTTGAGCAGGGCGGAGTTGCACTTGGTATTTAGGAGCTCACACGCGCCTATGGCAGTCAGGCGGGAATCCACAGCCCAAGTGATGGCCAGGCCTGAGTGGCAGCGCTAGAAAGGGGGGCCATGGGGTTGAGGGAGACTGAATGGGGGAATTCGTAAGGCAACAGTGGCGCTATTCACAATTTCTAGAATACTCCCAAGCTAGAGCCAGATTCAACTTGATCTGGCCTTGCAAAAAGTCCCAAATTTAAAACAAACTAGAGTAAAGCGTCAAAGAAGAAAGTTGATGGTGGTTTTATGCTGAGCCTTCAAGTTTTGGTGCCAGTTCAGCGCATCGGGAGGGAAATCCCTGGGGGGCGGGGGGGTCACCTGAGAGAAAGCAAGAAAGACTGTGTCAGAATCTGTACGCCTATTAAAGTTTAGCTGTAGATGGAGAATTCTGACCACATAAAGTCTGTTTTTAATAAAAGCCAGATCAGGAATCCTACCAAATGCAAGCCAGAAATGTGGTTTAAGATTTCAAAAAAAAAAGAGAGAGAGAGAGAAAAGAAAGAAAAAGAGAAAGATAGAAAAGGGGGGAAATGAAGAAAGCTCTTATTAAAATGTCACCTCATTCTGTTTATTTATACATTTGTTTCTTTTCATGATTTGCTCCATTTTCTCTATTAAGAACTAAAAATGTTGAGATGCCATTATCCATCATCTCCAAGAAAACAACCCTTGGCTTTCCCAACAAGGGAGTTTAATTTTTTTTCTCCAAGTTCCTTTGCTTTCTTAAGGGACCTTTCTCCTCTTTTATCTGAAACCAGAAACCCATAACATGACAAGACAGCAGGAAAGGTGTCCCGCCAGCTCCCTGTTGAGCTTTAATATTACAAAGGCAATAACCGAACTGTTAGAGGCAAGAGATTCTGCCACTCGGCCTGTGCCCAGGCTTACTTTTCCTCTGGATACTTCACGACTTTGTTAGCAAGTTGTGATCTTGACTTTGAAGAGCACATATACTCTCATTTTAACCCTGTTCAGAAGTAATCAACGCCCTTGCAATTGTACAGAAACCCTGTTCTGCCTTTTACCAAAGTGTTATTCTGTCTTTCCACTCCAGTGTACAGGGAGAGAAGGGGGAGAGATGGTGGAGTCACTGTTGGCTCAACCTTTCTCAGCTGCTCAGGCTGTGCTGGTCTGTGTGCATGGAGCCTTTCAGGAAGGGGGCAGGCAGTGCTGCAAACTGCATGTCTGTTTTAATTAATTCCACCTGAACCAGAGGAGCATCTCCATCCCAAAGAGACCCGCTAGCATAGCTGCTTCTGCCATTAGTAAATTGACTGTACACAGATCTGTGATTTGTGGAGCATGGCCTATTACCAGAATATCCGGATGGTCCCCTCCCCTCTTACCTCCATTCAACTTCTCTAAAGGGGCTAAACCCTGTTTGAAAATGCACACCAGGCGTGCATTTCTTTAGCAAGATGATCTTAAGCAGACATCCCTTCCCTTCTTTAGGGTCCCTGTTGTATTAATTGAAGACCCTCATCTTCATCAGACATTGTTTTTTAGAGCTGATGTTTCTATTTTCAGTTACAGCTTCTTAAAATTAGTTAATTGGAAATCACAGTCTTTGACATTAACAGAACAAATTAACTGAAGCAGAGTGTGTTTTTCCTGGCAATAGCTCACTCTGGCATTATTTCACTCATTTGTCTTCTCCCCTTTCTTTGGACAAAGCTATTTTGCAACAGTCAAAGGGGAATAAGGGTGGGAGGGCAGGGTCTCTATCCAAGCAGGAATAAACTTCATTTACTTCATCCATCTTCCATCCAAACACACACACACACACACACACAAAAAAAAAAAAAAAAAAAAAAAAAAGTTTAAAAATAGAAGTACTTTCTTTTAACCACCCTTGTTCACCAAGTCAAATGGTGTCTTTTAAAAATGGCAAAACTGAATCATTCAAGAGCGTCTGACTTTTATTCCAGCTCCTCTACATGCTGAAAACTGATGGAAGCCAATAAAAGGCCTATTGAAATAGTCTCTGATGAGCCCCATGAGGAAGCCCATGACCCCACAGTGTGTGAACAGCCCCCAATAGCCTCAGGATGATCCCAGAGGTTCCCACTTAGGTCCACTCCTCGACTTTACATGCACACGTTCCAAGTCTTAGCCCAATCCCACGTGGCAATAGTTTGACTAAATCAGTCACACCCAAGGGTTTCCAATTCTTCTTCATCGACAATCAATGCCCTTGTTTTTCATTTACAAAGATAAAAGCCATTTAGTTCTCAGGTTCAATTTTGTTTTAAGTGTTGACCTTGATGGCGTGCAGTGTTATAGCTCTTTTACATATTTTATAAGTTGATATGATTGACAGTGCAGAATCCCTTTCACTTGGGTATAAAGTCTCCTTGTTGTTCATTTTTCCAGCCAGTCCCCAGATTTTAAGTAAGGACAAACCCACGATTCTTATATGAGTATGTGTTTGCATCCCTCATATCAAGGTTTGGTTCCATGAAGGATGAAGCTGCTGAGCCTTGAAGTCTTGGGCTAAGTGTACATGAGATTAAGCTACCGGTGGGACTGGCCTGGGTCTGCTTCCCCTGCAGTCGAGTACTGGAACCGCCCTGCCTTCTCCCTCCACAGCAGCCCTCTAAAAGCCTGACTTTTTTTTTTTTTAGCAGCCGAGTGTCATTTGAACAAATGATGAACTCACCTTGTGATCTGGGATGTCAGACGCTAGCTTTCCGTTTTCCTCACCCTCCTTCCCCTTTAAAGAACAAATAAAGTCTATAACTAGATACTCTGATTTTTCAGAGAACAGTTTTTATTTTTGGCAACTGGATTTAAAATCAAGCAAAAAAAATTTTTTTCCAGAAGTATAATTGCCAGGTATATAGCTCAGTTGTTGGAGTGCTTACCCAGCATGCCCCCCCCTCTCTCTCTCTCTCCTCTCTCCTCTCTCTCTCTCTCACACACACACACACACAAAAGCATAATTGCGAAGAACTTGTTCTTTTTGATTCTTAGTATTTTAAGGCATCTCATGAGGCAGTGGTGTTACAAAATTTGTCACTGAAACCCCCAAATTAATAATTTGTTGCAGGTTTAACCTGAGCTGTCAGGATGCTTAATATACTTTAATGGAAAATGGAATTGTGTCCACATGCTGTTCGTGGAAGAAAAGGTCCCATTTAATTTAAGCCCCTCCATTAGAAAACCCATCAAAAGCCTCATTTCAACCCCACAGTGATTTGGGTTGCAAGGTAGTATTCACTGAGGTGAATCAATGGTTAAGGTCAAAGCTTTTCATTCTTCAGGTCTTTAAGTGAAAGGAAAACCAGTTGCGTGGTTTCCCTCTGGGTCTAGCACACTTTAGTCTCCTCCACACAAACATCTCCATCCTGCCGCGGCCAGAGGACTGGCATTGTGTTTGGGCAAGGCCCAGACACCAAAAGCAAGAGAGCTGAAGGTCAGAGGTGGGTAGAGGCTGCTCGGAAGGGTCAAGACAGACCCCAGCCTGCCTTTCTGCTTTCAGAGTTTCCCTCATCTTACTCTTCCAACCTTCCAATGTTGCAGGGGGATAAAAGAAGAAAATGAGAAAGGATCTACATAAGGCAAAAAGAAATGCAGACATTCGGCAGTAACTCCAACCTGGAGCCGCTGTGGCTCAGTGCTAACTGGCATGAAGTCAGCCAAACATAACTGCTTCCACTCCCATGACAAATAACAGCAAATAGCTCTGTCATTGTTCTCTTTGGAGCTCCAAATTGTTCCGCTTCAGCCCCTGCAGGGAGAGCCTTTCTGAGCTCAGGGTACCCAGCCCTGCCCCTTCTCACCTGATTGATGGAGGAAGAAAGCCAAGACAGGAGCCTGGCAGAGCAGCCACCAGCTGGTGAAAAACTGCACAGTTAATGACTATTATTCTTCCTGTGGGCAGTCAGCAGCAAATTGTCACCAGTTGGAATCTGCTGAATGTTCCTATATACAACTTGATGTCAGCTCAAAGAGAAGGACAAAAAAAAATATCGACCAGTATAAGTAGATTCCCAGACCAGTATAAGGACCTCCGTTTCATCACTACAATCTTTTATTTCCCTCTCTGTAAAAAAAAAAAAAAAAAAGAAAGAAAAGAAAAAGATTGATTTTACGAGGAAGCCTCACAGTCGGACAGTTCTGCGTCCACGTGAGCTTTCAGTAGCTTTAGAGGTTCATGGCACATGAGCAGCTCTTTCACCTTTAAATTAATCCAAGCAGCAAATTATAAGAATGGGCCGCTGGGGGGCTTTTTCCTTCCCTCTGACTCCTCGGCTTCTCTGAAAGATTAAAAATGACATTTAAATCACGCTTACTAGACTGGCCTTAGCCACCAAAAGTCAGGAAATTAAAACTGAAAATGTAAATGTTGCATCTCTCCCTGAGAATGTGCCATACAGGGCGACATAAGAAAGGCGTTGTGCATTCGGCCGCCGGTTTGATGGCTTTGGCCTGCATGTCATAATTTTATTGTGGCTTAAATGCAGTTTTAAAATGCCCGGCGTTGAAATCCTTGAGCGCTCTCGTGCCAGCCTACCCTGAGCACTGTCTGAGGATCCGCTCATCTAAACACAGCACGTACTTACACCCTTTAGTGGCCAAATGAGCTCCATCTGGCCTACCAAAGGCTGGAGCCAAAATCACATGACACTCTTGGTCTGGCCGGTATTCTCACTGCAGAGTGGTGTTGGAAAGGCGTTGGGTTTGAGGGAATGTGCGTGTTTATTGATGCCACATTTCTTGAGTATTTAGATGAAGTTTAGATCACATGGCAACTCTGACCAAAAATAGAATTCCTACACAGGGCACAGTCTGAAGCCACGCGGTACCCAGGCAGCCTCGCCACGATGTGGTCCTTTTCTTTCTTTCTGGCTGCTTCTCGGGCATCAGGGTCACGTGACAGGCAAAAACCACAAATACCAAGTGCTCTGATTTCTTATTTTTTAACTGTTCCCATCAGCACTAAGAAACATCCACTCCTGTTTTCCAGTCCGAATTATCAGTTCACAATGAGTCATAGAACACATTCCATCCAAGGACCAGGAAAAATGTTTAATCAAAACGGCAAGCAGCAAACCCCTCAGCTGCTCGCAATCAGTGGCAAGCAGAGTCCTCCGAGCCTCAGAGACACGGGGGGTTCCCAGGTCTCCACAATCACTCTTTCTCCCCACCGGGATTCACTTAAACACCAGAACACGGGGACCAGGTAGAAAGGCTCTTCTCACTGACCGCAGAGGAAGCCCATAAATGGCAGGCGTGCACGTTAAGTGAGTTCCCTTCCGTCCCTGGTGTCTGTGGGGTCTTTGTTTTCGTTTGTTTGGAAAGGCTAAAGCACCCACTAAGAGAATCAGGGGAGACCGGGTAACCACAGAGTAGACGCAGCAGCACAGGAGCAGGCCGAGTTTGGAGGGTCATTTTGAAAATGATGAGAAGACCATGCGAGAAGGCCCCCGGTAGCTTTGAGTAGGATTTGGAAAAATGGTCACATTTTACAAGGGAATGCACAGTTTGCCTCCACCACGTGAATACTCGGTGCAGCGGGTTTCGGGTTTCGGTGAGGCGGTGTGATCTCATTTGTCTTCCACCTGCTTCCTTACATAAATATGCATTTGTGGAATTTCACGTATCTCAGAGCCTATCAAGTTTCTCATCCAGAAGGAGGCCTTTGATGAGAGTGAGAGATGACAAAAAGCCTTAAAGGTGCTGTGCTGTCCAGAGGGTGGTCTTTGAAATTATCTCACTTGGAACAGATAGTTATATAAGATTTACATATGATACATTCTGTGCTATGTTTATTTTTTCAAGTTTATATTAGGATTATACTCAGTCTTTTTTTTTTTTTTAAGAAAAAAATTCCCTCAAGCAAATCTTCCTTTATATATCATGCTCAAAGGCAAACACTGCAAAGTCCACCCACTGCCCTGCCATTAGATCACCATTCATTGAGGGAAAGCCATAAAAACTGAGCAAACGCCTACTGATTTTTTTAAAATAACTTGAGTTCCTTTTTGCTTCTCAGTAGTATTGGAAAATATTTTAATAACTAAAATAATAAAACTTCATGTGAGGTAGGTTCTATAATATCTTAATTAGTGCCTCTTGGGGTGGAAAAAAATAAGGAAACATTAGTGAATGTGTTAACTAGAGAAACCATTGCAGTAATTTCCCTCCACACATCTAGGTCTGAAGTCAAAATAAAATCCATGCTCTGCAAATTATTTGCATGAAAGCAGACTTACAGTTTTTGCTCTAACAATAGTAGCCCCCACAACTGAATTACTTGAACAGAAAAAATCCCAGGAGACTTAGATTAATTTATTTAAATTTCTATAGCTTACTTTAGGAATCTGTAATGAAATATGTTGTATAATTACTTGACTTGTTTTAGTATTTCCAACACTCTAAATTACTCTGTCACCATCTTAATATTTAATACCTGAAAAACCAATAAGTATATTGAAAGTTAATTAATTTTTAAGCATGCTGCTTTTTGAATAAACACTAAAACAGTGCTCTACTTTTGCTTAAAACTTGGGTGTATGTTTCATTACATCTTATAGTATTGATTCCTTTTTTCTTTTTTTTTTTTCTTTTACATTTGTCTCCTCTCACACTTACTGGTCATTCCTGGTCTTGTAACTAGACAACTTGGGGACACCTGTGCCAGTAGCCACTGCATTTTCCCCAAGTACCCTGCCCTGCGGGCAAAGAGTTTGAGAAAATACATTGAAAACATTGCAATTTGTAAATACGTTCAAAGTCTCCATAGACTATTTGCAGTTTTCACTTAAAATGTTACGATTTTTTGTCATGGAAGTTTGCATTTCTGTTTTCTTTCCTGTGAACCTCTTACCACTTTTTAAAGTGCATTTTGATATAAAAATGTGTAGCTGGAGTAATGAAAGTTCCACTTTTATCTCCAGAGAGCAGTGTTAAGAACCAAGGCTTTAGAATATCCCCCTTTACGGACACTGTGCTGCATGCACCCCTCCTGGGTACCCCCATTCTTCCGATTTCCTCCGTTGCTCGGCTGGGCCCTACACCCTATGGTATAGAACAGTCTTCTGTGGGTTACTTATGTCGGACACCTGCCTTCTAGCTGTGTTTGGCAGGCCGCAGGATGAGGTAATAATCAGAAGAAAATGTTCTGGTTCTTGGGCCTCATCCACGGACAACATTATTCAAAACAGTTCTCTGTGGGTGAGAACAGAGTTGCTCTGAGATCCCTCCATCTAACATTCTCTAGGAGTCTGGAGGAACAAAACTGGAGACCTTTTTGATGCCTTCTGGAATAACGGAAATATGAATGATATGAGCCACAGCCTAGCCTTTCGGGGCTGTTTACGGATGGCTAGATGTGTGGGAGAGAGGTGAGAGCCTGCCACTGGCAAACCTTCCCGCTTGGCCTCCCCAAGTCCGGTGTGGTCTTAGGCACAGCCTCCGTGGTCCTTACGGCCGTGTTTTCCTAAAAGCATATTTTGTGAGCACTTTCTCCAGGGCGACGGCAGGCTTTGTAAGACAGACGCCTGAAGGACATATGGTTTCCATAGATTTTGCGTCTAGACTAGCTTTATTTAGGGACTTTTAGTCTGAATTGGTCTAGTTAAAGCTTGGGCAGGAGCTTGTATAAAAACTTAAAAATGTGGGCATACCACTGAGGTGTAAGGCAAAAAGTTTGACTGCTTATTGGCGAGAGATTAAAAGGGATTGGTTGAAAATTTCCTTCAGGTTAAGTGATTGTGATCATCTCGTGTGCCCCCTCCTCCGCTCCACCCCCACAATCCGTCCAAAATGGAAAGAAAGGCACACCCCAAAAGCCTGATAACTGTTAGCTTCATACATTTCTTACTGTTGTTCTGAGTAAATTCTTGTGTCCCAATTGTGTGTGTGCATGTGTGTGTGTGTGTGTGTGTGTGTCAGAAAGCGCTAATTCTCTTTGCAGACTCTTTACACAGCCCAGGGGACATATGATTTCTTGCCCTTTTAGCACCAATTTTTACAAACACAGCATTTTTCTCATTTTAAAAAAGTGCCCAACAAGCCACCAAGTAAAAGAGACTTAATGGGCAGGAGTCTCGCAGTGCTGTGAACCAACAATGGAAATTCCGTTTTAAGATGTGGTTTTTGAGCCAGTGTCAAAGACTCGTTCAGAAACAATATGATCCTTTCAGAGGAAAAGAATTACTTCTAGTCATGCCCAGAAACCAGCCTTGTGCTCCCTCTTGTGAGGGCTAATGCTGCAGACCCAGTCCCAGATGAATTGCATCAGGGCGGGAGACCCAGAGGGGAGAAACGGGCCGCTGAGTCCCCACCGGGACCATCTCTCGGCTCCTTGCTAAGTGTCTGCTGGACTCGGTTGTTTATTTGTTCACAGACTTGGCAGGTTGCCAGCACAGCGCCTCTCCCTGTTTCTCTGTTTGCTTTCCATTTCTTGGTTTTTAAAATCTGGGCTCTAAGGCATGCTAGAGCTCCGCCTGCTGGATCTTTTTTTTTTTTTTTTTTTTTAATCACTGAACCTTGATTAGTCCCGGGCGATTCTTTGTCTTTGCCACTCGGACTGATAGGAATGACAAAAAGAATATCATGTGGTACATTTAAAACTGGCCGTCACATCCACCAGGAATTGGGTCAGGCAGGAATGAAACAATCGGTGCAAAACACCCTCTCCGGGTGCTCTCAGTCCTCACGCTCTTTTTTGATTATTTTTTTTTAAAAAAGTATTTTTTAAAGAATTGGAAAGTTAACTTTTCTCACAGTATTTGTAGACATAGTTACCCTCTGGGGTGAGCCCTCAGTCACACACTCAGGCCTGACAGGTGCCTGCATTCTCCAAGACAAAACATCTTCCCATCTGCCTGGAACACAAATGGGTTTTACTTTTGCAAAGATTCAGAGTGTCGTCTCTCTCCTCCCTCCGTCACCTTTTCTTCTCCCTGACTTGAATGACCGAGGGATGCACGTCTGGAAGGGGAAGGTTCTCGGGAGCAGGTTCTCAGTCCTCCTTCCTTGACTGTAGCCTCTGCCACCCCCTCCCCAGGTCCCAATGGGAAGGCTGTGCAGGGAGGAGAGAGGGCCCATGACGGGGAACAGAAAGTTTCACCCCCTCTGCCATCAACGGGAGTGTGTTCTGTGGCTCTTAAGTTCTCGGGGGCCTTTTTTGGGAAAAGAAGCTGAGTAGAAAGGGGGGAATACCGGAAGGAGAGAAGGGGGGGCAGGAAGGGAGGGAGAAGAGAGGCAAACGAATCCACTGGAAGGAGTACTCCTAACTTAATTCCCAGCCCTGTGCTTGTGAATTCCTTCAAAACCCCTCGGGTTCTCCCCGACTGCCCTCCTCTGGCCTCTGCTTCTTTGCTTCCCCTTCGTCCTCTCTGCTGACCAGTTATCAATGATGTAATGCAGAGGACAAAAGATAGAAAAGTCTCAAAAGAACCCCTTGCAGGTACCACATTTTCATACAGCTGAAGATCCTCTCCATTATCTGTTCTGGGGCTCTTTGAGGACTTGGGACAAGACAGTCACTTTGCTACTTAAGATAAAGAACAGACCGCACTTGAGTTTCCAATCCACCCCTGCTTTTCCTTTCTCTTCTCTCCTCCTCACATCCCTCTCCTCCTCCCGGCATGCCAGCCCTCCAGGCTTCCCTTGCTTTCCGGAAGTCCTAAGCCCAGCCTCCCCCCCTCCAGGCTGGGGCTCCCGGTGCTGCTCCTGAAGCACAGATGGACCTGAGCACAGCCCCTCGGTGGCTCCTCCCCACCCGCCTCTCCCCAGCCCCAGGGCAGGAGCTACCTCACCCTTAGCACAGTCCAGGGCTTACTGAGGGAAGGAAGGTTACGAGATGAGCTGACCTGCAATGCTAACCAAAATCTATCTCAGCATTGCCCAAGACATTTTATGAACCACTTCTCTTTCCATTGAAAACGCTGCCTGAGTGGATGTCACCGCAAAATTCCTTTTATAAACCATGAACTGAGCAGCGTTTATGTGGCAAGTCACCCCGCGTAAGCTGCCTTTTGCCACAGTCACCGAAGGGGGCTGTGTTGGTTCCCCTACCTTTGAGGGAAATCCAGGTCAGGTATTTAGGAGGATGTGAAGGGTGACAAGGCAAAGCATATTCTGATTTAATATTCCATGAATTGATTCATATTTTCCCAATGACATACAATATAACATCAGAGGTGCATTCTCACAAAGGAAAGAAATTTCAGCTCTAATATGCAGCAAGAATCATATTAGAGAATTCCTTAATCCTTTAAATGGACTCCAAGTCTTACATTCTTTCCATCATCTACTGCAAAATATTCTAGGACAGTATTGGCTTAGAAGGCATTACTTAAGCCCCAAAAGGCCAAAACTCTGCTGGATGGCATCCTGTGTATTTTTGATAATATATTATTTTCCATATGAAGAAAATCATGACTGTCAGCATTTTTCTAAATTTAACCTCATGCCTCTAAGTAAAAGCTATTTACTTAGCTCAATAAATAATAGATGCTCAAAATAAGAAGCAAAGTGCAAACACAGTGCTGAAATTTAAAACACTGTCCCCTGATCAGGTCTCCAGGAGGAGACCTTCCAAAGAGGAGGGAGTGGTTGAGGGCCACAGTTGCCTTTCAGTCTCACCAGAGGTGAGCTCCGGCCTGGCTGAGCCATGGTCCATTCCCTCACACTCATGCACTGACCTGCAGACTGGGAGGGGTCGCAGAAAGTGCTGGGGGAGACCAGAGTGTGAGGTGCAGCCTCAGTCCACCTATAGTCCACTCAGAATCCTGCTCAGATGGTGAGATATCCATGCTTGCCCCCAACTTTGAAAACAGCACAAGGACTAAATAATTCACAAGAATCATGGAGAAATGAGGCATCTCAATTCCTGAAATTCAAGAAACTTTTACTTGTTTGTTTGTTTTCAAAGAAACTCCAGGTGTAGCCAAAAGAAAGAGGTGCCTTACTGCTAGTGGTTCAGTAGACAAGTCTTCATTACCGATTGGAGCAAGTTGGTAACAGATTCTAGGACCTGTGTAGAAACCTGGGATGTACGACTGCCATGATCCTAGATGTAATTGAATCTAAATTTTTGACACAGTTGTATTTTAGAGCTTTGAGTATATTTGATAAGCAGAACTTGTAGCATAAAAGAAACCTGTGTGTCATTGTTTTATACAAATAACTATCCTCGTGGGCAGACATCTCTGGAAGTGTCGACCTTTGTGTACCTTTTTTGAATTTTTTTTTTTCAGGGGAGTCACCTAATTAGATTGGGTTTCAAACATACCCTCCCAAAGGTGAGAAGTGGAATGCACAGTTAGACATGTTTGCTGTCTGTACCGTTTCCATAAACCACAGTGGTTCTCAAAACAGGACCAGCAGCATCAGCATCATGGGGAACTTGTTAGAAATGTCCCACCCCTTAGCAACTCTGGGTAGAACCTAGCAACCTGGTTCTAAGAAGCCCTCCAGGGACTCCCCAAGCCAGGGGCACTTTGAGAACCACTGCCTAGACCATACCAGTAGAGGGGCCTGAGAGGACGAATCCTGGCCTGTGGGTCATGAGATCTGGGTAGGCCGCAGTGTGCAGAAAGACGAGCCATTTTGGAAATCCAGGTTGTGCAACCTGGAATGCAGAAGCCAGACACCAAACACACAGCAGTCCCAGCCCGGCCCCAGGCCAAGACACCACAGGCGTTGCCCTGTAGAAGTTTCCCTGACCTGACTGGCCACACGGCATGAGCACTCCAGGCCAGCTAACCCAAAGAAGGGCAGGGGGAATTTCATTTCTTCTATTCTTAAAAGACGATAAAATGAGAGAAGAAGGCAACTGATGATTTTTTTCCTCTTATCAGTGAAGCCATTTTTTTCTGCCCACAATGCCACCCACCCTGCGTGAGCATTTGACTTTCTTACAAAATTTGCCATTGTCAAAAGTACTGTAAAAGATCCATCCCTGCAGCTACAAAAAGCAACTCCCAGTATTACATCTTCCCTTTGATTTGGAAGCAGAAATATGGCTCTTCTATCGTAACCATAAACCACCCACACACACCACAGTGTTTCAATAAATACTAAATGATACAAGATGCTCCACTTTAATATAATGGGTTTCTTAACGAAGCCATCACTAAACAAAGCAACTGAGGAAAATTGGGTACAAAACAAATAACTTTGCTTTGCCCGAAACAAACTGTCTTCTGAGGTGAATGTCTTTGGAAACTCTTTAAATGGTTAAGAGCTGGACCAATGAAATGAACTTGAATATGAACCTTAATTGTCTTTCTAGTGTTGCAGTTGGCAAGCACCTTGGCTTATCAAGGCAATTCACCCTGAATTGCTTCTCTTGAGTTGCTTTCTAGTAGACTTTTACACATAGATCACTGTTTTTATTGTCTCAGAAATAAAATAATGCTCGTTTCTTCCAGAAGGCTGAGTTGGGGGCTCTTTAGAATTTTTAATTACTAAGTACATATGTGGGTTCTTTAACCTGAAACTGGGCATATTTCAAAGACATCTTCATCATTTTGAGAGAACAGTATGGAAATTGTGTCTTAGTCTTCCAATCTTTAGTTCACTGACGGCTATCAAAGCCTTTTTCAACACAAAGCCTAGGGATACCCTTGAAGAACTCATAAGTGAAGAGAATTTCCTCATTTATTTTGGGGAAAAAAGATACAATGATTCAAGGACCATGCTGAGTTCTGGGTGGTGAACAAAACCAACAGCAGACCAGGCACAACCAGGAGTGTGTGTTCTCCTGCGCCTTCTTCCTTACGCAGCTGCTGCTGCTGTTGGCCTTTTATCCCATCAGCATGGCCAAGGACGGATGAAGGCTAATGAGAATGTGCTGTGCCATCAGAGCATGGAGTTCCCCCATTCTCCATCCCACCATTGAACCCTCCCCTTCAATTCTCATCGTTTAATTTCCAGTCTCTTGCACTCATTGTAGACCCACGTTCCCTTACAACTTCCAACTTGTATAAGCAGCATTCAAAATCTTGTTTGCCCTTGTCCTAACAACATTCTATTTCTGAGCTTCTTTGGAGTACACTCTCAGACCATGGATTACAGAACTTTCCCCATCATTCCATTCTTGAAATGTGGTACTAGTGTAAAACCCCTTGCGCGTTTGTCTTATTCCACCCATCTGCCACTCTAGATAGATCCTGAGCTCCTTAAAACCATACAGCAGGGTGCAATCCTCACAGCACATGCTCATCATGAAGTCATTCCTGCAATATGTAGCTAGGAATCCCATGGCATATCACCCAGCTGGGTTCCCTGCATCTCAGGTGAGAAAACTGAGGCCTAGAGATGTTTTGTGGGTTCCTGACTGCACAATTTGCCAACTGGAGTTAGAATCCACATCCTCTGACTTCTGGTCCAGGACTTTTGCTGTGTAAACATATTGCCTCCAACTTAAGCCACTGACCATGGCCTCAGCCACATGGTATCCCCGGCCTCATCGGGCCTGCTCGCCTTGACCCCTATCCTACCCTGGATAAACGTCTTCATTAGGCACCTCTCCGTCTTTTATTTGTCCACTATTCAACAAATATTTATCTGCTGCCCTATAACCACATTGTACTAAATGCTGAATATACATAATAAATGCAACACAGGTGTCTCTTCTCAAGGGACTTTAACCTCTGGGGGAGCACAGGCAATGATCTATTAAATATATGATCACAGAGCTAAATGCTATGAAATTCACAGACACTATGAAGTGATAGGTGGTGGGGAGGAGGGGAATCACAGGCTAGTCTGGAAGGACAGAAGAATGACATTCAAGCCCAAAAAAAGGACCAAAAGAGGACCCATGAGCATCCATTCATCTAGTTACCACCCTTGGTCTAGGCTGTCTCATTCCCATAAAACAATGTCCAGTTTACCACACCATTCTGTGACCTGCCTCTTGCTAATTTCTAGCCTGAGATCTATTTTTTTTTCCAAATGAAATTGTCTATTAATTTCATTACTATCTGGTAGAGTTTCCCTGCTTCAAGTTTAAATTGTGGCCAACTGTCTACCCCCATGACTGCTTAATCACTACAAATGTTATCTCCAGAGGTTACCTGGTTACTTTTCAAACTTCCCAAGGGCAGGGGGTCCTATCGTTTGGTATCTATGCAAACACCCACTGAAGAATTGAGCAAATACGTTGTAAGTAATATTTCCAAGAGTCTCAGCCCTACACACCACTTTGCTTTTTTCTTCCACATTTATGACTTACTAATACCTTTGGGTCGTGGTGAGACCAATGAGCATCATGAGCACTCATAAGTTGTGCCTCACTTCCAGAAGTAGCTGTCATTTATTCTGTTGTCAAACATTCACTGAATGATAAACGGTGAGCCAAATGCTGCAGGAACTTAACAATGACTAAGATGTAGCCCCTTTGTCACCAGGGAGGGCAAACAGATAACCCTAATCAGAATTCCAGGTGATGGGGAGTAACTGAGACATGTTGAGCTCCCACAGAAGCAACTGTACCGGGACAGAGCAGGCTTCACAAGGGGAGTCTTGAGTCTCTGGTTTTCTCACACTACACAGCTTCAGATTCAGGACACAAGTTGGGGAAATATGGCCACTTTAAACAAAAGTGATCAGTATACTAGCAAAAGAGCAGGTGGTTTTGCATGGCGATAACTAAAAAGGAAGTTGTGAGACGATTTTTCCCAGTTGCCAAAACCTCTCAGGTGGTCACGGTCGCCTTTGTGCAGGAAGAGGACTTTTTTGAATACTAAATTAAACAACTAGTAGTGACCTAAGTAGGTTTTACTGTGCCTGTAAAGTATCCCTAAGCACTCTTTTAAAAAATTGAGCATCTGTTTAATAAAGAAAAACTGTCTATTTAAGGATATTAAATTGGAACATGCCTTCACAGAAAAGGTTTATTTTAAAGCATCTTAGACATTCTTCAGAGATGGGAGGTAAAAGGAGCCCCATTGATACCTCTGAGACTGTGACCAAGCAGTCAGCGTTCTCACCACTGATCATCAATCTCTCTTCTGGTTTGATTTTTTTTCCTTGGCCATCTAGTTTTATTTTATAGCTGTGTGATTATGGGGGAGGGGCGCCTAACCAGGATGCAAGTCAACTTGGGCCACAGCAGTGACAGCGCCAGTTCCAACCACTGGACAGCAGGGAGCGGATTCTTAAACTTTAAAATTTCATAAATATTTGCCTGAGTGTTCTAACTTCACTTCTCCATATCCGAGGAGGGACAGAAAAACAAGGACAGCACTTTAACTCCAGAAAGGGTCTTTGGAAAAATCAGGAAGAAAGGTTTCGATTTGCAGAATTTGTTGAATTGTGGGAGTGGGTAATAAAACCCACTCCCAGTGTTCTTCATATGAACGTTCTCCATATGCACACATGATGCACTAAGCAAAGAGATAAAGGAGTTCAGAGAACAAATAACATTACTTAGTGATGCTGAGAGTTTCAAGTACAATAATATCCAATTACCTGGGGGGTGTCCACTCAGCTATCAGAAACCCCGCTGCCATCACTAATAACAAAACCTTTGGGACCCCAAACAAGAACCAGAGCTCCTGCAGTTTACTCAGGCAATCACGCTGAGCCTGTTAAAGCTTGTAGAGAACTCTAAAAGCCTCCATTTTCTGATTTTCTAGTGCCCTGCAAATTAGAAGCACAATATAGAACGGGTTAGAGAAAGCTACTGCTACAGGCCATGAGAAGGGGGAACTAACATCCTGACAGAGCTATAGAGGAAGGAAAATTCCACACACATTGTCTGAGACTCAGGTCCTGTAGGTTCCTGGAGCAGGCACAGCCCAGCACAGTTCACGCCACACGATCTTTCCGCTCTTTGCCGAGAGACGTTTGCTGTGTTTCAGATGGTTTCATGTTTTTTCATTAGTATTGGAAGGAATGACTTTGGTTTTGAGAAAGATTTGCATAATAAAAAAAAAATACCTGATTGTCACTGATAGCTGCTGGATGTTCGAAAGGCGGCAATGTTGAGGTCATTACTGATTGCTGCCACTCCTGCTGGCCAGTACTGCATGAGCATGTGCATGATGGCTCTCTTTTGGTGTCCTTGGGAACAACTCTCAGGTCTTCGACTTGTTTCTTCACCTGTCTCTTTCTCTCTTTCTAGCCGGAGACCACCCCCATCGCCAACTCGCCCCACTATAATCCGTCCACTAGAATCCTCCCTGTTAGACTAAATGAAGTGTCTGGCATGGCAATTAATCACTAACGATTACGTGAAAGCAACATATTTGATAGCTGTTGCAGCAAATCATGAGTATCGCATGTGTGGACATCAGTAGGCAAGTAACCAGTTTTACTAATGCATTCATCACTCACCTTCGTTGCTCAAGGTACGTCAAACCTTTGGGGTTTGACCCTCCATAACTGCTACCTGCAGAGGCTTTGTATGTTGTACTGACCCAGGTAGGTTGTGTGTGGCAGTCCTCTACTTTGGGTATCATTTACCTTGCCTGGCATACATTTGCAATGGCTTCAGACAAGTTTTGCAGGCCATCTACCAGGTAGCACATTAAGTATAATTCTTAATGGAAATGAGATAGTGTGCTTAGAACTAAGCCATACATATTTCTTTTCCCACATCCCATGTAGGATGGCAGAAATTCTGTTGTATATTATCATTGCTATCACCTACCCCATAGTTAGCTCCTCTTTCTTTCTTTATTTCATAAGACTGTAGGATTCCTTAAGAAGAAAACTTTTCCAGAAGCACAAATTAGTTTGCAAAGGAAAAGTCTGCTCTGTTTAGTCTAGAGAGCTTCACCTGGTGCCCACGTGTTTTGCTTCACACTTGAAGCATGTGCAACAGTGAATCAAAGCCTGTTTGGGATAATCAGTTAATAGATTTAGCTAGTTTCGGAATTCAAGGAAGAAGCAAATAATCGCATCTCAAAAAACATCTGGAAAATATAATTTCTTTGTTCGCTTTATTCACCTTCTCCTAGAAGGTTACAGTGGAAGCTGACATGGAAAATGTTCAGTTTTTCCAGTAGATCTAATTTTTGGCATGGCTAACTATACTTTGACATGAACTCCAGTTTATTCTTGTTACTTTGGTTGGAGCAAAAATTTTCTTTCCATGCTAATTTGCAATTCCCCTACATTATTTACATATTAATGATCATGTAAGAATACCTTTAAATCAGGCTTAGTGTCCTGTCCATTCTAGGCTTTCTTAATAAACCTTGAGGCTTTCTGTGAGATAGTCACGATGGAAAGAAAAGTTGGCGAGAGAGGCCAAGGTGTGAAGTAGAGCTCACCCTTTTACAGGTGAACCTCAGGGTCCCCGTCCAAACCACTCCAGAAAAATGGAATTGAAACATCGAGATCCAAGGCAAATTTGCAATTTCTAAAATTTACAAGAACAGCTTAGCTGGGAGGTTAATAGTTCAGTCTTGAGGCTCAGTTTTGAACTACCTACAACCAGATGATTAACATGTAGGAATCAGCCAGAAGCCAGTTGGAATTTTGTCTGCTAACTGTTCCCAGACAGCAGAGCAAGTATTCACTGACTCGCGGCGTCCCATGACATTATTTCATATTCTACGGAAGTAAATCAGGTTGTACTAACTGAAATGTCTCCCTTTGAAAGCAGTGGACATGATTTGTATGTTAACTTAACTTTAATTTCCTGTGTAGTTTATACCCAAAGCAGATACCCATAAAGTATGAAGTAAAGATGTTTAACCATTATTAAAAAGAGGACTTGCCAAGTTGAATGGCATTATGTTGATTGTATTCTAAAGGGTTACAGCTAGCAAAAGTTAAAGGATACGAGGTTTACCAAAAGGACATTTCAACTTTTAAAATTACAAGTGAGTATAGAGAGCACATCAACACCCTTCATCCCCTCGTATTTTATTTTTTCTGCGAATGGAACCAACATGCAAGATACAGAGAGTATTTTAAAAATAGTGTCCCAGATAAGTGGGAAAATGTTAAGTAAATAGACATGGTAAAATAATCCGCAGTGAGATCTTTTCATAAAACACCCTCTTTTTTAGGATTCCCTTTGCTTCTTCCTTTGAATTCTCTAAAATAGGCAGCTAACGAATCATATACTTCAGGGTTTGGCTTTCTGCTAAATGTGGTTTTGCATTTTGCTGTATTTCAAAAATTTCCTTCTGTTAAGAGGAAAATATTGTGGGCAACCACAGCCACTGGTGTGTTCTCAGATCAGCACAAACTATGTCAAAGGAAGTGGGGGATTTTTTTTCCAGGTCTCCTTCCACTGATCGTAGACAGTCATGAACAATGGCATTTGTCATCTTTGGCTTTTGCTTTTAGATTATAGTACCACATTCGCACTGTCTCGGTTGCCTCCCTCTGTGGGTGCATTTGTATCCTTTTTCTCTCCTACATTATGTCTAATAGAATCCAGTCCCCCTGGAATTTCAGCAGTCACATTGGAAAATATTTTCAGTTGGCTGCGTCCTGCTAGGAGATGCCAATGGGAAGGACTCTGCAGCGTGCATGGTGATAGGTGCAGCATACGCATCAGGCCTTAAGATGGGACTGTAGTTCAAGGAGCCGAGTATCCCCGTTCCATTTCTAATCTGCTGTGTAACTTCTTACTGACGGCTCTGAGGCTGTCGACAAGATAATGTAGCTCCATCTTGTCTAGCATTATCTTAAAAATCACTGTTTTTAGGATTAAAAACATGAACTGTGTATGTTTATTTCATAAGTACATCTAGTTTTATTGTCACGTGCTAAATCTTGCATGCACATTGACCATTTGGAATAACCATTTACTCAATTGTGGACAGATTATTAAGATAGTATTGATTTAGACCAGGTATATTACATTTCCAAAAATCATCTACGAATAATACCCTTCTGAATATTGCTTTTAGCTGTGTTTCATAACATAAAAGAGCAGTAGGGTCGATTTATTAGCAAATTTGCTATTTGTTCAGATGCAAAGTCATTCTACCCCCAAACATAAGGAAACCAGTTCCTGTGATATAATTATAAGCCTTCTGGATTTAGAATTTAAAAGTAGTCACACAGATTGACTTATGACTATTTAGTATAGACTGTAGCTATAATTCTTAAATATGAAATGGGACCTAACACCAGTTTGTGATAAATGTTAATGTTTCTGTGTACAAACACATTTTCTATGCATGTGTCTCTACATATACAATATATGCAGAGTAAATTTCTGTGAGTACATGTATTTTGTGTCCCCTTGAATAAGTAGGTTTAAAAGCACTCGTCAAAGTGCCACAAGCATGAAAGTGATTGTTCTGTGTGTTGTACATATGTGCATACGTACGGGTGTAAATATCTATATCCACGTGCTCAGTATGTGTGCGTAGGAATATATTTTTTAAATTGTGCTAATCCAAGAGGTGTTTGGGGGATCTGCCATTACATGGGGTGACACTAGTTTGCTGTCTGCCTAATCTCCTGACTGCGGATTGCATTTATTCTGAGAGGCCCAGAGCTCACAGTAAGGCAGACAACAAGTCCAGGCAGGTATACAAAAACCCACAGCACTGCTGTCAAAGAAGAAATGACCTTAAACCATGTAGTTTGATAAGTAGGATCTGGAAACCTTCCTTTTAGATCTCTAGGTAAAATTACAAGTTAATTCCAGATTGCTGAGCTGAATCTTAAAAAGTAAAGTTATGCTATACAGTTGTGTTTTTATACACTAGGTATTAAAAAAAAAAGATATTCAGCAACATAATAAAAGTCGTGGCTTTCTCTAAGTAAAATTTGCAAAAAAATGGGGGGAGAAGTTACTTAATTCCTTGGAAGTAGGTTCTCTACTTTTCCAGGTAAACATCTTACCTTTGGCAAATGGTGTAATTATTTAAAATTGACTGGAATCTCCTTACGATTAAGAATGAAGTCTAAAAAGTAGGTCTCTCAGCTGAATTCACTGAAAGAAAATAATAGACGAGACTCGTGCCCTGAGTTTTGTATTGTTCCACTGAGAGGATTGCCAGCTGTGAGCTCAGCTTGGTGGGAATGAGGTGGGTGACTTTAGAGAAGCAACAGATAGTTCACCAGATCACCCAGTCCTTTCCAAAGAGCTCAAACATTCTCCTGGATGATCTTAGTCCTCTGTCTAGCTGGTATGCTTACAATTATGTGGTGCTCTGCGTGTGAAACTTTAAGACTATTTTTGAAGTGCGCTAGATATGCCTTGCACTCTGTGTGTATGTGTGTGTATGCGCGCGCGTGTGCTTGTGGATATGTGCAAGAATATACATGAGGGAGCAAGAGTGGAAATGCAAGGAGGAGCCCCTTGTTGTCTTCAGACCTGTCCACACTGGTGTGTTGGTGAGACTTCACTCTGGTGGAGGATTCATACATGACTCAGCTCAAGGTGTCGATTTCTGTTTAATCTTTACCCTTAAATTCCTTCAACTTTGCTCATTATGTAATGTTTGTAAAATTAGGACCCAAATTACCCTGCCCTCTTGCATTGACTGCTGCCAGTCTGTAAGAATTATTTCTCCCAACCAGAAATCCTACCCCTGTTAACTTGATTTGCATCTTATTTCACATGTACAGCCTTTGTTGTGCTTATCTATGTTCATTCTCTCTCCCTTTTCTGAATCAAATTCCTCTTTTTGTTTTTTTTACAAAGTATACAAAAACAAGTCTATTCTTTTCTGTTGATTCTTTAATTAACATGAGCCAGAGTACTTTCCACTGTCGTCTTGGCACTTTCAGGATTTCTTACTGCTGATATATGGACTCTGAATGGAATTTTTGAAGCAAATTTCTAAAGTCTGTATCATTCCTGAAGGTCACATGTACCTATTGTGAAAATGTGAAGCTGTATTTCTGAACCTGAAATAAATTATAACATTTGAAGGATCTCTTCTTTCCTAATTCTTGTATATCTTTGAATCCTTGTACCTTTGAGTAACGCCTGAGACTGTTAACAACTTATAGCTGTTTTGCTCCAATTGGTCCAGAATTATCAAAGTGGAGAATAACAACATTTTTCTTTTTGGTCATTAATTTGGGAAAAGAGGAGATTTTTAAATAGAACAGTTTGGACAAATAAAAGGCAGAAGAGTGGGAGATATTTTTCCTCTAATTTGCAGAAATTGTTGGAATAGATTGAAGAAATTGTCAAAAAACTTGAGACAGCCAGAGGGTTTGATGTGACTTTTAACAAGAAGCACCCTGACAGTTTGCCACCGAAAAGGAAGCATCATGTGTAAAATACAGGAGGGTAGAAGGGGGAATGATGCTCTGGCTAAATGTTAGGTCAACACAAGGCATTTCCTGCAGCAAATAATGAGCTCCTAGACCAACAGTTGGCCTCAGTTACTGCTCAGTGGGTGGGGGTGGGGGGGACACTGACCTTCTGGTTTCCCTGGTGCTGAGACCTTTATGAGTGGTTCACACAGGCTGGTCCTAATCAAGTTTCCAGAGAAGAGAGAAAGACTCTCCTCTGAATTTTGAGGTTGGGTTCTGTATCAACCTACACAGCCCCAAATGCAGAAGACAAGGGACAGGCAGAAAGAACTGTAGGTTTATCTTCTCTCCACTATCAGGATGTGCTGTCTGTGAAGAGAGGAGTTGGACTGGTCAGGTGTGAGCACACGTGACCTTGTTGTGATGTCCTCATCTATGTCCATGGTGTTTCCATGATGGAGCTCCCCTACTTCAGAGGCAGTTTCACCTGGAAGAGGGGTTCCGAGGAGAGCCAGACTGCACACTTGTGTTTCCACTGCATGAATCCAAAGGATGTTAATAACGTATTCAGAATAGTTTCTAAGGAAACCTACCCAAAGCTAAGAACCTTATTTGGCAAAATTCCACTTGGTTTTTAAAAACAGTTCTGGCATCAGTATAAATCTCTGCTTGATATGTATTCAAGATTCTGGTTTTTCTGTGGGAATCCTTACATTTCATGTTGAGAACAGTATCTGACCTCATCCCCTGCTCCCCATACTCCAGCACACCTGGAATTTTGGCTTTTTGGATCTGTTCTTTCACTAGGGAGTTTAATAATTGGAACACGTGTAAGAGATAGCAGCTGAAACTACAACCTTCATCCAAAGTTTCCCAAAGTTCATTCCATGAGATTTTTAAAGTTTTATATACTCACCCACCAACAGAGCTCTTGGTCAAATATGCTCTGGGAGACAATGACTAAAAATTAAATTGATTTTTACTGGAAGGAAAAAAAAAATCAGAGCCCATTGTGAATCTCCAAGAAAGGAGTAGTGTCTTCATGTTTCTCATCTAATCATAGAAGCTTTATTCAAGCACAGCTCAGAGAAGTAGTGTTCTGAGGCACATGCACTTTGCTTCTGTGTCTTTAGGCAAGAGAAAAAGTCATTAGGTGTGACTGTCCCAGTATGGATGGTCAGCAACAAAAAGCTGAGTGACAAAATCAAGTATAAGGGCCTCAAGAGTTTCCAACTGAGGACAGTCCTCTTGGAGCTCTGGTGCCTCTTCACAGTCATGTCTGAGTCCCCAGGAGGCAGGTCCCATGGGATCAGGAAACTTGGAAACAGACTAGAGACACATGCAACAAGCCTTAATGAGCCTCACAAAGAGTTCAGACTGTTTCTGACTTACCCACCATGTTCTGCAAAAGAGCTACGTTAAATTAATCACGGTACCTTCATGAGATTATTGTGACGACAGATCCAACTTGATTTCAGGTCCGAGATCATCAGAGAAGGAAGGAGAAGAATACCTGTTGCTTTGCCTTTCTTTCCTCATCTTCCCCAACCTTCAGACTCATGCACTTTTCTGAGATATGAAATTACCTAAATTAGGGGCCATTGGAGCAAGCAGAGAATGGTTTATGAGATTTTTCATAGAAAGCTTTTTCTAGGAATCTTGCCAGAAGAAGTGTCACCATCAGACTAATTCACAGCACTGAGATATATCCGAGAGAATAATGGATAATTTGTCATTTTGAGTAAAAATTGACTCAAATATAAATTATGCCCATGATCCATATACAGATTCTCCTTGATGCTTTGGCCAAACAGTTCTGTGGAAGTTATTTTTCAGGATGCTGAAGAAAATATAACTTGAAATTATAATCTTGATTAGACAGATTTGCTTATATGGCAAATCCTAGTCTACTGGTTAGCCGATCAGTATCGCCACTTAGTACTCCCACTTCCATGCTGCTGAGCCGGGGCTGGGGGTGGGGATGGCGGAACAACAACATGAAAGCATGAGGCACCTTCTTAGCTCTACATGTACGAAAATTCAAATAAGTTCAGAAATTTCAAATATGAATTCAAATAATATGTAAGGGATTCTGGAAAAGAAACAGCAAAAACCCAAACTGCCCAGGTCCAGGATACAACTGACTCCGACCCATCAAGTTTGTCAGCCTTGACAACACTTGGCAGAGAGGAAAGCTAGATGCACGTGAAGGTGGAAACAACCGTGCCCAGGGCCTGAGGGTCACTCTGATATTTGCAGCAAATGCTCTAGCTGTTGGTGAAATGCACTTCAAGTCCCAAAGTTTCTGATCCTGTTTCTGCACTGCAACACCAGCCTAGCTGCCCAGCGAGCATCCTGGCCCTTGTTCCCAGATGCCCCTTCATCACCGTGGACTTGCTGTCAGCCTTAATGGCTCACCTCCCCACCCTGCTGAGGTCATTAAACTGTTTTGAAGCCCCTTCAGAGCTCAAAAATAGTTTCTGTTTGCTGGGCAGGTGATAAATCTCATTGAGCCTGACAGAAATTCAATTACACTTTCTTCATGAAAGAACCAGGGATACCCATTCCCTGGGTCTCACCAGCCAAAGGCTTGCAGACCCCCCACAGTTGAAAGGTTAGTGCTAATAACAAGCTCTTCATCATTTAAATGGATGGAGGTCTCAGTGTAACCAGCTTAAATTGGACCAACAAAAAAGATTGGCCTTGGACTTTATCACTGCTCAGAAATAGCCTGTTCAGTTTGACTCTATTAACAGAAGGTTTTAAAAAAAAAAAAAAAAAAAGAAGTGTTTTCTGTTTGTTTGTTTTGGTTTTGTTTTTTATAGACTGTATTGCTTCACTTCCTGGTGTTTTGTAAACTGAGGTGGAAGCATGTTGCACAGGGATGAGCAGCCACAGCAAAGTCCAGAGTGGGGTACAGATAGCTTACAGTCCTCTGGCTTGCTGTAATGTTGAGTTCATCACTGACGCCGTTAGAGACGGTCTAAAATGCAGACTTCTGCTGGAAGCCAGTGGGAAAGCTTTACTTGGCCTGCTCTTTGTCTACAACAGAGCTGTTCAATGAAGGCGTCTCCGTAGCTTCAGTCACTGCAAATCATCCTCCTGGCAAACAGGCTGAGGTTCAAGATGAAGCACAACTCTGACTTCACAATCCCTGGGCCTGATGAGATGCAGGTCAGGTTAAGAATGTGGAGAAATATCCAGAAAACCAGCTTTACCCTGACCCACTTGAGAATAAATCAGAATATGAGCTGCATCTAACTCTCAGCAGGAAATTCTACAAAATCCTGTGGTCATCAAGGACCAGCCCGGGCCTACTAGTGTCCTGAGGCCCGATTCTGAGCTACCACATGTCAGGACTCTTCACCTGCAGCAAATTCTTGTTTCTAAATAAATCCTTTTCTGTGAGATTAACCCCTGACACCTTCTGCACTGTAATTTCATAATTCACTTGATTTCCTGAAACCTTGCTATTTCCCTCACTTTAGAAAAAATTTCACCTGCCATATTTCTATATCAAGTGCCTCTGCCCCTATGGAGAGTTCACAATATCCACTTAAGTCTTTGGAAATAGAGTCACAAAATCAGGACCGGGAAACAAATGTACGACTTATACAGGTATTTAGCCCAGGTACTCTTCTTAGCTCTCCTACACATAATTGCATGATTTGTAGTTCTCTGATGCAAAATAATAGGATTTCCGAGCAGGCTCAATGGCTGGCACCTCGCATGCTGCTGTATCGGGGAGAGTTCTGGGAACTGCTAATTTGGCCACTTGGTGTTCTTACATGTCCCTGCATGTCTGCCTGTTTTTTGTCTGATTTGCATTTGGCTTTTGTGGGATATTTTTGCATGCTATTATTTTATTTCGTAATTTAAACATTGTTTTCTCCCTCTGTATCTGTGTTTTCTTTTTGTTATTTGCTTTGTTTTGTTTCCACTAGGCGACCCCCTCCTGCCGTTCCTGGACGACCATCCTAACCCCCATCATTCATCTCCTTTTGTTTCCAACAACATGTCCATCCATGGTATTTAAAAACCTTTTGTTTGCACTATATGTCATATGTACATAAAAACTTTTATTTTTGATCCATGTCTATAATTAAAAAATTTTATTCTATATAAAAAAATGAAAAGTGTTCTGTTTCATTTTCTAAAGAAGACTCAAATTAGAATATGTCTCAACAAAAAACAGGTAAGGTGAAAAACTGCATAATTTGATATCTTAAGGAACATAATATTTACATTGTTGGAGCACTGTGATTTAAGATGCTCCTTGCCAGGCAACAATAATCATCTTCAACTGAAATGCCCACTCAACACAAAGAGTGAAAGAATGAAGGAAAATTCTAGATGCCTAGAGAAACAAGACTGAGTGATTTTAGTTGCCTCCAGGAATCCCATTATTCTTACTGCACCAAAAATATTTTTTATTGGTATTATTTTTTCTAAACACTCTTAGAGGAGGAGATAAAATATGGAAGATCATGTGAGAAACTCTAGGCCTGAAACATACAACCCCACAAATTCTCTCTGGCAAATTTGGGGGTAAAGAAACCACATCAGGAAGGAAATCTGGCCACCTCGGGAGGCTTTGCCATGTCAGAAAAGATCTAGAAAATGGATCTACACAAGTGAGAGGGAAGAGAACACTTTTATGTCTCAGTCCTCAAATGGTAATCCAACATTGGAATTTTAGGCCATTAAAGCGTCCCAAAGATTTGTCCAAATAAAACGTTTACTATTAAGACAACACAGTCCAACCTGCCAGTTATGTAGCAGCCATCTCAAGGGTTTTGAGTTTAAATCAGAATTTTCTGTTTGAAGATTTATGTGGCCCAGATTAGAATTTAAAAGTAGCCTTTCTTGAATGAAATCACTTTTGACATAAGAGAGTCAAAAAGTAGGTCATCCCTGGCATTGCCTTTATGTGGACCTCAAGAGCCCGGGCAAGAAAGGCAGGACGAGAGGTGGGCAGGACCTGCCAGCTGGAAAATGGAGACCCCTCACTAACTGGGCTCTTGCTCTGGACCATGAAAATATAATTTTGTGAGAACTGAATTCTCTACTCAAAATGCAAAACCAGTTTCTCAGGCTAAAGGTTTCCCATCACATGTTACCTCCTATCTACTGTATCCCAGGCTCAGTGGTGACCAGGTAGAGCCAGGGCCAAAGTTCAAAGGGTCCAAAGCAAGGCATTCAGCTGACCACAGGTGTACCTGGAGGCATGGCATGCTGTCCCTTGCCTGCCCTCACCCCAGTCCAGGCCTTTGGTTTTCAGTCAGCATTCTTACTGGAAGGCACCCCACCAGACATGTGGCATTCACCCCAACACAAGGTATTCCTAGGCTAGTTTCTACCACCTCCCCACTCAAAAACAGGTTGGTAGGGGGAAGGGCTTTTTCCCAATTCATCCTTTTTAAGTGTTTGGTACTTTTACACTTTGTCTATCTAAAACTTGGACTTATTTTTCTACAGTGTTGCCCAGTTCAGATGTCTTGACAGTTAAGTTAATGGACAAGGAGAAAAATCCAGTCAGAGCGGAACAAAATGACGATCTTCCTCAGCCTCCCTTCCTCTCATTTTATAGGAAAGAATAGAAAGGGGGCAATCAGGGGAGGGAGCAGCCTGCGGTACAGTTAACCGTGCTAAGGATTGTCGATATGTATGTACTGTCAATAGTGTCCCCGTGTTTCATAGCAGGCCCTTCTCCAACAAGGGACTTTCTGTCCCTGTCTCCTCCTCCACCCTCTGTATTTGATAGAAAACTGGAAAGGTACTGCATTCCTCAGAGTTGATCAGAACTCTGGTCATGAAGAACCCAACTATTATATCTTTAATAAATAAATAATATTCTGTAAGTATTGTCACTCCTGAATTCTCAGAATGCCCTAGACATCAGGAATACCAAAGAAGTTACAAGATAAAAGTAGCTTATAAAATGGCTTAAGAAGTAATTATAGCTGAGTGCTATGATCTTTCTGGGAAGACAGCTACTGAGTTCTAGAACTATATGACCTGCTTGCCCTAACAGGTTCATGTTCCAGAACATGGTGATTGTGACTTCTGATGAAGAAAGAAATCTGGAACTCATTTCAGCCAATCAAAGACCAAATTTCCCATCCCTAATAGAGTATGTAATGCAAGACCCTAAATCCACAGGTGTTGGTTCAGAAAAAGGCATAATGGTATTGAAACTGTGAAGTGGTCTGCCAACTTACTTTGGCTCCTAACCAAGAGGCTTTGGATTCAAGGAGGTGACTCTAGAGCCATCTTCAACTGGCAGCAGGGAGGGGAGCTGGTGTTCTGGTGTTCCCCATTCCACAGCTGGAAAAACCCAGAATCAAGGAGATGGAAAAGAAAAAACTAAAGGTAGGAAAACCACAATATCCAATCCTTCCCTCATGGGGCCTCCCTGGTAAGTAAACATCTATGAGCCTTGGGGATCGCTGTTCATCAAGGGGGTTTCAACAGACATCCTAGAACCTGGAAGCCAGAGGAGGTAAGGAAGTACCTGTGCTTATTACAGGCGAGCAGACTTCAATGGGTGGGAGCAAAATGATCTTTGTCCTGTGGTGTGAAGAACAGCTGTACTTGCCAACATTTGGCCTATAACTCAACATTGGCCTAACTCTCATAGATATTGGATTCTTTAGTCCGGTTTCCTGAGATTCTGAAGTAAACCTTCCCAACTGTGGGGAAGAAAAAAAATATATATATATATAATATATATATGTGAATGAAACTCACAGAAACTTAAGATTGCTGGAAAAGAAAATAGTTTCTGTAGTTCTTTTATCACAGGAATCTGTATCTGAGTGAATCCACTGAACTATCTACATTAACCGCTGTGTGCCCGTTGGAGGGCCCGGCCCCCTCCATATCATAGTATAGGCCTTTTTGTCATATTACGGTCACACGTTAAGATAGCAGGCCAGGTGTCAGGCGGGTTACCGGATGAGTCAAGATGACAAACTGCTTCTTCCACACTCAGTTCTTAATCACATTTCAGGGTACTTTACATCAGGCCTGATTTTCAGCCCTGTTCACATGTTCAGTGAAACCCATGAACATGTGTCACAAGACAAAGGAAAGAGCACCTTCACAAACCCCGGAGGCGGAAGACACGCAAGGGCCCTCCACAGGGTGACTAAGGAGGCACTGATGCAGGTTCTGCCCCTCAAAACAGCAGCTGAAGGAGTAGCATCTGGAAGCTGGTCTAACACTACTGAGCCCTCCGGTCCAGGCTCGAGGGGCTCCACTTTCTCCTCCAGCATATTTCAGAAGGCAGTGGAGAGCACGTGGGGGCCAGGGGACAGTTGCTTTTGCCTGCCTTTTCCCTTTTGAAGACAAAAACGCTCTCAGCTACATACTCAAAAGCTTCCTCAGGCCTAAGAGATCTGTACATGTGGCAATTTAAAAACAGCAGGAGGCCTGTAGTGTTCTTACTTAACAGAGTCCAAATGTGACTTGGGCACAGACCCATCCTGGAATGAATGGCGAGCAGTGAGCCTGCCGAGCTTGGGAAAGAAAGCAGAGCCTCTAAGCCAGCTTTTTAAGGGGCCCATGGGACCATTGTTCCCTTCAACCCCAGCACTGCTGAAATCAATTTGTTCCATCATCCTTCCAGCATTATGGTCAAAGAACTGTAGGGCTAGTCTGTTCAGGGCAGAAGGCCATGGGCTGATCCTGGGGGCCTGGGAACCTCAGTGCCAGTTGGTGCCATTTGCTTTTCTAGCCCCTTCCTGCATGACCCTACAGGCATGAGGAGGCACAACCCAAGAGGGTTGTGGGCCCTTGGGCCGCAGTGCTGGCAGCTGGGTGGCTTCTCAGTTCCTCCACCAGCCGACATAGCAATACACCTGGAAGGGAATGGCACTGGGTTTGCTGGCAGTTGTTGCTGTTTCCCAAGGTAAACAAACCAACATGCATGGTTGCTGTGAATTGTGAGAGAAAAAAACACAAGGCCCAAGTGTTGGCTGGGTCTAAAGCAGCACCCTGACAGGTGCCCCTGCACTGGCCTCGCCCTGCACTGAGTGCTCTGAGCCCGCCCACTGGCTAAAGGAGTGGGCTCCTCAGGCCCCCTTCCACAGGGTCTTGGTTAAACCCTGGCTAAGTTCACATCACTTAGTGAGAACTGGGGGCTTTCCAGAACACCAGAGAGACACTGCCTGCCGTGGGAAGTTGGCACATTATCTCCAAAGAGCCCCTGTGAAAACACACACCACCCAGAGAAGAGCACACACTCCTGTTAGTGCACCATCAAGACGTGGTCCTGATGATGCGAGGGCTGAAGGAGCCCTCACTCCCAGACCACATCTCTTTCAAGGTGAAAAGGAGGCTCCCCAAACGCACTCCCACTCCCACCAGTCTGCCGTGAACTCTGGAACTTACATCAGCAGTCTTCCTCCCAGTCTGAACGAGCTCCTCACACCTCTCTGCTCAGCCCATCTCTCCTCCTTGTCATTCTCACCTGATTCCTTGCCTCCACTTCCACTGAGATGATTGAAGCCATCAGAAAGGAACTTCAGATTCCCATGCCTCATCTACCCTCTTATCCCACCTGCACCCACACCCTCCATCCTCCATTGCCCCATGGATGGCCATCCCTGCCTGTCCACCATCTTCCTGCGCCACTAGATCCCACCTCCCGCTTGGGCCTCTTGGGCTCCCCTTCTCACACACCACCATTACCCGCTCCGTGTCCCCGTTTCCATCTGCAGAAGCAGGCTGCCGGTTCTGACCTTCACTTTCCCTTTCATTTTCTCTACTATATCCCAGCTTCCCTTGAAACAAAACTTCCAGAAAGCTGCCTGTACTTGCTGCTCCAATTCCTCTCTGTTCTCTCTCAAACACACTCCAGTAGGTCATTCCCACCACTGCACCATGACCTGCTCTTTTCAAGGACACCAGTAACCTCCTCCTTTAAAACCCAACGGTCAGTTCTCAGTTATTTCCCCAACCAAAATTCATCAAGAATTTCAATCATCTTACTGAATATCATTCTAAAAAGGAATACCAATAATGTCCACAAGATGGTACTGTCGCAGACCTGCTTCCCTGAACTCAGTGAGCTTGAAATGTGTATAATTGTGTAACTGATGCCCTCTGCTGACTTTGCTTTTCTTGTCCTGGAGACTGGCTGGTAAAGTGTGAATGATGGCTTCATGTGCATCCTTGCATGTGCTCCTTGTGAATCTCTAAATTAAGAACAGGCACTGTGTGACAGGAAAGAGCTAAAAAAGACAGCAGGCACCTTCATGCACCCCACTGAGGAACTACTCTTGAAACTGGTTAAAATTTGGGGAACTTTCAGCTAATATGGATGCAGTTGCACAGGTCTGAGTCCCTTCTGTCCCATCACCAGTGCTGCTGGGTCTGTGAAAGCAATCTAAGTGACCTCTGGGAAACCACCCATTTTTATCCCGAAATAGTCATCTATTTAAAAAAAAAAAAAAAAATCAGAAAAAGAATTTGAGATGACACCGCTGAAGAAACTAGTTCCAAATCCTGTTCAATTCATTTTTGAGAAATCTTAGGTTAAGAAAAATAGAAACATTTATTCTTAGGATAACACCTCCCTGATGAAAATTCTGAATTGAAATGAATTTCCAGCCAAAAGGGGCCAGTACAGGAACTACCTCAGGAAGAACCAGCTCTTCTGTGGGCACCTGATGCACTTTGCTTCTGGCCTCTGCCCAGTTCCCCTGCACATCAACTTAGTAACAATAACACAGGCAGAGCACGCCTTACACAAAATGCTTGGGACTAGAAGCATTTGGGGTTCTGATATTTTCACATTTTGGAATATTTACATAAGATCTTGGCATGGGAGCCAAGTCTAACCATGAAATTAGTCTCACATATACCTTATACACATAGTTAGGCAATTTCATACATTTTAAAATAATTTTGTCTGTGCAACAGTTTCATGGTATAGGATTTTCCACCAGGGCATAACGTTGGTACTCAAAACATTTCAGACTTTGGAGCATTTTGGATTTCTGGACTAGGGATGCTCAAGCTGCAACTAAACACTAACATAGTATTTGTGTTAGGCATTCTTCAAAACACTTTGTATAGCTTCATCACTTCTAGAGATCTTTCATTCACATTTTACAACTGAAAACTGAGACACACAACAATTACATAATGAATCCAATATCTGATCCCTCACTACTTCCTTGGACAAGCTGTACTGATCCCCACTGCCTGCAACACAGCGCTCAGATGACTGACTATTCACAGACCCTCAATCACTATTCAAGCTTCCCATGCTTTTCCCCAAAGCTCCCCACCACCATTCTCTGACCCTAAACACCCATAACTCTCCATCTCTGCACCTGTGCAAATAACAGATATAGCAAAGAAGTAGTCACATTTTGCCTGCAAATGAATTTTTTGGCCCAGTTAGTTTAAATTAGAGATGGATTTTACAAATCAGACTTCATATTAAAAATCAGATTTACAGCTATTGAGATTTCATTGAAAATTTTATCTGGAATTCTGAAGTCTCAAGAAAAGCCCAACTGAGCAGAAACAATCAGTTGGAACAGAGTGGCAGTCACCCTCCTGGGACAGGGCTTGCATTCTCCAGTTTTCCACTGTCACTCACGTTACTTATCTGGCCCCAAAAGACCTTTGCCACACTTCCCTAAAACCACCCTTTGCCTAACTAAATCCCACCCACCCTCCAAGACGAAGTTTAAATGACTCCACTGCTGATAAATGTCTCCAATTCCAGATAAATTTCTCTCTAGCCTCTTCTGAATTCCCCTAACATTCTTCATGTGCCTTATGGCAATCTCACCCTCCCTTATTAGTACTATACATGCCTCACCTAGAACTAAGTAGACACTCTGAATCAAGGGTAATGACCACTTCTATGATCTTGGGCAACAAATCTGAACACAAGTCCTAGGATTTGAGCTCTAGAAAAATAAAAGCCTACATGAGTACCCTGAAAAAGCTAAGAGAAGTGTCTTTACCAAACATACATTTTATTCTCTCTTCACACCCCCTTTGCCTTCTGCTTTCAGAAAAGTCATGAGACAACTTGATGGATGTGTTGTTTTTTAATACAGACCACATCATCTGTTATGGTGAATGATAGATGAGAGGCAATAATTCAAGAGGGCACCAGAAAGCTTTTAATCATAAAATGACACCTTCACCACCCAAGCCTTTGTCAATTTTTTCTTCTGTTATCTCATCCACATCAGCCTGCTGCTTCCAGAAGGGCTCTGCCTTCCAATTTTATGCTGGTTAGGATGCCAGTCTATCACTTTGCCTTAATAGTGTAATGGGGTCCCTAACTTAGCTGAGGAACCTGGACAAGTCTTCTTTGATTTCAGCTTCATCCCAAGGCCCATGAATGTTCTCTTTAAAAAGCTGCAGGCGAATGAGATAGAAAGGGCAGAGACAGGAGATGGAAACCAACAGAAGAGCAAAGAGTATGGCTCCCACTGCACTAATGGAGAGCAGGCCTCCCAGGGCTGAGAAGGCAAAAAGCACTGTGACCCCCACATAGCTACGGGGAGTACAGGCCTTCAGTTTCTTCTGTAACATGGGCCACAGTGCAAAAATCTGGATGGCAAACGTCACCATGACGAAGGCATGCACCGACCGGGGAAGACGTGAGGCCAGGCAGACAGAAGCAAAGATGGCCATGTTCAAGGACAGTGTGCTGGATACAATGGCGGCATTGGCTCCATAGTCAAAGAAGATGAGGTGGCCCAACAGCATGAAGACTGACATGGCATAGATGGTGTCGGTGCTAACGGACTCTGTCAGGGTCTTCAGCACTGGTGAAAAACCGTAAGTGAAAGCAACGAAGACTAGGGCACTCTTCAGGTCAGCCCATCGGGTCCGGCCGCTCTTTTTCCGCCCTTCACCACCATCAATGAGATCAAACAAAACATATCCCATCAATGAAGATGCCAGGCCAGTTCCAAAGAGCCAGTGGGGGGCCAAAAGACCCTCATCCATATACCACCAGATGACCACAAAAACACAGACGCTGCACAGCTGTTGTATCACCACACTGGACTCAAATACCACAGCCCAATATTGGTATTTTCGGGCATAGATGTTTTTCCGGAGCTCTTCCAGGAACCGCCGGTCCACATAGTTATCAGGGAAGGGCTGCCGCTCATACAAGACCTTCTGCCACTTGGCCTCCTTGGTGCTAGTTATAGATTGGGCACACATTATCTTCTCCTTTCCCTTAAACTCAGGCCAGTTCAATCTCCCTCAAGTAAGCCCATGTGGTTTTCCTTTTTTTTGAAATAAGACTTCTCTGGAAATTCCATGCCGTTATCTACCCACCTTTCCTTGTTTTCAAAGGCAGCAACCCAGGCTAGGCCCACAATGGATGCAGTTGTTCTCTGAGGCAAGACAACACAGACAAACTCCTAGAAAAAGAGACCTGTGAAAATATGAAAGTTGTCAAAGGTCAGAGTAGAACTGAGACGAAAATTAAACCAACTCGGGTTACTACAAGTCTACATAAAATGAATGTGGTGGCCATTTTATAATCTGGGATATTAAAACTTCACTTCCAATTTTTAAACTATAATTCCTTGAACAATATATACCTGCTAGCCATTACTTGGAGTGTCTACTGTGCTAAATGCCTAGGCACTTTTACTTAATCTTCTCAAGGTATTGGTCCCGTTTTTTAGTAAAACAGAGGAGATCCAAATTGCTTGGGCATTTCTGGCCCAGAGTGACAAGACTGCAACCAAAGTCTGATCTGCGCCTCACCCCATCGTCTCCCTCTACACCAGTCTTAACCCAAAGGTCCCCTACCCAGGTGAGCGCCACTGCAGGCCTGCATATGCAATTTATGCAAATTAACAGGGACAGAGCCCACAGCTCTCACTGGGTTCGCAGGGGCACCCACTCCAGGCTGCACACGGGAAGAGGGACGCGCTCCCAGGGTGAGAGCCAGGCCCAAGGCCGCCAAGAAGCCAGAACCTAACGGGGCGCACCTCCCTTTGGAGGGCCATCATCCCCGCTCGGCAGCGGGACCCTGAGGCTCCAGGAAGACCCTCAGTGACCCCGGGACGCTCGGGCAGCACCAGTGTCCTCGGCAAACCCCAGAGGAGCGCTCGCTGCCCGACCTCACGCCTTCCGCGCGGACCACGCAGGTATCGCCGGGCACGCCCCCCTCACCGCAGCGGGGCCGAGGGGTCCGCAGAGCCGCGCAGGGGTCGGGAAGGGATGTCCCCGGGGGCGCCTCGCTCACCGCCGGGCCACCCCCGTCTGGGGCCTGCAGGGGACCGCAGAGCAAGAGGAACGAAACACTGACGCGCGCACGGAACCCACCTGCCTTCGAGTTCCTAGGGTGCACGGCCGAAGCGGGCGGCCGCCCACCGACTTCCCCTTCCGGGGAGCCGCCTAGGGCTGCGGCGAGCACTTCCGGGTCCCGTCGGTCCACGGCAAGAGCTCCCCGCGCCGCGCCGCGCCGCGCCACGTCACGCCACGCCACGCCGCGTGAGGCCGCTGCTGCCCCCTACTGGCTGCTCCTCTTTGGAGACCGGTCGGAGGCCGAAAGGGCCGGCCTTGGAAGGGCGAATCCCAGCCCAGTGCAAGAGAGAATGACCGGCCCTGGCACAGGGACTTCCCGCGCATCCATGCCTGTCGTGACAGACCTCCAGTACCTTTGGTGCTTGGGATGCCGCAGTGATCGGCACAGATAAAAATCCCCGCTCCCATGGAGCTTGCTTCCTTGTTCACTGACCTTTGCGGTGGAGATATCGTGGGAAAGGTTTTAACGGTCTAAAGCCTGGCTGAGGTCAGTAAGGCCCAGTTGTAGGGGCTCTCCCCTAAGCTTGGCCTTCTGAAGGGTGAGGACAGAGAGTCCTGCGTCCGAAAACACAGCCAGAGGCTTGGGCAGGAGATTGCTCATATTCAGCCGACTTCTTGGAAGGGCTAAGGGATTCACAAACAGATGGGAGTAGGAAGGAAGCCAAGGCAGACAGCCGCACCCAGGGCAGAGTGGACAGGGAGGTCAGAAAACACGATCCCATTGGTAGCTGCAGTTCACACTATCTGAGCTTTGACTTCTTCATCTGAAAAATGGAGATAGCACTTATTTGCTCTTTTACTTTATGGGATGGTTGAGAGTCAAATACAAAATATAAAAATGTCTTGTAAACTGTGGACTGCTACATGGCCACTACTAGCTTACTCTGGTCATTGTTAGGACAACAGTGGTCAACTGATAAACTGCAAAATGATCTCTTTTTGTTCCTCTTTAGGTTTCTGTTCCAAAATTTGATAAGGTTCCTTGGCTTAATGAGACCAGCCACATGAACAAGCCATTAGTTCTCAGCCTCCCCAAAAGGTAATTCCTCAACTGAGGCAAAGCTTTCCTGAAAGTTCTCGTGGGAGAAGTTTTCTTAAGGGAGAGGGTATTGGAGGGATACATCTGCTCAGTCCAGAAACCAAGTCAAGTGCTCAACAACCAGAAATGTCCTGGGTTTCTCAGGCAAAAGTGAAGTCTGGGTAGAAGCCTGAGTGGAGGAGATGAGACCCGGAACAACTTCTTCTCTACCACCACACTCAACAGTGCAAGAGAAGTGTACCCCTAGTCACCACCTCTCAAAACACTCCCACCTGCCTCATTGCCCCTACCTTCTCCTCTGCATTAGTTTGAAATTTTCAGATTTTAACCCTCAGAAGTCTAGAACTACGGTTTCCCATCTTTTTAGAGTAGCAGCTGCCTGTATTTAACTGTCAGGCTCTCCTCCAACCTCCTCAGCCCTACCTCTTCTAATCAAACTAATATAGAACACATATTTGTGTTTTGCAACATTGGGGGAATTTGTGTGTAGGGAGAATTTCAGCTTCTACTTGAAATAACTGGGATTCCTCATTCTTCCCTCATTTTTGCTACAATGGTTCCTAGTCATGGGTTCCAGCCCTGCTCTGGGGAAATGGAAGGGTAGTGTGAAATGATGTAGAGTAAATGAGAGAAAGCAGGGAAAGGCAGCCCAGAGGCAATTTCATATGCACATTATAGACTGAACAGGGCTGGCTCCCTGGCATGGAAGCAGCTGGCTAGAAAGAGCATATTGTCTGAAAAGAAAATTCTCTCTTGTTGGTACATGCCATGTGCCATCCTGCCCACAGATAAGCAACTCTCCACGAGGGACATCCTAACACTCTCTCCACATTCCAACTTCAATAGCATGTGCCTTTGCTTTGCTTCACTTTAAAACACCACATTCTTAGTAAGCAGTTAGGCAGTTTCATGTATTTTCAAAGTGTATGAGTGTGTATCGTTTATGTCTGTTATTTTTACATAACTTCAAATATATAAAAATAGGCAATCAAAAGTTCAGTTAATCCAAAGGCTTGCTTTAGGAAATAAAAGTCCTATGTAATATAGTTCTTATTAAGGGTCAGCATGAGTGATGGCAGTTTAGCATCTTTCAGTTGGGGATGGGGCACAAATCATATGCTCACAGTCAGGGGGATAGCATAATGAGTAGAACTGGCCAGTGAAGGTTGCAATGAATAGGGGATCATCTCCTGACCAAAGTGACAGCCTGCCCTCTATCCCTTCAGTGTCACCTGCAGGTATATGAGTCCAGTGACCAACTCTACTGGTTATTCTAAGTAGAAATTTAGATTTTTTTAAATGTGAAGCTGCTAGTTTTCGACATCTAATAGGCTAACCTCCCACCACCCCACGCTACCCCCATGCCTGTCAGACCTGTCCCTGCAGCCAGGAGCAAAGCACACCAATGTCTGCTTCTCCTGCCACCAGCTCCCTTGTTTTCTGATTATACAAGCCTTCAGGAGAAGGTAGGGACAGGGCAGGGCGGGCCTTGAGAAAGGCAGGCCCAGAACACAACTGGGCCTTCTCAGCACCTGTTTATTTTCACAGCCAAGTCCTGGAGTGTCCGAGAGGACAGTTTATCAACAGCCAAAAGCTGGGAAGGGAGGGGCAGTTTTTCCTCCCGATGGCCAAACAAGCTAGCAGCAAGGAGAAATTCCCCACGGTAGGCAGCAAAACTCTGCTCATGTCTATGCTGGGGGGCCTGGGTAGCAATTTCAGCCTCTGTTTGGAGAAAGAGAGCCTCCTCACTTCACGGGGATTCTAAGATGATGGACAGCACCTGTGGGTTTCCCCAAGCTCTCAGGAGGCAAGACGGGAATGCAGAACCTGTGGAAGGGGAAAGGACAGGTGAGGTGTCACCAGTTCTTAAGGGTTTTAAACTCCTCGTCTGTTCAAAGCTCTAGGTTCCAAACTGTTTATTTTGGGCAAAAGTCTTTTCTTAGGCCTTGGGAGACAGTTCTCCATGTGCCCTGAGTACTACATAGTCTTGGGCAAGCAGTCCCAACAGAATGGTCTGAAAAAGATAAAAGAACATTTAGTGAAGTGTGCTCGTGGCACGCCCCCACTGAGCTCCGGAAAGACTGAGGCTTTGGAGGAGGTAGGGCCAGGCTCTGGTGGGAAGCACCTAACCAGACCTCCTTCCTTCCAAGGACTCTCCCAGGCTGGCCTGACTCTGATGAAGCCACACTCAGCCTTCGAAGCCCCTGAGGTCACACTGAGGTGGTTTGTGTGAGTTTATTGCATGCCTGAGCAATTCTAAACTGGCCTTCCTGGACAGCTTTTGGGTGACAAGTTCAAGGCAGCCTATTCCCATATCTAAGACAAAGTACAAAAAGAGCTCAAGTCAGACCCACCTCCAGAGTCTCACAGGTCCCAGGGAAGTGGAGAGGAGAAATGAAACAGTAGATGCTTCATGAACCTCAAACTCTTCCTACATGCCTTTGCTTTAAATGAACAATGAAATCTTTTCTCATTAGAGAGGAGAGACATTCTTGGCAAAACTACAGCATTCCAAGTTCCCATTTCTTGGATGCCAAGGACAGGCACAGGGCTGCACAAAGGACAGTTGGTGATTGCCAGCCCCACCCCTAGGCATTGGCTCCTCATCCTGTGATAAAATGAATTTCAGTAGCAAGCGAGGTGGGTCACCCTGTGAAGAGAATTGGTGTTGCCACTAGCATCCCTGTGTAACTTGCTAACTGGAAAGAATGTTCCAGAGGAAGAGGGGTTGGAGGGAGATGTTCAGTGAGAGGAAGCAAGTCAATGATCTCAGCCTAGAGACATAATCTCCAGGAAATCAGGCCGGGCACGAAAGGACCAGCACTTGTTCAATGCAGAAAACATTAAAGCAGACTTTTCCAGGAGACCTGGGGTGCATTTCACTCCTTTCCTTTCTGCTTTTATGAATAACCTTTTTCCTGCCTTATTTGTACACTGTCTGACAATCTAGAACTATCACTGGTTACTTCAAAACAAAGGGACAGAGCAGCCAAAGCGCCTTAGGGGACAGAGCTGTCTTCTGGGCGCTCCTTCCTGGGCAGGATGCTCCAGAATCAGAGTGGGAAACCACTCCAGAGGTGTCCCAGTGTCCTCTCTGAAACAACCAAGGGCCTGGCTCTGCAAACCATTGACTGCCCTTCTAACTTTGTCTTGTTTTGTTTCCTTAGATCTGCGCATCCCTTTACTACTTTTCTGGCTTCCACCTGGAAGGATGAAGGTTTGCCAGTTTTGTTTCAAGTTCCGGATGTCTCATCGAAGGTATCCATATTTTTAAAATTGAAATGAAACCAGCAGCAGTTCTAGAATATCATGGAATGTGGAAATATTTCCTATCGCCTTAGCACAGTGCTGTACCTGGGACATTATCAGGGTTCAGTCGACACTTGCAGAACAAATGGGTACCACCTGTCACCCTGTCCCAAGTGCTTTTAGCACCCAGTCCACCAGAACTGAGAATAAAGAAATAGGTTGGAAACATCAACAAAAAGAAACCAGAATAAATATGGAGGGACCTGCCCAAAGGTCCTCAGGGGCTGCCTCTCGGCCTGCACCTGCACGGATCCTGAGTCTCTAACCACTCACCCCACGCGTTACTTGTCTTCCACAAACAAGTCTCTATGGAGTTTTACCTGGGAAATTCCTCCTTTTCCCTCCACCTCACAGAAATCAATCGTGGCTGCTGGGGGCACTGTACAGCACCTGGGGGCAGTGGTACTGGGGACGTGGGGGCAGCGCCTCCTGAGGTGAAGAGGCGACATTTAACGCTGAAAGCAGTTCCTTCTGAAAACCGGCTGGGGGGCCCCGCAGGCCCTTGCAGGCGGTGTGCGCAGTGTTCCCTCCAGTTCACCTGACCCACCCGGTGCCCAGCGCGCAGTGAGGCGCGGTAGAGGTGGGCCATGATCAAGAGGAGCCCCTGGCTTTGGTCAATAGTGCTTAATACGGACGGAGGTGGCGACCAGCGGTGGGCCACCTAAGAGGGCGAGAGGGCGGCGGGGCAGGTGCGAGAGCGGCGCCCCAGCGGGGAAGGTGGGAGGAGAAGGCACCTCCAGGTGGGGAGGCTGAGCCGAGATGCAGGGGGCGTGGCGAGGGGGCTCTGCGCGGATCTGTTTTAACCAGTGAGGGAAGAGCCAGGGCGGAGGAAGGGCGAAGAGACTCGGAGGTGAAGGGAAGGGGACCAGCGCCCAGAGCTCCGGAAATGCTTGGGGGACGCCATCGAGCCGCGCGTGCAGGGAGGCCGGGGCAGGTGAGCCCAGCACGGGCAGAGACCCGAAGGCCATCGCGAGCAGCGAGAACCCACGCTGTGCCTTAGGGTCACCTCGTTAGTCCCGCAGCAACCTGGACAGGCAAGAGGGACATGTGCTGGGCCAGGGGCCAAGCGAGGAGGGACGGCTGGCTGGGCGCTGCTGCAGAAACTGCCAGAAGGTTTCTAGTCACCCAGCCCTAAACGCCCTGCCGCTTGTCCAGGCGTGCCCAGGTCCCGGCGCAGCGCAGGAGCCCAGGCGCTCAGACCCCTGGGCTCCTGCAGAGGGCGGGGCGCGGGCAAGCTCCCTACGCTGGCAGTACTCACAGATGGCCAAGAGGCGGCAGTCAAGAGCAGCTGCTTGGCCAGTAGGCTGCGTGGGAGGCCCCCAAGTCACCCCTGCTGAGCCAGCTAGGTGCCTCGCCCGCACCCCCTAACCTGGGGCTGGCCTACCACGGGTTTCTGCGTGACATCACTCTTGCAGACCAGAAGAGCAAGAAGGGAACTTGGGATCCCGTTCTGTTGGGCACCGGGCAGGCGCCTAGATTAGGTCCTTACCTGTCACAGACCTCCTCGAATTTGAAGGAAGGCCCCAGAGTCTGCTGTGAGCATGAGTCCCTGCCTCATGTGCTGTGAGGTCAGCACGGGCTCAGCCTGCAGTTGGTCCTTTCTAGAAAGAAACTATGCTGTGTCTCACGGAGTGAAACGCACCGTGGACGCACTCTCTTCCTTCATCCTTTGAATCAGGCACCTGGCAGAAGCCGCAGCCAGTCCTGTGTACAGGCACAAAGGTCTTGCGACCTGGCTCGCTGCCTCTTCACTGTCACCAAAGGGCAGAACTTTGAACATTTGCATTCCAAGTGGCATTCCTGCCCTGTGGCAGGGCCAGGTACAGTGTGCCCAGAGCAGCATTCCCTCAGAAACACACAGGAAACAGGCTCAGAGGCACAGCCACAGGAGGAGGGAGACAGACAGCAAGAGGGACCCCTGCAGAGAGGTGGGGCGGGCAAAGACACCGAAGAGAAAAGGAGAGGCAGAGATAACAAAGAACCGTTTTGAATGAAGAGGAGAATGAAGCCTAAACATCTCCTCCTTTAAACCTTTACTGGGGAGACCTTTGTCATTAGTCACCAGGACTGATGGCACCATTAGACTTTGTCATTAGTCACCAGGACTAATGACACCACTAGACCTTTGTCATTACCTGCCATTTTCGGGCATGACTGTTGACTCCTCAGGATGCCATGAGATGGGAAGGTGTATGGTGGTAGTTGGATGCATGTGCCAGGGGGTGACTCAGCCATGCCCAGCAAGGCAAAACAGAAGCCTGTGAGTGACCTGGAGGACTGCAGGGGCCTAAAGCCCTGCTCCCACCTGCTGGGGTTGGATGTCAACTACCTAGAGCTCCTGGGAGTCCCAGCCCCCCACTCCTGCCCCACCCTCTCTGCTCCCTTTGATCAGCTCCGTTGTCCCAGCCTGATGAGTCAGAGTAAAGATGGGAGCATTTCTGTTCTGCTTTTATCAGACCTGTGACAAAACCCCTTGGCTGAAAACACCTGAGCAGCAGCAGAGGTCCACTGGGAAAGCCAGAGGACAGAGACTTCCTGCCTCACCCACTGACAGCTCGCTCTTATTTCTCTCTCACTGACTCCAGATTTTGAAAGCTCACGACCACCAAGGAAACTACCTCACATACTCCTGTCTTTATTAATCAAGCACATAATAATTACACATGCAATTTTAAAAGAGAAGTAATAACAAACACCATTGGCCTGATGGGTGAGAGTTAGGTTTGATGAGCAAGGATGGTAGGCATATGGTTGTCCACTATTGGGGTATGTTTAACGTGTTTCCTAGCGAACAGTAAGAGCATGTTGAACCTGTATTCAGCTTAATTCTTAATATGACTGGTATTTTCAGATAGGATTGAAAGGTTTATTATCACAGGATTTTTTGGAGGGTTGAAGACAGTTCTTTGACCACTGCCTTTTGACTCCCTCTAAGGGGTATTGGAATAATTGTGCTTTCATATGGGGTTCTAAGAGTCGGATCCTCCTCTGGAAAAAGATAATCTCTTTGACCCTTTTATTCAAAAAACTTTCCCAGTGACAAAAACTTAATGCAGGTTATTGGACAAATCTCTTTTCTGAGCCATATTTTCCTTGTTGGATTCACCAAGAGGGTTGAACCAAATGACCTGTGAAATCTCTGTTAAGTCAGGAGGAGAAAGGAGAAAAGGACTAAAAGTGCCAACGGGCAAGAAGGACAGAGGCAAAACTTGTCAGTGTTCCTCCCATCAAGCCTGTGATGTTTATTTTTAAAGTCACCATCTGGTGCTTACATTTTCAGTTTTTGTTATGTGAACAGGTGTATATATGAGAGAGAAGGGGAGGGAGAGGACTGTGTCTCTGTCTCTTTACCTAGGATTTAAGAAAGCCAAGGTCGTGGGCCAAGAGTCAGCTCTAGGAACCTCAGCAGATGCTGTCCCTCAGTATTGGATACTTCCAGTTGTTAAAAGTGGAGCGCAGGCTTTGCCTTCTGGGGACAGGCCACAGCCCACGTCATGCCTCTGCACTCCCATTGCATCTGCTGTCTGCTGTCCTGGGAAATGAGAGCTCCGTTAATATTTCAGTGCCTCTGGCTGAGATGATATAGCCAGGGTGTTGTGCTGTGAACCTGACCAGTTCACTCTCCATCCTGCTGCTGCTGGCGCTGAGCTGGTTGAAGGAAACTAAGAGTGAGCTGGGAATGGCCAGACCTGGGCTTCAGGGATGGGAGGAAAAGGCAGAATGAGGAGCGCGACCTACAAGCCACTGCATCAGCTTCGGACTTGCCTATCATAGCTGCCTTCCCACTCCCCAGGCCCTCATCCTCCTCTCTAGAAAGGGAGGAAGTAGCTCCTCTTGGAGGTGAGGCTGAGCTGGAGTGAGCCGCAGGTCAGACGAGGTTTCACTCTACTTGTAAAATGTGAGCAGAATTGTGGCCTGCCTCTCTCTCTTTGGGCCACAGTGACAGTCACCTGAAGGGAAGAGGAGGCCCAGAGAATTTACATTGTTGCCAAAGTCACTCAAGTTACTCCAAAAGCCCTGTCTGGAATGCAGCCCTTAAGATCCAGCCAGTGCCCTTCCCACGCCTTACCCAGAACAGATTGAGTACACCAGACCAGCGTCCTGAAATATCCATCTGAAAACAACATAGTGATTTTTGCACACACACTCACACGCAATCTTGGTTATGTCTTTGTTTATACCCGTTAATTTAAAGTGCTCGTAGTGACTCATTCATCACCCAGTGTTTGTTAAATACTTATTGTGTGCCAGATTCCATAGCAGGTTGTAGGAATACAAAGATGTGCAAGGCATGGTTCTTGCTCTTAAATAACTCTCAGCCTGATGGAGAAAACATTTTTTTTTTTCAAGAAGTAGATGAGTACAAAATGCAAATAAAGCCACCATATCCACCTCACCATGTCTGTGATGGAATCGGAGAAGCAGGCATCCAGCTCAGGATAAGGGGCAATAAATGGCAGGAGGGGCAGGAGCTAGGTTTTCTGAAAGGAACTCTAGGCTGTTGTTAAAGAATGAGGCCTTAACAAGGCCAGAGAGGGCAACCTGCAAAGTACTTCGTCCTGCAAACTCGAGGGATGAAGTGCACGTGGCTGTGGGAGTCCACAGTCCACAGTGGCTGTGGGAGTCGTCATTAAACAGCATGGTCCTGCTGTGCACCTGGATTATCCTGCAAATATATTTGTTGCTTGGTTGCAGTGAACTCTCTGGCTCTCATCCCTGTAGGTGTAGTAGTATTCTCAGACAGAAACAGAAGTCTGGAAATGGTGAAGGAATTAATTGCAGGGAAGATGAAGGTCTACTTATAACTATAAAAACAAATGCACCAGAGGATTCTCCCATGGCCACCTCACCCTGCCCAGGTGGTCCTCGTCCTTTCAGGCCAATTGTAAATGCCATTTCTAGTAACACTTTTCTGATTCCTCCAATCCTAAGTGGTCTCCCTGCTTTCTCAGGGCCCAGAGGCAAGTTGCCACTTCTGAGATATCTAGTGCTTCCTACTTCAATGGCAGCTTCAGGGAGGTATCTTAGTGTCAGACCTCAAAACTGTGAGGGCTGGATGGAGGAGCCGAGCTGCAAGGAGTACCAGCCCCAGGGTGTCAGGGAAGACCTGGCAGGGGGTTGGATCCCCAAAGCAGAGGAGTCCATCCACACAGACTCCCCTCTCCAGTCCCCCTTCTCACCCTACTTCTTCCTCCAGATACACTGGCCACTGCACCCTGCCCTCTGGTACCCGAAGCTGGCCGACTGGGTCATGCTGTGTTTCCTGGATGGAGGCCTCCCCCTCTCCCCTGCTCACAGCCAACAAATGCCCACCTAAGCACTGCCTGTCTTGTAACCCTTCAGACCCTCCCTCTGCCCTGCTCCTAAGTGAGCGCCCACCCACTTTCAGCCTCACTGTGGTCCCCATGTGTTTCTGTCACAATACCTTCAACCCCGTCACACTTCCCGGTACACAGAGGGTGACAGCATGAGGTCAGAAGCTGTGGCTTTTGGATCCCAGGGTACTGAGTGAATTCACATTCTTCTCTTGTCCTCTTTAGGGCCGGAAACTGTCTTATTCGACCCTCTGGCCCCTGCCGCAGCCTCACATGGTGGCCTCACAGTCAGAGTTTGTTCTTGAATGGACAGATCTAGTCACCCACACGCAGACCTTAACATGCCAGCCCCCAGATTGTAACACTGAGTTGATTCTTTTAAAATATCCTATAAACATGAAGCATATTTTAAATATTTATCAAAAGAATCCAACATTGGCAAGAGTGTTCAGTCCTCAGATCCCAAGTGCCTTTTATTATTCACAGGATGAAGCTACTTGCAGGCCTGTTCAGCCACCCCCCAGTGCAGCAGGAGTGGGTCAGGCACCATGTACTGATAGCAGACAAGGCTGTGGATGAGGAGGAGAAGGCTTCAGTTAATTGTCACCCTCTGCTTGTCACTGTGGCCTCCTCTTCCCTATGTTCTATACCTTCTAGGAACCTACCACGCAACTTTCAAGTCCGTGCACGTGAGGAGGAGTAAGAGAGAAGCTCCAAACATAGCTTTAACCTCAAGTTTCCATTTCCTCCCTAACAAACCTCTTGCCAGAGACGTAAATGAGAGCTTCATGATGCAGGTGTACATGCCCCAAAATCCTGTCTCTCACCCTTTCACAGAGACCAAGTCAAAAAGAAAGGAGTGGGTGCCCTGACCAGACGGGTACCCACCGTCCTTCCAGTAGCAGCACCTTTGCTGGGCTGGAGTGGCCTCTCCAACCCAGAGAGCGAGAGGGCGGGGACGGCAGCTTCAGTCCTGTGGGTGGCTCAATGCACAGCTTTCTGGAGATGGGGCAGGTGACGCCACTGGGCCATGGATGCTTGAGAGCTGGCATTGAGCCAGAGGTGAGGCTGAGAAAAGAGGGTGCACCAGGGAGGGGCTGGTGAAAGGAGGGTGCAGAAAAGAAGCCTCCATTTGTCCTGAGAATAGGCTGTGTGCCAGTCAGCTTTTCATGGCGGTGACCAAATACCTGAGGAGCTAGAAGGGAGAAGGGTCTCTTAGGCTCCCGGCTTCAGAGGCGACGTTCATGCTCCCTCGGCTACATTGATCCTGGGCTTGTGGAGAGGCTCGACATCAGGGCAGGGTGGTTTGGTGGAGCAGAGCTGCTCACCTCATGGCAGCCAGGAAATGGGGAGAGAGGAGAGGATGCTCCCACTCCCTCCAGCTGGGCCCACCTCCTGGCCTCCGCCACCTCCCAGTAGTCCATGCAACCATGAACCATCCCTCAGTGGGCTAGTCATTGATGAGGTTAGAGCCACTGTTTATCCAGTCACTTTCCAGAAGCCCAGCTCTGGGTCTTGCTGCCCTGGGGACCGAGCCTCCAACATGGAGAATCTGGAGACACTCCAGATCCAAACCATAACAAGAGTCCTCAGCTGGACGTTTGGTGGAGAACCTGTGTACGTGGGGTACAGGAGCTGCCCATGGAGAATGCAGTTCCTCAGCCACAGGGGCTCAGGTTGGAAAGGAGAGACCCCTGTGGACGCCAGCCCTCGTCTTTGGCCCCAGGTCCTGTCCTTATGCCTGCACCACTGGAGCATCCCCACAGCCACCCCCAGCCTGGGGCCACTCCCTCCTAACCTACCAAATGTGACAAACCTGAGTCAGCCATGGCCCTAGAGGGCTGAGACCAGAGTGCCTGTCTGTTTATGGAAGGAAAAGCTGTTACCTCTCTTGCCTCTCTACCCCTTTCCTACTCCCGTGTTGCCCCAGGTAACTTACCGCTCTCTGTTTCTCTTCCCCCTCAGGCCAGGAAGAACCAGCATGACCTCATGTCACTCAGACATAAGAGGCTGAGCTCCGCATGTCAAGAAAAAAAAATGGTAGGCAAGGGGTGGGGGGCAGAAATGGGCATGTGTCAAGGTGGTCCCGCAAAATGTTTAACCTTCCACATTTCAACAAGCCAGAGGTGAGCCAAGGTTGGTGGACCAGGGGAAAGAGACGAGATGATGAGGTAAACCAATTGGGCTTGTAAGTCACTGCACTCTTACAGAGGTTATGGGGCTTCTTTTCCTCTCTTCACATCTCCCAAACACCACACACACACTCACACACACACACACACACACACACACACAGTCCTCTTCAACCATTATAATCATGAAACAAGCAGCTTAATCTTTGGGTTTATCATGATGTAGCCAGCACCTGGGAAAAAAAGCTGGGGAGGTTCCCCAGCAGTGTCTAGCTAGTGGAGGGGTCACTTGGTACCATAACTATAGCTGGTGGTGGAGAGTGGTGGTGGGGGAGGATATCAGGAAAAAAGGACATAAAGGGGGTGTGCAGGGAGCAAGGACAAACCTCTGCCACCTGTCAGAGCTGCTAAAGAAAGAGACCATTTCAGACGGAGGTCCCCCAGCTCAGAGTGAGGAGACCTGGGTCGATTTAAGGAGCAGGGTTAGTGTTGGGGCCAGGATGAGGCTTGAGTTGAAGGTAATTCAGCTGCCTGGCTAAGTTTAGGATAGGGGATGGGAAGATCTCTTCAATTCTGATATCGGGACTCTCCTTGGACCTGGGAAGGAGGCCGGGAGAGCTACTCATGTGGTGAGAGGGAGAGCAAGGGATGGAAGGAAAACAGGAGATTCAAGAGAGGCTCCTTCCCCAAGTTCATGGCAAAAGTGCTTCAGGCTGGCAGGACGGGAACAGAGCGGCAGTCCACAAGGGTTTTGTGTGGGAACTGGAAATGCACCTGATGCCGCTGGGGAGGCCGCCTGGGAGTTGCAGTCTGTGTTGGCTTTCCCTTGGCTGGCATCACAGAGTGCAGTGTGGGCACCGCCTGGCGTCTGGACTGGAATCAATGTAGAATGTGCCAACCCCAGGCCCCTGCCAGCTTTGGCCACTGGCTCGCACGGGGCTTCCACAGCTGTCCTCTTTCTCAAGACCTCGCCCTTGACCTTTGCCCTTGCCAGCCTGACTGGAGTGGTGTCACACACCATGCTCCCACATTTGCTGCAGCTTCTGAAAGGAAGGTCTCCAGACACAGAAGTGCCCAGGCACTTGTCCCTGCTGCTGTTGGGACCTGGTGGAAGCCTCAGAGTGTTAGAAACCATGCATGAGGCACCACTGCCCCACCAAACAGTGGCTCTTCAACATCCTTCAGGGTTGGGACAGCCAAGGGGCTGTAACCAGCAGCGCCCTCCTTCCTTAGTAGTATCGGGAGGGAAAAGAAGGGAACTTCCTCAACCTAACAAGGGGGATCTTAATAGTGAAAGCCTGGATAATTTCCCCTAAGGCCAGGAACAAGGCAAGAATGTCTACACTTGCCATTTCTAGTCAATATGGTACTGTGCGTTCTACTGGGGCAATTAGGGCAAAGAAAGAGAGGAAAGTAAAACTATTTCTATTTCTGGTAACATGATCCCATATCTAGAACGTCCTGGGAACACACACACTGTTAGAGCCAATAGATAAGCGCAGTAGAATTGCAGGATACAAGTTTAATTTACAAACATTGATTTGCTTCTCTATACTAACAATGAACAACCAAAGTGAAATTAAGAAAATAATCTCATTTACATTCGCATCAAAAATACTTAGGAATAAGGTTATACAAGATCTATAAATCAAAAACTACAAAATATCATAGGAAGATAAGACCTAAATACATGGAAAGAACCCATGTTCATGGATTGGAACTCTTAATGTTATAAAGACGGCAATACTGCCCCATCTATCTACAGATTCAGTGCCATCCCTCTTAACATCCCAGATGCCATTTTTTTAAAGAAATTGGCAAGCAGATATTAAAATTCATAATAAAATGCAATAGATACAGAATAGTCAAAATCATCTTGAAAGAGAAGAACAAAACGTGCTTTCCTACTTTCTCAAGTACAATGAAGAGAAAAAGAATAAGTCAAGCTCTGTCTTTAAGAAGCCAAAAGATAAACAAATATTGACAACAAAATATGCTGAAAAGAAATAGAATAGACCTGGTAGGAGTGAAGGGAAGGTAAACCTCAGGGACAGTTTCCTGGAAGAAAGAGACTATTCAGCCTTTTCCAGAATGAATAGGGCATTGCAAGACATCCAAACAGAGGTGCCCAGAACTCACGGCCTCCTCCATCAGGAAGACCAAAACAACAGGTAGACAGCTACACTCTGAGGTGATGACCCTGGGAGAGCACTGAAATTCAGCAAGGAGAGACCAGGACTTGTAAGGCCCAGAACCCCGAAACAGCAGCATAGAAAGAGGAGCACAGCACACCTGCATGGACCAGGGAAGGGACGCCCCCTCAGCAGGGGTGAGGGTGAACTGAAGAGCCCGCAAGCCCCATCAGCACAGCCACCAGCAATCTAGCCATCGGAAGGTTCTACAGGCATCACGGGCTTGCAGATCAGTTAGGGGAGTGATCCAAAATCTGCCCTATAGCTTTCATTTGGACAAGGAACTGACAGCGTCTTCCCCATCAAATCCCAGGGTCCAGGCTGCTAGACTAGACACCATCTTAAGAAGGGAATTATTGTCAGAATTCATACTGCCCTAAAGGTAAGGAACCTTTGCATATCCCGATCCCTGGGACCCCTCCGACATGCCTGCATACTAGCACAAGGGACTGCAACCTCACAGATTTGATTTGATCCAGTCAAGCAAATGTGACTCCAGCACCCAAGCCCATGCCACGTGGGGGTAGGTGTTCTAGCACAGAGGGGGAAACAAAGGCATAGGCAGCCCATGGGACTGAGAACAGGCAAGCTTCTATAGTCTCTCCCCACTCAATGAGGTAGTAACTGAAAAGTCCCCTAAATCTGGAAAGGTATGGACATCCAGGCACGAATTGAACCATGAATACAAAGAGTGAACAGAAAAGTAATGAGTGATGAAATTGATTCAGAAATTAAAAGAACCCCATAAAGAAGAATCCAGGACCAGATTCCTTCACTGCTGAAAATTATACCAGACTTTTAAGAGCTGATATCAATACATCTCAAACTATTCCAAAAAAAATTGAAAGTGAGAGAATTCTTCCAAACTCATTTCATGAGGCCAGTATAGCCTGATACTGAAATCAAACAAGGACACATACACACACACACACACACACACACACACACAACAAAAACAACAACAACAACAAACAAAACTACAGGTCAATACTTCTAATGAACATAAATGCAAAAATTCTCAATAAAACACTAGCAATTTGAATCCAGTGGCATATCAAAAAGATCATTCATCATGATCAAGTGAAATTTATCCCAGGGATGCAAGGATGATTCAACACATATAAGTCAATAAGTGTAATACATCACATCAACAAAACGAAGGATAAAAATCACTAAAAATAGATGCAGAAAAAGCACTCGATAAACATTCAACATCATGACAAAAACTCTTGACAAAGATATAAAAGGAAGGCATCTTGTAATAATGGTCATGTGTAACAAACTCAGCGCCAGCATGCTGAGGGGAGCAGCTAGGAATAGTTCCTCTAAGGTCTGGATGAGGCAAGGACACCACTCCCATTGCTCGCTCCCATCATGCTGGCATGACTAGCAGAGCAATCAGAAGAAAGGGAAGACATGCAAACAGGAGGGAGGAAGTCAGATGGTCCCTGTTTGTAGAACACATGTGTGTGTGTGCGCACACACACACACACACACACACCCCTAAGAATTCCATCAAAAGACTGTTAGAACTGAAAGATGAACTCAGTAAAGTTGCAGGATGCAATATCAGAAGCACATGGGCTGAAGTTGTGGCTCAATGGTAGAACACTTGTCTACCCTGTGTGAAGCAGTGGGTTGGATCCCCAGCACCACATTAAAAAAAAAAAAAACTAAATAAACAAAATAAAGGTATTGTGTTCATCTGCAATAAAAAAAAGAAGCACACAAAAATCAGAAGCATTTTTATACACCAATTTCTAAAAAAGAAATCATGAAAGGAATTTCATTCACAATAGCTACAAAAAATGCCCAGAAATAAATTCAACCAAGGAAGTAAAAGATGTCTACAATGAAATTTAAAACTACGATAAAAGAAAGAGAACACACACACACACATACACACAAATAGAAGCTATCAGTTTCATACTACCTTACTTTAAAATATGCCACAAAGCTACAATAATCAAAACAGCATAATATTGGCATAAAAAGAGAAGCACAGACCAATAGAAAAGAATAGAGTAATCCATGTATTTATATCCAACTGATTTGCCACAAAGATACGGAAAATACACATTGGAGAAAAGATAGTCTCTTCAGAGATGGTGCTGGGAAAACTGGATATGCACATGCTAAAGACTGAAACTTGACCCTTCTCTCACTCTATACAAAAATAAACTCAGAGTAGATCAGGACTAAAGGTAAGACACAAAACTGAAATTACTAAAGAAAACATAGGGGAAACACTTCAAGTCATTCATATAAGCAATGATTATTTGGATAAAACCCCAAAAGCACAGGAAACGAAACAGCCATAGTAAATGAGATTATGTCAAACTAAGAAGCTTTTACACAGCACAGAAACAATCAGAGTGAAGAGAAAACTGCAGAATGGGAGGAAAGTTTGTAAGCTATTCATCTGACAAAGGGTTAATATCAAGAATACATTTAAAAACTTTTTAAAATGATGATAATCCAATTAAAAATAGGCAAAAGATATGAATAATCACTTCTCAAAAAAAGTTCAAATGGCTAACAAATTTGGGAAGGAAATGTTCAAGTTCATTAGCTGTCAAAGAAAGGCTAGTCAAAACCACCATGAATATCGTCTTGCTCCAGTTCGAATGGCATTTGCAAAGTCAAAAAACAATAAATGCAACAAGGATGTAGAGAAGAGGGCATGTTTATACACCATTGTTGGGAATGTAAACTAGCCATTATGGAGAACAGTAAGTGCGTTTCTCAGAAAACCAAAAATGGAACCACCAAATGATCCAGTTATCCCTCTTCTGAGTTCATATCCAAAAGAAAGGATATCAGCACACCAAAGAGACACCTCACCCATGCTTATTGCTGCACTGTTCACAATAGCCATGATAGGAATCCACCTTGATGTCCATAAAGGATGAAAAGATAAAGAAAAGGTGGTACTTATCCATCGTGAAAAATCATTCTGCAATTTACAGCAAAATGTATGAAAGTGGAATTCTTTCTGTTCAGTGAAATGAATCAGACAGACAAGTTGTCTCTTGTATATGGGTGTTTTTAAAACATTGATTGGAATATATAATAGAAATTACTAGAGGGCAAAAGGTAGGGGGACAGTGAGAGGTTGGATAACAGATACCAAAACACAGAAGTAATAAGCTCCAGTGTTCTCCAGCACAGTCGGGTGCCTGTAACAACCACTAGAAGAGAGAAGCTGGAAGGTTCCAAAGTCAATAAAGAGAAGGGACAGTTAATTACCCTGATCTGATCAGTATCTGTTGTCTACATGTGTTGAAATATCACGCTGTACTACATAAATAAGTACTATTATTAGGCGTTAAGAAGAGGGAAATGTTAACTACACTGATTTGATCATTACACACTATATACACATATTGAATTATTACACCTGACCCATAAATTTGTACAGTTAAAATGAAAGAAAATCAATATGGGTGGAAGAATAAATAGGAGTGTCCCCACCCCCGCCAGATACTTTCTTTTCAGAAACAAACATCCTGTCCTTGGCAGCTTTGTTCTGGCATAACCCCTACAGCCCACTTCACACATGCAATACCCAGCTGGACTTAGAGGCTTTACAACAGGGGTCATGCTATTCAGGAGGGGTAGAGTTGCCTGCATCTTTCCTTCAAGCAGAGACAACTATAGATGAAATTTTAGAAAATGACCAAATCCATCTTTGGCATATTCTCTACCCTTTTATGTAGAATTATCTAGAAACTGTCCTTCGGTTCTCACTAAAGCCTTTACTGCCCACCCCCCATCCTCCCCTCAGCTAATGAGATAGGAGAACAATCTAACTCAATACAGTAGGTGATGGCCTTTGTGTACACTGATATTCTGATTTTTGCTACTTTCAAGTACCTCTAGAGGTTCTTGACACATTGTAATTTGCAACTGTGTCACAAGTTTGAATCTCAATTCCCATAGTGCAGGTCACTCAGTGAGGAGGCCAGCTGAACACCAGCACCCACGTCTTGTGATGATCATATACTGTCAGAGCTACAATCCTTTTGGAGAAATATTGAAAAAGTCATAACTAGTGTTAGTCATAAACTTGAAAAAAACTCAAGATGATTTTAACCAGTAATTCTGTAAATTTACATTGGAGTTAGCCTGTATGAAGGGCACACATAAAAATTTCAAGTATGCTTCAAAGTGGGCTCATTTCTTCACTAATGTGGTCAAAAAATGTCTTGAGTGGCAGTTTGGGAGATGGAAATACAAAAATAGAGATGGGGTCTCTGTCCCCTGAAGCTGAAATTCTATCAGAGTAGCCAGACAATAAGCACATAAATACAATAAAACTTTGATGAGCATCTGATAGAGGAAGCCCTCAGAACAAAAGGCAGAGAATTACCAAGAGTGGTCCAGGAGCCAGTGGCCTCTGTGAGAAAGGGGCCCTGAGACCTGAAGAATGCACCATAGTGGTCTGAACAGATTTTGAAGCCTTACTCATCTTGAGGAATCTAACTTCCAAGTCTCAGAACCTGGAAAGAATAAAGACCCTATGACTTGAGGACAGGGTGAGACCCTCTGAAGGGATGCATAAATGACTTTGATGTCAAATACAACTTGAGTTTGCTAAAGTGAGACATCATTTATTTCAATCAGAATGTAGTTCTGCCAGTGTTCTAAGTGGGACTTTCTTCCTCAGGTACAACCAGGAACTGTGATCAATCCAGATTATCTGAAACTATCCTTTGAGAATTTTGTGAGCCAAAGGTAAGCCAAAGATTGGCCTTGGGATATGGCTTAGTTCTGGTTTATTTGTTCAGGATACAGGATTGTGGATTGAGGAGCAGAGTAATCAGATGTTTAGGGAATGGTTTCATTTTCTTGTTAAACCAGACTAAATAACATTATTTCACCTTTTATTTGTTCTTGGACAATTACTGAACTATTGTGGGGAAAGTATGATCTTTCTTTATACCTTCACAAGAAAAGCATAAAGGATAGGAGAGTCCTTTGAGAACTGAACTGAGAATCCATCTAGAAAGAAAATCACAGGATTGACATGATTTCTTGAGGGGATGCCAAAAAAGAGGCCCAGAGACTCAATATAAAGTCAAAGGACTTTATATTGAGGCAGAACTCAATATAAAGCCTCCAAGTAGATGGTACATCTGATTCAGAAGATATGGGAGATGACGCACAACCTGTCCCGAGTCTGCCACTTTTTAGTAACTAAAATCCCTTATGTCTGTTTGGTTGTTATTTGGTGATTTCTTAACACCACCAAATGGAACAAAAATGACATCCAGTCAAAATTCTAGTTTGTTAGTTAAAAAAGGGGGGGGGGGGTTGTATTTAATTATTGGACAATGAAGAAGGATTCAGTTATTTTACTGAAAAACTTGTCTGTTGACTGCCATGAGGTAGAGAGTTGAAAGCAAAAAGAGAGCTCCCCTACGTTAAAACAAATGGAAAGCTATCTATGCTATATGGCAATATTTATTTCTCCCCTATACTGAGACATAGAAGGTTCTAACCAAAACTCTCTCTCTTTAAGGATAAATTAGTGATCTGTAAGTTTGTTATTTTTTTCTCTGGAATTAGAGGATTCTTTCCTTAGTCCTATTTTCAGATCATATGAGTTTTGACAGTGGAATAAAATATTTTTAAATGAAAGTTTTCTCAAAACCCATGAAAATATCACTAAGTAAAAGACCTTGAGAATGGGTGTTCTTCACCGAGTTATCTCACTGCTGCAAAGTGGTCTGATCACCAGGCTAACAGGTGCTGGGGTCCAGAGATCATCTGTTTTAAGATGTGCAAAGACAAATTCCCATTCCTCAAGCTCTGGCCAGTGGACTCATGTGCATTCTTGCTTCTTCCAATCAGAATGATGAATCTTCATCAATGCAGATCCCAGACTGAACCTAAACCTTCCCGTGAGAACATGGCAACAGGTTAGTCTCTTTTCAGAGAATTTGCAGGGTGAGATATACCATGCCCAGGGAGGTAGAGTGGAAGATTTAATTCCTAAGATAATTTCTAAATTTTCTGAACATTCTCTATCCCTTTCTCTGTCACACGTTGCCTTGTGACACACTGGGAGGATTTGGCCCCCTCCCTCGCACTCCACCCATCTGTCCCTTCCTAGACACCACCCGCCCCTCTCCACATCATGCTCTTTCCCATGCTGTCTCCACACCACACGCTCTGACCAGTTTCCATAGTTAGTTCTATAGTGAGTCCCTCCATGGCAATCCCAAAGGTACTAGTCTAACTGTACAGGGGACTACATCTCCACACCCCTGGAATGGCCCCTCAAAGGCCCTGCGAATTTTGTCCACAGCCTCCCTAAAACACCCACCTTCTCCCCGAGCTCCCCAGTGCTCCCCAGTGTTCACTTATTGTTAACAGAAACAAGGGTGGTGGCTCACTCTCAGGCTTCAGACCTAAGACTCATCCTTTGGAGAAACCAGCCATGGGTTGGTGAAGGTAGGAGTGGGCTGTTCTTGGGGACAGCATATTTCAAGGGTATGGAGTAGCCCAAGCTCTCTATTCCCAAATGAGCTCCCAAATTAATTTACTCCCAAATTAACTGAAGCCACCTGAAGCTGCTCTACATTCAACACAGGCAGTAAAGAGAACTACGATGACTTTATGTAGAGGAGAAAATCTAAGCTCTATCCTGGGAGGTTCCCAGGGATTCAGAGGCAGAACTGAACTGAGAATCCATCTAGAAAGAAAATCACAGGATTGACATGATTTCTTGAGGGGATGCCAAAAAAGAGGCCCAGAGACCCAAGTAAGAGCTGACGTGTGTGGAGCAGTTCACTGCCTTCTAGCACAGAGCAGGGCTGCCAAGTCCCTCTGAACCACTTCTTAGGTATTCAGAAATGTTGGCTGAGTTCCTGGCTCTTATGTGGCCAAAGTGGAATCAAGAGCCTAGAACTGAGAACATCCACGCAATGGAAGCTCCCCACTCGGCTGTTATCTGGACTGTGACCACCTCGTAAAGAAGACACCAGGTGATAAGCGTGCACAGCTAGCTAGAGTAGCTTTCAGGGTTATCTGTGTCAGTCACACCCTCACTCAGGGGTTCCCTTGGTCCTGGATTTTTTCAGACCTGCCTTATAAAGGACTAAATCACACACACACACACACACACACACACACATACACACACACACACACACATACACATACCTGTCCTTCCGTCAGCAAGAACATTTATTTTCTGACCTTAGAGGACAGTGTAACAAGATGCTTTTCATTAATTCCTTAGCCCTGAGGGTGAACTTCAATTAGCAATAGAGGAGCTAGCCGTGGAGTGGCTCTTGCCCACAGAGTGCAACGTAGGATAGCAACCTGGGAGGTGGAGCTGCAGGAACAGTGGTTGCACAATTGACTAGAAGCTGAAGCTTGTGGACCTCCTGTTGGCTCTAGTTGTGTGGGGGTTTGGTCTCCATGTTTCTACTTTCAAAACCAGAGAAGCTTCTTGTCACAGGAGAGCTAGACAACACCAGAAACCTTCACCTTTAACCAGCCCAGAAAGACTGCTGGCACTGCCCAGGCCCACAGCGTTGTTCAGCTTGGACGTCAGTATTACAGCACCACCAGTCAGTATTACAGCCTGTTGCCGGAGCTGTCACCCACCTGGCTGTGCTCCCTGGGCACATGCTATGGACACTGAGCGGCCAGCTCGTCCAGTGCACAGTATGCCAGCGATTGTCTAACTCGTTTTTTCTGGATCACCTAACTTTATATATTACTAGTACTTCTTAATGAGAACTAAATAAATTGAAAGAACATATCTCAAAAGTGCTGTGGGTTTTCTTCTGGGTGCATTTTTCTCTGGCTCAACTCCAGAGTCTCATGACACCACAGGCTCTTGCTCTTTATAAACATCGGCATTGATGTCAACCGCCTGATTTACACCTACCATCTGGCACAGTAGTGTGATATGATACAAAGAGCACTAAGTTAGAATTAAGATCTGGTCCTTAGCCCATCTGTGCCTGTCCCCCTGGACCACTGTGTCCTCTTCACTCACTTCATGAGACTAAACTGGATTCTAGATTTGTGACCCTATGCTATGTCTAGCTCTCATCTGGCTTGACCAAGGAGCTTGTTCCAGAGAATTCAGGACTCCAATTCTCAGGGTCATTCAAGGATTCCCAAAGGGAAGGTGTTATTTCCCACATTATTGTACTTTCCTTCAGGCAATGTGTCTTCTGCAGAAGTTGAATGCTAACCAACTTTTCACAAAGGAAATCATATTTGGAGAAGAGGTCAGGATGATAAGGATTTTAAAGATCTCTAAAAATAAATTATGCCAAAAACGGAGTCTCCTTTGGAATTGCAGAATGCTTTCTTTCCGTGCTATAGCTTTTTGTAAGATCATGGTTATTTTTTCAGAGAACAGAACTATGCTTGTGTCCCTGAAAAGTCTCAGAATCAAAAGCTCTTTTCCCTTTGACTAATATTACAGCTCCAGATATGTTTTATCTTCATTTTTAATTTAATTGGCAATGATTCCTAATGCTTGGGTTTTATTTCTAGGTACTACTTTTGGCCTCTTTGACAAGATCTGTAAAAGCTTAAATGTTGTTGGGGATAAGATGGTTCCATTAAAAAACAGACTCAATTCAAAACATATAAGTTTTGAATCTGTCTCATAAGGTGGGAGAAGTGCTTGGTGATTATTCTGAGTTTCCTTAATAGGGAATCTAAGCAGCCCTGTTCTTCCCCCTCCTCGCTCCAACCTCCAGAGAGTGTTCCCTGCAAACTGCCCATTCTGGGCCCCAGGACAGCTGTCTTCTACGGTATGCTGTCAGATGCCTACAAAGCTCTTGAGAAGAATCCACATTCTTTCATGTCCAGAAAGGACCCTGGGGCAAGACAATGACACAGTGAGTGGGGGGAGTCCTGACCTCAACTCAGAGAAATAACCTTGCCCAGCCAGTCTCCCACAGTGTTCCTCTCCCATGATTCCCTCCTACCTCTAAAAAAAGTGACTTAGCTTTTCCTTCCTAAGAGTTGCTGGTGTCCAGCTCTGGCCACATTCTCACTCATTTCTCCTAAAGATAAAACAGTTGGATGTGTATGATTATAAAGATTCATCGATTGCAATAGAACTTGGTAAGGATCTCTCTTTTTATTTGGTTTAGATCTTATCCATGTTGTGACAAATGACATCCTGGTGTTTCTAAGACATAGATTTTCTATGGAAGTTCCTTTGCCCCTTTCTTCAGGTCAGAGGCCCCTTAAGAATTTATACTATTAAGACAAAGGAGAGAAAGGGAAGTCGTCCTTCTGTCCTTATTTCTGTCAGTTAAGTCTGGTAGATGACTGTGGATACTATGAGGCAGTGACTGGAGAATGGCAAGTGATTGGCAGTTGTGGCCCTTGCTGGGAAAACCACGCCTCGCCTGGCCCTCCTCACATCACCTGCAGCGCTGCAGAGATCAGCTGTTCACCTGTTCTTTGGGCCGTCAAGTCCACCCCAACGGCTGTGGTTTATGGTTTGGTTACTTTGGGGATGTGAGTCTCTACATCTGTCCTGGTCACTGTGTCTGCAGTGTCAGAGAGCAAAAGAAAGTCTAGGCTTACAAATTTTATGTGTTCCCTGCCCAGCTTCAGGA